>NC_057830.1:19814764-20117795 GCF_910594005.1 Cervus elaphus | reverse complement strand
GCCATTTCCTTCTCCAGGGGATCTTCCAAACCCAGGGATTGAACCCAAGTCTCCCGAATTGCAGGCAGACTCTTTGCTGACTGAGCAACCAGGAAAGCTAGACTGTGCTTAAACTTTGCCACATATATGACATTTAGCATGTTGCTTTGCACATAGTAGATGCTTAATGTGAAATTAAATGTAAAATGCTTGTGACCTTCTGACCTTTCCTCAAGTGTTCATGTCTTTTAAAAGGCAAGACACTGTGAGATTGCCTTGGGCTCTTCAACATAGTCAGATGATCCTGTTTCAAGAAGACTTCCTGAAAATGGGATCAGACTATAGCTAAACCTTCACTTCTGAAACAGCAATAATCCTCTCATTTGACCTGTCTGACTATAGGTGGTCTTTTTCTGAAAAAATTCTAGGTCCTTGTAAAATACCCTTTAAGGACTTCTTTTTCTGGGGATCACGAAAACCATGTCTATAGGATGGATTATTCTTTAACTTAAACAGGCTTTTTCATTCTAGCTTCTGAATCAAATTGAGGAACTGCAAAGAAAGGTGGCTAATTTTAAAAAGTGTATATATATATATACACACACACATATATAAATATATACACATATATATAACATAAAATTATATATGCACATACTTTACTCTTGTAGAACTTAGTTCTGTCTATCTATCTATCTTTTTATTTATCATCAACTATCTATCCACCACAACTCCTTCATGGCTGCTGCTGCTGCTGCTAAGTCGCTTCAGTCGTGTCCAACTCTGTGTGACCCCATAGATGGCAGCCCACCAGGCTCCCCTGTCCCTGGGATTCTCCAGGCAAGAACACTGGAGTGGGTTGCCATTTCCTTCTCCAATGCATGAAAGTGAAAAGCAAAAGTGAAGTCGCTCAGTTGTGTCTGACTCCTAGCGACCCCATGGACTGTAGCCTACCAGGCTCCTCCATCCGTGGGATTTTCCAGGCAAGAGTACTGGAGTGGGTTGCCATTGCCTTCTCCCCTCCATGGCTAGTAGGATCTATTATTAAATCCTTTTTACATCAGTGGGTATAGGACATAGGAAACTAAGGCTCAGAGAAGTTAAATCACTTGACCAAGTCATGCAAATAGTAGGTCACAGAGCTAAAATTCAATCTCAGAGAGTCTGGCTCCAGGGTCTATGTCTTTAACCACTTCTCTATTCTCTCTAATGCATCATAACCTGGGAGTAGAGAGAAAAGTCTATCTCCTCCTTGACTAAATTTTTTTTTCTCTGAAAAGATTTAGAGAGATTTGTCCAAGTCTGTTGATACAGGAAAGATTGAGCAGGGATGGAAACATTTGTTGTGCATTTACTACGAGCTGAGCACAGTGTTAGGAACTTCTTGTATATAATTTTGTGGTCTCTTTATCATATTAAGCTACATTCAATATTATCTTAGTTTACTAATTAGAAAACGGAGACTCAGAGTTTTAAAAAAAAAACTTGCCAAGAACACACAACTAGTATGGGACTAAGCCACGGACTTAAAAACAGGATTGAGTGTTCCCCACTACAGGAATATTTTACTTCCTATCACAGTCCTATGAATGGGGATATAACCCAGGCCTTGCATCCTACCTTGATAAATATTGTCCTGACGTGAGATTTGCAGTTTCCACATCCATGCAGTTCATTGTGCTGGGAATGAGAGCAAGTTCTGGCTGGATCATGGTGGCTGTGGCTACAGCTCTTGCGACCAATTCCATGGCATCTTGTACATAGTACTCAAAGACAGACTGTGTTGTTTTTCCATGAGCAATCAGCCCTAAGGGCAGACCTTCTGTCCTCAGTTTCTCAACATTCTGGGAATCCCCCAGTACCCAATGAAGTTCAGGGAGCATTACCCCAAACTGGGTGGTAATTTCGAAAATCCGCCGGATACTTGCCATGTCGCAGCCAAACATCACCATTGTGGGTGTACTGTTCTTAATGCTCTCCAGCTGGACCTGCAGGAAGCTCAAGAGGTCCTCGGTGGAGGAGAGGTTGATGGTGATGTTGATGATAGAGCCCAGGTGGAACTTGGAATTATTCTGGGTAAGGAGGAGGAAGTCGGTGATGTTCCAGTCTTCCTGGCACAGCAACAAGCTAAAATTGTACCAGTTGTTCATGGTCAGGATTGAGACAGTGACATCAGCATCAGAACTTAATGAATTTTCTAAACTCAGTTGGAGGTGAAGGGGATTCTGTATTTAAAGATATGAAAAAGAAGAATTAGAACGTATTGGCCAAAGATTATAACATAGGGTACTTTTACTTTCTTGTGAGGCTTAATCTTTTATTTTTCCCTGTGATATTCAAGTGCCTCTGGGATAAAATTCACATAATTTGGAAAGCTGTGTTTCCTGTCTAATGGAATTGATTTCTTTCAACCGATTTCCTTATAATTTATGCTTAAAGTACTAGAGGCCAATGGTTCTTGGTGTAAATGTCAGGGGTAACATGACTATACATTTAGTCTTAAATTTTTATCAGGCTTGCCTGCCTCCTTACAGACAGTCCCCTTTAGGCACCCCATGTCTAACTATCCCTGTTCGTAATTCATTTGTTAAATTTTCCTGTCAGGTGAAATAATCGAAAGAGATTACTTTTGCTTTCCTTTAAAACTACTAGCAGAAAAATCTTAAAACAGTACAGATACTTGTATAAGGATGGTGTGGAAAAAGGATGCACTATAGTTTCCCAAACTTCTAGATGCTGAGAAAGGCAGTTGTTCTAATATATGTGGTACCATGGCCTGAATGTTTATGTTTCCCCCCAGTATTTATGTTGACATCCTAATCCCCAATGTGATGGTATTAGGAGGTGGGACCTTTGGGATGTAATGAGCGCAGAACCCCTCACAAATGAGATTATGAGATTCATGCCCAAGAGGTTCAAGAGAATTCCCTTACTCCTGTCATGTGAAAACACAGTGAGAAGCTGGCAGCCTGAACCTGGAAGAGGATCCCAACAATGCTGGGACCCTGATCTTGGACTTCCACCCTCCAGGACTGTGAGAAATAAAATTCTATTGTTTACCATCTACCCATTCTGTGGTATAGCAGTCTAAATATACTAATGTGTAGTTGCTCAGCCGTGTCTGACTCTTTGTAACCTCAAGGACTGTAGCCTGCCAGGCGCCTCCATCCATGGGATTCTCCAGGCAAGAATACTGGAGTGGGTTGCCATTTCCTCCTCCAGGGGATCTTCCTGACCCAGGGATCAAACCTACATCTCCTATGTCTTCTGCACTGCAGGCAGATTCTTTACCACTAAGCCACAGGGGAAGCACCCCAAGTACACTAAGACATATGGAATAATTAACAATATAATCAATCAAAATTAAATACATAGTCTAACATTGAAGATTAGATTGCATTTCTATGTCTACTGAGACTGAATTCTTGCTGTGAAAGGTGAAATGTGTGCCATTTAAACACACTAACTTCCATCACAATTTCTTCTACTTATAGAACTCACGAACTCAATGAAAGGAGAGAATCTTATTTGAAAAATTACAAATTACTAATCATATAGATGAAGTGGAAATAATCCTCTAATGAGTAAATCTGTTCTCCTCGAGAGCAGCCATTTGACATATTTATCCTGCAGCACTGACATCCTGAGAATGGTTAACTAAATCCTTTATACAAAGTAGGTATACAGTAGATATGGGTCAAATTGAACTAAATAACATTCACATTTTTGGGTTATCAGACTGTTGAACTATTTTTGAGAACTTGCCATTCAGGTTAATAACATATGTAAAGAAATGAGGACTTTCACAGTGAAGTTTCATACCTTGGTACAAAATGAAAGTGTAGCTTTTCCTTACCCACCAAAAAGAGTGTAAAAAAAATAGTTTGAGCTGAACTTTGAATAATTTGAAGGGTTAAAAGGATTCTGATACGTATAGAGGAAGGAGTGAAGATTCCAAAGGAATTTATGGGAGAAAAACTATGACCAAAGGCAGGAAATGAGAGTAATCATATGGTAAGTAGGAAGGAGTCTTAAAATTTATTTTGAGAATTTGACTTTCGTTCTTACTGGCAACCCACTCCAGTACTCTTGCCTAGGAAGTTCCATGGATGGAAGACCCTGGTAGGCTACAGTCCATGGGGTTGCAAAGGGTCAGACATGACTGAGCGACTTCACTTTCTTTCTGTAGTTCTTTTGGAGAAGGAAATGGCAATCCACTCCAGTGTTCTTGCCTGGAGAATCCCATGGACAGAGGGGCCTGGTGGGCTGCAGTCTATGGGGTTGCAAAGAGTCTGACACAACTGAGCAACTAACACACACACACACTTCCAAATTAAGCTTGTAAGCGGGACTTGTAATGATAAAAGCAGAGCTTTTGGAGGATTGTCTATGGGCTGCATTCGAAAAGAAGAGGGAAAATAAGACCTCTAGGATTTCATTTAGGTGCTAACGGTTTTAACTGGAAACCAGTGTTGGTAATGACAGCAAGAATGATAAAAAGGTTTCTTTTCAAATTAAAATTTAGGGACTTCCCTGGTGGTGTGGTGGCTAAGACTCCCACTTCCAATGCAGGAGGACCAGGTTCAATCCCTGGGCAAGGAACTAGATCCCACATGCTGCATCTAAGAGTTTGCATGCGGCGACTAAAGATCCTGCGTGCTGAAACTAAGACCCAGCACAGTCAAGTAAATAGAAAAAAAAAAAGTCAAAATTTATTGTCAAGATCAGATATAAGAGACAGATAGAGAAAGGTGTCAGAAAACCAGGATACAGTATCCAGTAGGTAGTTCCTGTTTCCGGGCTTGGGATGCCGTAGAGCCGTATAAGATAAAGGAACAGAAGCTTCACTTCCTCACTCCTACTATTGATGAATATAAACTACTCCAGAGAGTTCTCTCTGTCCTCCTCTTTTAACTTTCTTCTTTTCCTTCTTTCTTTTTATTTCCTCCTCTGCCTTAAACTTATTCCAGAATCAACGAACAATGGAAGGCAAGCTTTACATTTAGCTGGCAGGAACAAATTATACCCAACTGTTTTCTTGGCCTCAGTTCCCTATTCTGTTGCCAGTTTTCTTTCTAAAACATAAATATGACCATACCATTCTTCTGCACCTCTTAATCACCCATAAGACAAATACTAAAATCAACAGTATGACTTAGGAGGCCATTCTTAGTCTTTAACTTCACCTCCAACACTCCAAGCATGCACCCCAAGACAAGTCATAGTGGAAAATTTATTTTTCTTGGATCTGAGTGAGCATTTTCACATCTAAACAAATTTGATATGCTGAATTCTCCACCTGGGAATGTATTTGCCTGTATTCATATTCATCTTTCAGAACTCAGCTCTTCCATCAGATTTCCAGAAACTAGTTTATGTTCCATTTACTACTGTTTCTGCTGCTGATCTTTTTTTCTTTCTTCTCACAATATTTTTGCCCTTTTATTTCCTGCAATGGTGAACTGGATTTTTGTTTATTTGATTGTTCCTCTGACTGCTGCCCAAGCAGAATTAATCATCTCATGTGTGTGTCAGGTTGTCATTTTGTTCATCTCTCTATTACAGTTCTCTTCACACATACGTCAGCTATTTGGTTAAGTGTGAGACCCCCAGGTTCAATTCCTGGGTCAGGAAGATCCTCTGGAGAAGGGATAGGCTACCCACTCCAGTATTCTTGGGCTTCTCTTGTGGCTCAGCTGGTAAAGAATCCGCCTGCAATGTGGGAGACCAGGGTTCTATCCCTGGGTTGGGAAGATCCCCTGGAGAAGGGAAAGGCTACTCACTCCAGTATTCTGGCCTGGAGAATTCCATGGCCTATACAGTCCATGGGGTCACAAAGAGTCCGACAGGATACAGCGACTTTCACTTTCACTCTCACACTAGAATGGAAGCTTCTTTAGGATGAGGACCATATCTCAACCATCTCTTCTAGCACAGTTCTTAGATAACCAGTGACACTATTTATCAATTGGAATTTTCTTTTGTTCATCTCAAGTACTGAGCTATGATCATAATTTTGTCACTGGAAGACTGAGAAGAAGACCATTTCCAGCAGAGCTTCAAAACCCAGTATTTTGCCCCCGGTTGGAACAAAGGCCCATCCATACACTTCCTACAGAAGGATTCATTAAATTGGTATATGAGGATCAGGTTCTAATGGAGGCAGAATTGAAAACGTTCTCCTCTTGCTAAATAGGAAAGTAACCTTAGCTAATCACATTGAGCATTCAATGTGCCAGGGAAAATATGCATTTGGCAGGAGAGAGTGACAGAGGAATAAAATGAAGACACCCTCCCCCATGGATAATGATTAATCCATATAGTCACAGTTATCCCTACTAAGAATTCTATTAAGAAAGTACAGATGTGGAAGTTAATCCTTACACAAACTTCAGGAACACAACTCTTCAAATAAATACTTATTAAATAATATAGAAACATCTAGTAATATTGTATTTATTCAGCAGCCTCAGATGCATCATCTCCTAACTTCTTTCCATAGAATAATAAAGGGAAAGGCATATGTGTGTGTGAGTACACACAGGACACAAATATGAAAACTTATAACAAAAAATTCAAACCTAATAGGAAAACTTTTAGCAAACTCTGGGACAAAAATTAAACAAGACCTATCAAATGAAACTGAGACTCAAAATCTATGTCTTACATATAGTTTGCTATTTTGCAAAAGAATAACCCATGGCATGAAAGAAGGTATAATAAAAAAATTAAATAAAAAAAGTCCACATTGTTTATTTCCTAAATCAGAGATCCAATAACAAAACAACCCAAGAATCAGGAAGCCTCTCCTAACCATGTTGATAGTTATAGAAAACTGCCTTGTAAGTACATTAAATTTATATAAATTAAAATATACAGGCTCAGTAGAATGTTAGGGGGAGAGAAAAAATGAAATTAAATAGTATTGATAATTCTAATTATCCTAAGTGAGTATAGTCATTATTATATGTGACTATTATATACATGTATTATTATATACTGTAATAAATGTTATTATACATAGTTGTATATACAAAATCACACATCTCAAATTTAATAGGTAATTTAAAAAACTGAAGTATGGTTTATGTATGTTATATTAATTTCAGATATGCAAATTTATTATGAAATGATCACCATGATAAGTCCAACAACCATCTATCACCATTCAAAGTTATTACAATGTTATTGACTACTTTATTTCTTAAGCTATCATAACATTTATTTTATAACTGGTAGTTTGTATCTTTCATCCAAAACTCTTCACCTCTGGTAACCACCAGTTTTTTCTCTTTATAAGTACGCTTCTGCTTTATTTGTTGATTTGTTTTGTTTCTCGGATTCCACATGTAAGTGAAATCATATGGTATTTGTTTTTCACTGTCTGACTTATTTCACTTAACATAATACCCTCTAGATCCATCTATGTTGTCACACATGGCAAGATTTCATTTTTTTTTTTGTGGCTGGGTAATATTTCATTGTGTGTGTGCATATGTGTTTATTACATATCTGCTTTATCCACTTATTTTTAAAAAAATTTATTTTATATCACAGTATAGTTGATGTTGTGTTGGCTTTGTGAAGCCATACTTCGAAAAGATAAAGACACATCTCACAGTTCACTGCAGTACTATTTACAACAGCCAAGACATGGAAGCAACCTAGATGTTCATTGATAGAGAAATGGATAGAGAAGATATGGTATATATATATATACACATATCCATTCATCTTTCAATGGACATTTAGATTGTTTCTGCGTGTGTGTGCGCTAAGTTGCTTCAGGCATGTCCAACTTCTTCAACCCTATGGATCATAGCCCACCAGGCTCCTCCGTCCATGGGATTCTCTGGGCAAGAATACTGGAATGGGTTTGCCATGCCATCCTTCAGGGGATCTTCCCAACCCAATGATGGAAACTGCGTCTCTTAGTCTCCTGCATTGGCAGGCAGATTCTTTATCATATGTGCCACTTGGGAAGCCCTTAGATTGTTTCTGCATCTTGGCTAATTTAAGACATTTTCAAATGTGATTTTGTTATTTTTTGGATTGAATCTTTATTACTAAAGGAAATGACATGCCACTCTTCCCCACTGATTTTTAGATTTTTATTCTCATCATAATCTGCTTCTACATGATTTTGGAAGCGAAATCCCTAAAAGTATAGGACAAGAAGTGTGGATGGGGAATGGCCATGTTGAAATGTACTCACGGAATGAAATCTCACCAAGACAAGTGCAGAGCGGGAGGGAGAGAGGAGTTGCCAAGATGGCAATGCAGTTCCCAGTGTCAGAGAATTGCAAAAATGTCAGAGATTTATTCAGTGGTGTAAGGGAAGATTGGTTCAACTGCTATGGATCTCAGTGTATTTACAACTAGTAAAAGATTTGTTGTTCTTCAGTTGTGTCCAACTCTTTGTGACCCTATGGACTTCAGCATGCCAGGCTTCTCTGTCCTTCATTATCTCTCAGAGTTTGCTCAAATTTATGTCCATTGAGCTGGTAATGCTGTCTAACCATCTCATCCTCTGTCGTCCTCTTTGCTTTTTGCCTTCAATTTTTCCCAGCATCGAGTATGAGTAATGAGTTTATGTGCTCAGTCATGTCTGACTCTTTGCTAACCTATGGACTGTAGCCTTCCAGGCTCTATCCATGGGATTTTCCAGGCAAGAATACTGGTGGGTGTTGCCATTTCCTTTTCCAGGGGATTCTCCTGACCCAGGGATCGAACCCATGTCTCCTGCATTGCAGGCAGATTCTTGACCCACTTGAGCCATTGGGGAAGACTCTTTGCTGCATCAGGGGCTTTTCCAATGAGTGGTCTCTTTCCATCAGGTGGTCAAAGTATTGGAGCTTCAGCTTCAGCATCAGTCCTTCCAATGAATATTCAGAGTTGATTTCCATTAGGATTGATGAGCTTGATCGCCTTGTAGTCCAAGGGACTCTCAAGTGTCTTCTCTAACACCACAATTTAAAAGCACCAGTTCTCCTGTGCTCAGCCTCCTTTATGGTCTAACTCTCACATCCATACATGACTACTGGAAAAACCATACCTTTGACTATATGGACCTTTGTTGGCAAAATGGTGTCTTTGCTTTTTAGTATGCTGTCTAGGTTTGTAATAGCTTTCCTTCCAAGGAGCAAGTGTCTTTTATTTTCATGATTACAGTCACCATCCACAGCAATTTTGGAGCCCAAGAAAATAAAATTGGTCACTGCTTCCACTTTCCCCCATCTGTTTGCCATGAAGCAATGGGACTGGATGCCATGATTTTAGTTTTTTAATGTTGTGTGTTAAGCCAGCTTTTTCACTCTACACTTTCACCCTCATCAAAAGGCTCTTTAGTTACTCTTTACTTTCTGCCATTAAAGAGATATCATATGCATATCTGAGGTTGTTGATATTGACAATCTTGATTCCAGCTTGTGATTCACTCAGCCAGGCATTTCCCATGATGTACTCTGCATATAAGTTAAATAAGTAGGGTGACAATATACAGCCTTGTCATACATGTTTCCCAATTTCGAACCAGTCAGTTGTTCCATGTCCCGTTCTGTTGCTTCTTGACATGGATACAGGTTTCTCAGGAGGCAGGAAAGATGATCTGCTATTTGCATCTCTTAAGGGCTTCCCTTTGGCTCAGCTGGTAAAGAATCACCTGCAACGTGAGAGACCTGGGTTTGATCCCTGGGTTGGGAAGATCCCCTGGAGAAGGGAAAGGCTACCCACTCCGGTATTCTGGCCTGGAGAATTCCATGGACTATGGAAGTTCTCAGTTCACATATTGCCAGAGCCCAGCTTGAAGGATTTTGAGCACAACCTTACTAGCATGTGAAATGAGTGCAATTGTATGATAGTTTGAACATTCTTTGACACCTACCTTCTTTGGGATTGGAATGAAAACCAACTTTTTCCAGTCCTGTGGCCACTGCTGAGTTTTCCAAATTTGCTGATCTTATTGAGTGCAGCACTTTCACAGCATCGTATTTTAGGATTTGAAATAGCTCAGCCAGAATTCCATGTCTTCCACTAACTTTGTTTGTTGTAATGCTTCCTAAGGCCCACTTGACTTCACACTCCAGGATGGCTGGCTCTAGATGACTGACCACACCATCATGGTTATTCCAAAAGGGTCATTAAGACCTTTTTTTGTATAGTTCTTCTGTATATTCTTGCCACCTTTTCTGCTTCTGATAGGTCCTTACTGTTTCTGTCCTTTATCGTTCCAGCCTTACATGAAATTTGCCCTTGATATCTCCAATTTTCTTGAAGACATCTCTAGTCTTTCCCATTATATTGTTTTCCTTTATTTCTTTGCATTGTTCACTTAAGAAGGCCTTCTTATCTCTCCTTGCTGTTCTCTGGAACTCAGCATTCAGTTGGGCATATCTTTCCCTTTCTCCCTTGCTTTTCACTTCTCTTCTTTCCTCAATTTGTTAAACCTTCTCAGAAAACCACTTTGCCTTCTTGAATTTTTCTTTGGGATGGTTTTGGTCAAAGATTCCTATACAGTGCTAGGGATCTCTGTCCATAGTTCTTCAGGCACTCTCTCTACCAGATCTAATTCCTTGAATCTATTCATCACCTCCACTGTATATCCCTTATGTATAACCATAGGGATTTAAGTGATAACTGAAATGTCTAGTGGTTTTCCCCACTTTATTCAATGTAAGCCTGAATTTTGCAATAAGGAGCTGATGGTCTGAGCTACAGCCAGTTCACCATCTTTGGCTGCAAAGAACATAATCAATCTGATTTTGGTATTGACCATTTAGCTATGTCCATGTGTAGAGTCATCTCCTTGTGGACAGTCATCTCTGTCCATGTGCTCTTGGAAGAGGGTATTTGCTATGACCAGTGTGTTCTCTTGACAAAAGTCTGTTAGTCTTTGTTCTGCTTCATTTTGTACCCCAAGTTCATACTGTATGCACATTGGGACTTTAGGAAAAAATGAGGGATGTATATAAAAATGATTTATCACTATATACAGGTAAACGTATATAATGATTTAAAAAATACACATTTAATGAAAAATGTGGTCCAATTTTGACCATCCATTCTTCTTTTACTAGGTACTATGTAGTCCCAGATAAATGGATGGAGCTACTACCTACTTCTATATTCCCTTGACTCTTCACTCACCTCTTTTGTAGTATCTACAGTGTTGTTTCTCAGATCCTAAACTATCCTTGTATAGAAACTATCCTTGCTAGGTCTTCCTCAGTCAGCTGAGCTTTTCTCTCCTCTGGGACAGTAAATCTAGTGGTTAAGGCTTAGTAGTC
Source organism: Cervus elaphus (assembly GCF_910594005.1). Classification (NCBI taxonomy): domain Eukaryota; kingdom Metazoa; phylum Chordata; class Mammalia; order Artiodactyla; family Cervidae; genus Cervus; species Cervus elaphus. The sequence continues at coordinate 20,106,531 of NC_057830.1, read as the reverse complement.
CCTACAACCTACCCTTAACACCTGGCTTCACTGTTTACCAGCTGTGTGTCCTTCTACAAGTCACTTAGTATCTCTGAGTCATAAATTTCTCATCTCTAAAACAAAGAAAACATTACCTCCTACCTTGTGGGTTCATTTTGGGAATCAAATGTGAGAATCTGATAATGCATGGATTCTGATAACTGACCCAGAGTGAGGGCCCAGTAAGTGACAGTTATTACAGTTTTCTTAGAGTTAAGTCATTGTGTTGGACATGCTTGCTAAAGTGACTGCAATACAATTTTTTCCTTTGCTATTGCTCTGTTTCCTTTCACTTTTCTACTTTCACCCAATAGCCCCTGCATTTGATAGTTTTTACAAATACCAATTATACCAACTCCTCAGTAGAAAAAGAGCAACTCCACTCCAGGATGGGAGCAGCTATTTATTTGGAAGACAACATATTCACAGCAGAGCACACTCCTCACATGGCCAAGGGAGGGGGGGGGGGGGGAAACAACAACAACCCAAAACAAAAAACGTCTTTCTTTGGTAACTAGCTCCTGTGTCACTTCACCTGTTAAGGAAATCTGTGGCAACAGTTGCTGCAGATCCCCTATCAGTCTTTGTTCGTCCCAAGAGCACAGATTCACCTATTTTGCAGATCAGTAAAAGTTTCAAAAGCAGGATTGTCTGCAGCAAAGAGCTTGCCAGACGCTTTGAGATATTCTCTGACAGAAGAGGTAATGAAGCTGGGTTTGCCTTAAGAATGGAGAAAAGATAGAAATTCTCCCAACTCTTTCCTGGGCAAGCAAATCCATTCAATTTTGACTTCTAGGTTAAAGCTGAGAAAGCTCAAATGAGCATAATATTCCCACTACTTTTAAGAGAGATGAAATGCCCTTCAATCCCTAAGTCTGCTGATTGCTAAAGATGTTCAAGGGGGCCCAGAACCACTTTCTTCACTGCTATCGCTTCTCCTCAAAGAGGTCGCAGGAGGCTTGCTGTGTCTCATTACTTCACACCTCATTTGACCTATATTTTATAGAAGTCTTTTCCTTTCTGGAAATTAAATCTTAGTCCTTTAGAAGCCCAGGCTTTTAAATAAATTAACTGTTTTTTTATGGTTTCATTAGGGATTTGGGCAAACAAATGGCACAGTCCCTGCCCAGAAATTGTAATCTAATAATAACAATACAAATAAAAAGCAAACACCTACCAGTGGCCCTCGTACTTTTTGCATATTATTTTATCCTCACAATGACCTCATGAGGTGATTACGATGATGAGCCTTCTTTAACAGATGACAAAACTGAGGCTCAGAAAAGAGTGAGTAATTTTCCCCAGGGTACACTGCTACTACGAAATAGAGCCTGGGTACAAAATACAAGTTTGTAAGACTTGAAAGCCCATGCTTTTGGCCAGGATGCCTTACTGCTTCCTCCACTTGGTAAGAACAAATTGTGCAGTAGAGCCCTGATGTTTGTATATTTAAACTTTATAGCTTCACTTATTTGCAAGCAATCCTAAAGGCTCATGGAATGAAGGCATTTTTAAGATGTGTCACCGTGCAAGTTAGAATGACCTACCCTGTGAACCTGGCACATGGAAGCCCTCAAGGGGGTCCAGTCTGTTGCCCAGTGTACACACAACTTAGACATTTTCTTCACTCATCCTCCCATTTTGTAGCAACTCTTGTAAAATAAAACTTTTATTTATTTATTTTTTAAATTTTTGGCCTCACCCCACGGCATGTGGGATGTTCCCAACCAGGGGTCAAACTCACTTCCCTCGCGTTGGAAGGTGGAGTCTTCCCCACTGGACCACCGGGGAAGTCCCCAGACTCGTGTTTCTTCATTAACAACAATTTAACAATGAAAGCCAGTGGTATAATTAATGCCATCAGTTTTGTGTTTAGTAAAATAAGTTTTGGAAAAAGGTCGCTTAAATTTTTCTTTTAGATTCTACTGAATTTCATGGACAAAACTATAACCTAAAATGTGCGTGTTCACTCAGTCATGTCTGACTCTGCAACCCCATAGACTATAGCCCACCAAGCTCCTCTGTCCAGGGGATTTCCCAGGCAAGGATACTGGAGTGGGTTGCCATTTCCTTCTCCAGGGGATCTTCCTGACCCTGGGATCGAACCCACGTCTCTTGCATCTCCTGCACTGGCAGATGGATTCTTTACCCATAGTGCCACGTGTGAAGCCCTGTAATCTACAATGGTGTTCAACTATTATGTATGAGAGTGTCAACAAAGACCTTAGGATATATCCCTCAGGATTTTGGGGTGATAGATGAAATCATATGTAAGAGAGTAGTAGAATACAATAAATGCTTCAGAAGCCAGGATTATGGATACATGACTCAGGTGGCATAATACTGCCAGTTACGCTTGGTGTGGTCTACTTCACTGCAGCAGTCTGAGGAAAGCTGGTCTTCTCTCCTGGAAATAGAGAAGACACTGGTGGTTTTAGGAAGAAATGTTGGCACAAATACACTGTCTTCAAAAACAACTGGCTGATTTATTCATCCAACAAAGCAAGTGTTGAAAGGTTATTATATGTCAGGCCAGGGTTACAGAAATGCATGTCTTCAGGCAGAGGAAAATGCGAACACATGCATGCAGTGGGTACTCTTTGAATCAACTCAATCCTCTTCACCCTAGGCCAGTTTCCAAAAAGAGACATCGGGGCATAGCAGGTCAACTTGTGGCAATCACTCAAGCTTCCCTTGTTGGGCTTTTGATCATTTTTTTCCCATTTCAGGTCCATCTAATCATTGATACTCAACTCTTCCATCTATGTTCCACCCACTTCTACCTTTCGTTGTGGACGGTTGTACTTTGCTTCTTTCACCTGACCCCCTGGTAATTTTAAAAGCCTTTGGGTGTCACTCATTCTCTGAGCTCTGTCCTTCCAGCCCATGCATTCCAGATGTACTCTAACTAGCTGCAATTTCTGGGGCTTAAAACTGTCACTGGTACACCTGGGGGAGGAAGGACTTTGGTTAAAAGAATGTGGCTACAGAAGATGTGTAGTCATACAGTCTTTGAGAGAGCAATCAGCTCCAGCAAAATAGCCCAGTGTAGGAATATTGGCCCAGGTGGACCAGGGACAGATAGTCATTGGAAATGTGGGCATTTAACGTCCGGAAAGACTAGTAGCAGGCAACAAGATCCTTGGTCTGGGATTTTGGTTACTGCAACTTCTTGGGGAGCCCAGAGGAGAGGACACAGTGGCTCTGTCTGGAGTAACTCTGATCTTTGTTTGAAGTGAGGCTCTGCCATTTACTTGTTCTGTGAGATAAACTCTGAAAATGATTTATCTTTGTGGAGCTTCATTTTACTTTTCTGTGCAATGAAAATGACACCACCTACCTTTCAAGGTTTGCGAGTATAAAATAACATAATATACATAAAGCATCAGCACGCAGTAAATGGTAAGTGGTAGCTTATAATGCTGCTGCTGCTGAGATTAGGAATACTATACTAAGAGAGATGAAGTATAAGGGCTAGACTGATGTTACATTCAGTTTATTTAATGAACAGTTGAGTATGTTTTGTGCCAGTCATTGAGTACTGACTAGTGGAACTACAGAAGTGAATAAGACTAATGTTACCTTTTCTTTTATGGACTTTAAAGTCTAGAGGGTACTATTATCAGCACCAAGACACAAGTCGAGGAGTAATTTAGACAGAAAGCAGCAGACCAGTGACAAGAAATAGGGCCCAAAGTTTGAGTCGGGCTAAAAGGAATGGTGATTTGGTTTTCAGTTTTAGTGAAAATGAAAATGAAAGTCGCTCAGTCGTGTCTGACTCTTTGTGACCCCAAGGACTATACAGTCCTGGAATTTTCCAGGCCAGAATACTGGAATGGGTAGCTGTTCCCTTTTCCAGGGGATCTTCCCAACCCAGGGGTGGAAACCAGGTCTTCCGTATTGCAGGCAGATTCTTTAGTGAGTAGCCTATGCCTTCTCCAGCAGATCTTCCTGACCCAGGAATCAAACTGAGATCTCCTGCATTGAAGGCAGATTTTTTTATCAACTGAGCTATGGGGGAAGTTTTAGATCATGAGGCAAATATCTTCATATCCTTCTTTCCTGCATTTCAGACCAGCTCGAAGTATTGGGACAAGACCAAGTTTACAGGTGACGATTATGGATGACTTAGAAGGGAGGGGAGGCTAGAAGAAGGCAGAATCTGACAATTAGGGGGGCTTCCTTACATACTCAACATGTAGTAACTATTTGTTAAAAGTTAGCCTATTATCATTGGTATTGTTAGCAAAATTATCCCCCTTACTTTTACTGGCATAATTGATCCTTCTCTCATGACTCTGAGCATTCTGGTAGCAACACCAGTGACTGTGCCTGACTGGGGGACCATGATGTGATCAGGGGCCATAGAGCCAGCTGGCTTCCATGTTGACCGAACCATATAGGCTGGAGCTCTTGAGCCTCTCTAGAAAGTGTATTTTTTCTCTTCTCTGCCACTGAGTCAGGTTACCTACTATCCCTTTTTGTTCTGTCAGTGTGCCTACTTTCATGATCTCCTTGCAGCTTTTTTAAAATATACTTTTGAGCTAGAAAAACAACATAACTCTCATGTCACAATTTTGTCTAAAATGAGAATAAAATACTACCAAGACCATCTTATAAGTAAATATTGAGGAGGCTGTGAACTGGATTTGTTATGAGGACTGTTCTTGGGAACTTGACTTCCATTTCTTTAGCTGTGATAAGAGGATAATAATAGTCAACCAGCTACCTCTGAACAACATGGAGATCACATGATGATATGCATGTGAAAGTGATGTATGAAGTAGAAAGTATTATAACAATAGGGAACTTGATGTATTTGCATATCTGTTTTCTAGACAGTAGGGAGCAGGTAGGATCCATAAACTGGATGGAAGTAAAGGAGGCATTTCTGGAGTGGAATATTCAAGTGAAATAACATTTTCAAATTTTATGCCAACTTTTTCATCTTCATATTACAGAGGATAAGGCTATTTGTCACATTTAAAGAACTTTTGGAATAAAGATGTTGGTTTAAGAGTGATTTGTTTTCCACACTCAAATTTTAGTCAAATTAAGCAGTATTTGAATGAACCTGCACATTTATATATATCAGAGGCAGATAATTTATAAGATAGTTAAAATTTATCAAAGTATTCAAGCTACTGTTATAGACACTCTCTTCTGGCGACAAACTATAGCATATTTTCTTATAATGGGAACTATTGAAATGTGAGCCACATAATTAAACTGTCTAGCAAGCAAGTTAAATTTTCTATGGAAATTTGATTATTTTATGTCAATGTAGCTTGAAACTATTATTAAGAGATGGCTTATGTCACATGCTAATTTGCCTTATTGTCCTAAGAATGAAAAGTCAGCTAAATGTTGATTATTTCTATTTTAAAATACCCTCCAGAACTGACACTACAGTTGACATAACGTTTTTTCTCAATTCCATAAGCCATTTTAAAGTGGATACAAGTACATGTTTTGTACATTTAAACTATGGTTCAAATAATTGTGATATAACATAGCTTTCATATATTCTGGTTTAATATTCCAGATTAATTTTCATAATATCATAAAACTTATAAAATCAATTCAGTGGCATAATGGCTTCTTATTTCATTTGAAAATTTTGAAAAATTAGATAGATTCACATTTATTGCTTGCTACCTGACACTGACCAGTTTAATACTAGAAATAGTATTATTCTTGTTTAGTCACTAAGTCATGTCTGACTCTTTTTTGACCTCAAGGACTGTACCTTGCCAGCCTCCTCTGTCCATGGGATTCTCCAGGTAAGAATACTGGAGTGGGTTGCCATTTCCTTCTCTAGGGGATCTTCCCAACTCAGGGACTGAACCTCCCTCTCCTGCATTGGGAGGCAGATTCTGTACCACTGAGCCACCAGGGAAACTCAAAAATAGTATTAGCAAGGCCTTAAATAGTATCTAATTAAATTTCCATTTTAGCACATTATTTCAAAACTTGTGATTTATTCATTATAACTAAGATTTGCTGCAATACATTTTATTTCACTTGCATTAATAAGCACACATTAGCATAATTAATTCTTTTTACCTTTCAAATCCTGTTTCAAAGTAAGAAGGCATTAGAAATATTGAATTCAGTTTCAAAGTCTCTGGTCACAGAGGGAGTACTTTCTCGTGAATTAATAATAATCATACTCTTACAAGCAGTTCTGGTGATTTCAGGTCCAAAATGATGAATTCTGAATGAACAGGCCTATGTCGACTCAGGATGGTCTGTGTGAGCATTGTCACTTATTGCAAAATGATCTATTTGGTTAATTTTCAAATTTAAGATTTGGATAGTATCTGGTCCTGTTGTGAACTCACTTGTCACATCATTGCCTGCATCCACTCAAAGTCAGTAATAAGCAAATAAGGCAGAAACATTAAGTTTGAATGTCCACCAAAAGTCAATTATTGCACTTATGATATTATCATTTGGTTAGTAAGGGACCTTAAAGCTAACTTAATTCAAACTCTTGTACAGTTTACAGAATGCCATGTATTAAGGGGCAAGAGTGAGTTAAAGGTCCTTTTCTTTCTATTTGTAAAGCTAATCATTTGTATAATTGAGGTGGTCTGTCTTCCTTAGAGTCTTTTGTGAATATGACTAGATTTTAATATTCATGAATATCTACTTGTGTTTAATTTTATTTTAAAGGGGGAATGATTCAGGCTCAGTCCAAACTTGCACACTCTAATATCTCTCTGTAGTCTTTAAGTCACAAATAATTGCCCTCTATGAGACAGTAAAGAGTACACTGATTTATGAATTCACTAATTTTTCTTCTCCACTGTGACAAACATATACAAGCATATCATGTCTTGAAACAGAAACATTAATTACTAACACATCTAGTGCTAAACAGAATTAAATGAAATGGATTTTCTGGTTTTCCATCCAACTTACTATATAGTATAGGAATATCTTTCTGGAATTACTGTCCATATATATTTATTCTGTTAGCATTAGTTAGTCTCTGTTGGCATTATTTTCTTTTAAACTCTTGCATATCACCCCAAAAGCCTTTAGGCTTTAAAATGAGAAGAACCACCAAAGATCATCATTGTTTTCTAAGTCAGTCCTGGAAGCATAGACCCAGAAAGAGGTCAGGGACCTTGAGAGGTCTTTATTTTTTCCGGAATAAAAGAGAATTGATAACTCAGCCTTTATAACCTAGTCCAGCATCTCAAAGTGCTAAATTCACAATGTTGATGATTTTCTCTCTCCCTCTGCTTGTGTCCTGGGTGATCCTGGAAAGTCCTGATATCCTGTCTCTTGCCATCCTTTCCAGATTATGCAAGATCCATCAGAGCTGACTGCTACCTCTTTGTTTTCTAGCCATCATCCTCATCTCCCTTGAGGCACAACAGTGGTGTCATCTTGTCCTGTATATTCAATTGTCTAAATATATCTCAGTTTCCTTTGATCTTGGAAGCTAACTCAAAAACCTTGGAATTTCCTAAGTGCTCCACCTCTCTTGCCACTACATCCGTGGGTCATTTTCTTTGCCCAGAACCTTTACCTCTCTTTTTGCATCACTAACGCCCCATCAGCTTCCAAGACTGTGCTCAAGACTTTTCCCCAGTTAAACATTCTTATTTGCCTCACCTTCAAGCTGCAGTACTTGCCTCTTTTATCTGTGCCCCACCATATTCTGTACATCTGCCTCTCTTTATTACAAGGCATAATCATTAATTTACTCATCTCTCTCTTTCCCTGGACTATTTGGGGGCTAGAGATGTCCCCTTTTATAGTGAAATCCTGAGTAATGTTGCCCAGAAAATAAGAGACTCACAGAGAAGAACTGTTGGTTGAGTGAATAAATGGTGATGTGTGGTTTAGATTTAGACAGAGAGGTCTGACCTTTACCTGAGATGTGTGTCTATTTTTTATGAGTCATTTTCCTTCCTGTTTGACTAATATGGTGTCTCTCTAAAGCCAAGAATGATTATTATCTGCTTTCCCATAAAATCTTATCCTTCCAGATGACACAAATCTTCCCTGATGTCAATCAGAAAAGTGGCACCTGAATGCCAAGAGGATTGACAGAATTGTTCAAGTGTATATATGCCCCGGGTAATGTTTAGAAATACAAGTGAATTTGTATATGCGCAAACTCAGTGTGTGTCAGTCAACTTCCTTACACTAAAGATGGTTGTGGGGAAATATTTATCGTGCCTTATAAATTATTTATAATTGAATTTGTTTAAATGTTCAACAGTGATGCATTTAAAACATGACTCAACATACAAAAGTATCAATACTGAGGCAACCTTTCCGTTATCTAGAGTGATAACAATATCTGTTATCTAGAGTGTGGTGCCATTACAGAACTGGAGAAATGACTTTGAAATCGCCATGACCAACCTAAAATGGGATTCTAACAAAGTAACTGGAAATGACAATAAATAAAGACTATGTTAAGGTAAAGAAGAGGACATTGGAAGATGACAGAAGTCTTACTAGGATTTTAAACCTTAAAATAATACACCTATTATTACTACACATAACAGAAAGTATCTTGGCATTTTGCATGAAAGAGAAAGTAACTAAGTTTCTGTTTACTTTAGTATAGAGACAAAACTTGGCTTGGAGGATGCTTGAGGGGAACAAGGACATCTGACACTCTCCCTGAACACTGACATCTGACACTCTGAACAAGGGACACTCTCCCCTCTCCTTACCCTGCATTAGTCTAGTTTGCCTCTTAATGTAGATGGTGGAAGCATGAAAATGCTTACCCTTCCTCAAGGAAATAAAGTGCAGATTGCGATGAACTGAAGTAAGGTTGATTCAGAATTGGTACCTGGCAATTGTACCTGAAGTGTCTGGCAATTTCCAGTTAGAGAACAGATGAGGGAGTTTCTTCTTTCCTCTCTCTCACCTCCCTAATGACCTTGCTTTGGAATTTGCTTCAGCAGTTTCTCTCTCCCTTGGGGTCTCCTATAAACTTACAAATGTCCTTAGTATCATCCACTTTCCTCCTCCAGCTACCATTTCAGCTTCTACTCCTTTTCTGCAGCACAAGTGTAAAGGCATATCAATGTTTCATATCTCTTTCCTCATTTTCCATTTTTCTCACCCAATAAGGCTTTTGAATTCACCACCACACTTTTTAAAAAAAGTATTTATATATTTATTTGGCTGCACCAGATCTCAGTTGCAACATGCGAAATCTTTGGTCTTCGTTGTGGTGTGAAGGTTCTTTAATTGGGACATGTGGGATCTTTTAGTTGTGGCAAACAGGGTCTTTTTAGTTGTGGCATCCAAACTTTTAGTTGTGGCATGTGGGATCTAGTTCCCTGACCAGGAATTGAACCCAGGTCCCCTACATTGGGAGTGTGGAATCTTAGCCACTGGACCATCACAGAAGTTCCAACCACAGCTGTTGCTGAAGCAGACAGTGAACAAGTACTGCTGAAGTGAAAGGTTGATTTTCATTCTCCAGGTGACTCACCTCTAAATACCATTCAACACAGTTGTTCACTCCCTCTTGAAACACTTCATCCTTTAGGCTTCTCAATTCCATAGACAGGCCTTGTTTTCTTATTTCACTGGTTTATTAGTCTACCACTTTTCCAAATTCGATGCCCCTGGTTCTGTCCTTGCCTCTTGTTTTCTCATCTACACTCTAGCCTACAAAATTTAAGTACTATGTGTGTGCTAATTTGCTTCAGTCGTGTCTGACTCTTTGCAACGCTTTGGACTGTAGCCCCCAGGCTCCTCTGTCCATAGGATTCTCCAGGCAAGAATACTAGAGTGGGTTGCTGGGCCCCCTCCAGGGGATCTTCCCGATCCAGGGATTGAACCTGTATCTCTTACAGGTTTCCTGTATTGGCAGTCCAGTTCTTTACCACTAGCGCTACCTGGGAAGCCCTTAAGTATCATGTATACACTTTATTTGCTAACCTGGGCCTTGTGTATTTGACTGCCTTCTTGATAGCTCTTTTTGGATTCCTGTTAGGCATTGAAAAAACCTAACAAATCCAAAGAGGTTCATTGCATTCTTTCCTCTTACCCCCACCCCTGCCAAACCTACTTCCCTGAGTCACCAGGATTGTACCATCATGAACACCAACTGCTCAGACCAAAAACTAAGAAATCTTCACATCACTCATTAATTCATCAGCAAGCCTCATTCACTCCAAAATATATCTCACATTCAATCACTTTCATCATCTCGCTGTTTCTAGAGCAAGCCTCCCTCTGTCTCCTAGGCTAAAGTGACAGCCTCCTCAGTTAGTCTCCCTGCCTCTATCAGTGCTGGTCCAGCAATCAGTTAGCAGCAATCATAGCAGGTGAAGAGATCTTTTGGATGTGTGCTCAGTCATGTCTGACTCTTTTTGACCCCAAGGACTGTAGCCCTCCAGGCTTCTCTGTCCTTGGGATTGTCCCACCAAGAATTCTGAAGTCGGTTGCCATTTCCTTCTTCAGCGGATCTTAATGACTCAAGGATCAAACTAGGGTCTTCTGTGTCTACTGCATTGCAGGTGATTTCTTTACCGCTGAGCCACCAAAAATATCTAAATTCACAACATTCCTTTGCTTAAAACATTTTAATAGTTTCCCACTGTACCTAAAGAAAAATGTAAGCTCTTTATCCATGCCCTAAATGATCTGGCTCAGCCTACTCCTCTAAACTCCCAACTTTGCCTTTTTGGTCTCAAAGCCCTCATGCTCAAACCTTGTATTCAGTGTTCCTTTTTTTCTTTATGCAAAGTGGGAACACTCTCCATCCACTTGGATGATTCTTTCTCAACATTCAGGCCTCAGCTCAAATTTTTAGGCTTTCTTTCTACAGGAACAGCCTCCCCACTGCATCACCCACCCATCATTTTCTTCATAGAATATGGTCTTATAATCTTCAGAGTGCTGGTCAGTAACAGAAATGATCTTTTTCATTTGGTGGTGAACTTGTTGAATACATTCTCACTACTAAAATGAAAGTGTCTAGAGGGTTTAGACACTGGATCCTCACTGCCTCCTCAGGGCCTAGAATATTGTTGAATGGTATTTATTGGCTGACTGACTCAGGATACCTCTCTATCACATGTTAAAACTGGACTTTCTACCAAAAACTTCATAAGTTCATTTTTTGAGCAATAAGACATATCCTAGAAATTGTCCTGGTAGAATCATTTTGGGGTGGTTGACCTGTAGAAATTTGTCTTCTTTGCTACCTGTTTCCATCCACACTTCCAAGTTCAGCTCTTTGCCTCTATTTCTGTCTCTGTCTCCGTCTTGATCTTAATCTCTATCTTGGTCTCTAAATTTCTTTAAATATATGCTTCCTTTGTGGCCCTGTATCTAGCTTTCTCTCTTGTTTAAACACAAGGCAAAGGGCTTTCTTTAAAGGAACATAATAATGGCAAGTGACTGTATTTACTGAGCATTAGAAACCATTATCATCATATTCAACAGCTTGCTGTTTTGGCTATTGTCTTTAAAAGATGAGATATTTTAGCTATTATGTAAAAACCTCATTATGGAACAGCTCTTTACTGCAAAATTGGTTATCTGTGGATCAAATCATGTTTCCTAAAATATCCTTATACAGTATTTCTCAACAGAATAGGGCTAGTTCATTCAATATCTTAATGTAATGTTACAGAGGCTCAATTTAATTCTTTGGTGTTTGAATTCAAATTCACTTTCAGAATAACTCATGTTTAGGAAATATACTTTAGATATATTTTATTCAGAAAATATTTGTTGAATTGCTACTATATGCAAGGCACAGTAATATATATTGGAAATGTGATGGGAATGAATGTTCTGTCATCTGTCTTTATGGAGCTTAGAGTCTTAAAGGGGAGGCAGATATTAATAAAATAAAAAAATAGTAGTAGGTACTTGTTGGATGAGTGTAGTGTTTTACATGTCTTACAACCAGTAATGGACTTTTAAGACCTGGTGGCTCAGTGGTAAAGAATCCGTTTGCATTGCAGGAGATGAGGGTTCAATCCCTGGGTCGAGAAGATCCCCTAGAGGAGGAAATGGCAACTCACTCCAGTATTCTTACCTGTGGAATGCCATGAACAGAGGAGCCTGGTGGGCTACAGTCCATGGGGTTGTACAGAGCATGGGGTTGAGCTCCCTGTGTCCATATAGCAGCTCCCACTGGCTATTTAACACATGGTAGTTCACATATGTCAATGCAACTCTCTCAATTCCTTCCATCCTCTCCTTCCCCCCACTGTGTCCAAAGTCTGTTCTCTGTCTGTCTCTCTATTCCTACCCTGCAATTAGGTTAATCAGTACCATTTTTCTAGATTCTGTATATATACGTTAATATACAAAAAATTGTTTTTCTCTTACTGACTTACTTCACTCTGTGTAATAGGCTCTAGGTTCATCACCTCACTAGAATTGACTCAAATACATACCTTTTTATGACTGAGTAATGTTCCGATGTATATACGCACCACAACTTTATCCATGCATCTGCTGATGGATATCTAGGTTGCTTCCATGTCCTAGCTATTGTTAATAGTGCTGCTATGAACATTGGGGCATATATGTCTTTTTCAGTTATGGTTTTCTCAGGCTGTCTGCCCAGTAGTGGGATTGCTGGGTCATATGGTAGTTTTATGTCTAGTTTTTAAAGGAATCTCCATATTGTTCTCCATAGTGACTGTATTGGGAAACCCTGATGGCTCAGAAGGTAAAGAGTCTGCCTGAAATGTGGGAGACCTGGGTTCGACCCCTGGGTCGGAAAGATCCCCTGGAGAAGGAAACAGCAGCCCACTCCAGTATTCTTGCCTGGAAAATCCCATGGATGGAGGAGCCTGGTAGGCTACAGTCCATAGGGCTGCAAAGAGTCGGACATGACTGAGCAACTTCTCTTTCTCTCTTTCTCTAGTGACTGTATTAGTTTACATTCCCACCAACAGGCAAGAGGGTCCCCTTTTCTCCACACCCTCTCCAGCATTTACTGTTTGTAGATTTTTTGCTGACGATCATTCTGACCGGTGTGAGGGGATACCTCATTGTAGTTTTGACGTGCATTTCTCTAATAATGAGTGATGATGAGCATCTTTACATGTATTTGTTGGCCATTTGTAAGTTAGAAGCTATACTTTTATTCACTACGTTTTACTGCCTGGTGAGACGTTGAAAAAAATGAAAGGCAAGAATCATTCCAAGTAAATTCATAATTATAATGGTATGAACTTGAAGTGAAGACTCTAAAGAAAATTCAGTCCAGAGTAACCTAGTGTGGGGAATCAGGGAAGATTTTCTGATGGAAGAGGTGGAAGAGATGGGAAGGGTTTAATTAATTTATACTTCATTCCCTCCAGCCCTATTCTGCTCTACTTAATACCACGAGAACCTTCTTTTCACAGGAATAGAGGAAGCTGCTCACTGACAATTTGGCAGTTAATTCATCTCCGACCTTTCCATTTCCTGCACTATAATCAGTCTCTGCTGTTGCTTAACATAGTGCAAAGTCAGAACAAATGAACATAGGTCAGATACATGTAAAAACTCCCTGGGTGGCCATGGTCTATCTCAGGATGAACATGATAACCTTCAATGATAACCCTCAGAAGTGAACGACATTAACTCCAATTCATTTGTGACCCATTCTAGCCACTTGTAGATAAAGTTGTAATTCGGAGAGGAATTATTTAAGAGAATCATGATCATATTATGCAATTAGGTCTTGGTAGGACTGACACTACTGCATTTAATTTATGATACACGATATAGTAAATCAACTCAGGGAAATGGCACCTTTCCTTTTAATGCAGGTCATTAGGAAAACATTCCTCACTGTCCATGGGATAGAGCACTAGAATGTGCTGCCAGAGGAGGTCATCGTAGGTTCTTTTTAAGCAACAGCTCATTTAATTCCCACATAGGCCAGGATATTTCAATTTGTTCTTTGGATACAGATTTTATTCTTCACCCCAGCACTTAGCTAAAAATGTTGAATACTGCACACAAGGGAGACCAAGAGGAAGAATGAAAATGAATGTGTTGCCAAATGACAAAGTTTTATAGTCTCCTAAATCCGAGAGGATTGATTTCTCTCTCTCTCTTTTTTTCACTTGCAGATGAAACGTACAGATTTCCAAAAAGAAATCACAGATGCGTAATGAGGTGGTGAGACTAAATCAGCAAATGAGAAGCAGGAAACATCCCAACAGCAATTATTCAGCAGCCACTGAAATTTGCAAAAGATGCCAGTATCTCCCAGGAGAGTAAACAATCATGATGTAGAAATGTCAACTGTGGAAATACTGTGTTAAAAATGTAGTGCAAAATTTTCCAGCACTATATTTTGTCATATGAAGGGTAGCCTTATGCACAATAGTCCATAAGTACCCCCGGGTTGTGACTACATCAGCAGAAACCTCTTCACTTCTCTGTGCATGGTAGTTACTAGTGAACTCAACTAGGGACACATTGGCTAGCTTAATTTATTATCACCAATAACTGTTTATGTCTAGTAAGATTAAACAAGGAAATTCAAACCCATATCCTATATACACCCTTTCAGCTGCTCTTATTGATGGCTGGTTTATTGTGTGATCCTGTCTCTCCTAGGCACAGTCAAGAAACTCCCCTTTGGATGTCTTGGTGATGCTGTCCTCTTTTGTTTTTTAAAATATCCCAAATGGCAGCTCCTGGGAAATTAGAAATAGATATAGATGGGAATCATATTACTTAAAAAGTAAACAAGCTATTAATGCACTTATTCTCTGGTTTTAATAATCATTGATTTTGTTTGATTTAACTTTTTACAATTGTTCCCAATACCAATAGAAATATTTCTAACACTATATAATAAGCCTATAGTTTTCAGGTAATATCAAGGCAATTGTTATCCTTTTTAAAACAATTTTTATTTATTTATTTGGCTGCTCTGGGTATTAGTTGTGGCATGTGGGATCTTTAGTTGCAGCAAGTGGGATCTAGTTCCCTGACCAGGGATCAAACCTGGGCTTCCTGCATTGGGAATACAGTCTTAGCTACTGGACCCACAGGGAAGTCCCTGTGTGGCAGACAACCCATCCTAAGAATTTGGGATTAGTAGTTAACGAATTTTGACTCCCTTTTTGGAATGCTAGGGGAATGGTCTGCTTGCTTTTAGGCTTAATGTTTCTGGCAAAGAGGAGAGTAAAAAGGAGCATGAAGTCAGAGGTTACTTACTATGATTTTGATGGTTCTTTGGCAAGTATTTCCCCTTAATGTTAACCAACTGCATCTTGCTGATTGTTAGGTGAAGAAAAGGTGGAGTCCGTCAGTGAAAAAGATTGGGGTCTAGGCGGTGCTCAGAGGGAATGAATATGAATAGGCGCAGACAGGAAGAGAATCTTTCTAACATTTGGATGAAAAGCCTAAAATGAATTAGCCGGTGAGAGTAAAATGTTTGTCATTCTAAAGGGTCCTGAAGTCATGTCAGTGATTGAGTGCTAATGGCGGTGGAAAGATCACTAACTGACTAATGCAATCCCATTTTAGGACTTGACTAGTTAATTGGATTTAATGATTTTCAGGGATTTAGCATTATTTATTATGAGCAATGGGTTGTCTAGTGGTTGGAAAACCAGCATCATATGCCTTTTAAATACCTTTCCAAACAAGATAATGTGATTTTTGTGATGGCTTTATACATAGAAGCAATTAAAGCATTCTAGTGTTCCAGCAGCACTAGAGGACAATGTGGTAGTATTGTCAAGCTAAAGTGGGAGTAGAATGCTGTATATGAAAGGAGAGATGGGGTACTGTATTAATGTGGCCTGGGAATTCTAGGATCCTATTCCTATAATTATAATTAACAATGAAGGAATCATTTTGCTTTAGAGATCCAGAATTTACCTTATCATCTGTTCAAGGCATAAATCTTTAGAAATAGCGGGATAATGATTTGTCTTATGCATTTCTATGCCTAGCCTGACATTTTTATATCAGAGCAGTGAGCATGCAGATGCAAAGTTACAAGGTCTACACTAAAGTCTCCCAGATGTTTATTAAAAGTCTTCAAAGTAACTTTGCAAACTCTAAATTCCTTAATATATGCATATGTCATAGGACATAATTTATGAACTTCACATACTAGAAGAAAGTTCAGAATCAACTTTTTTAACTGTTATGTTCTCAAAAAGCTTTGAAAGGATTCAAAATTATCATAACATATAGGCAGTTTCAAAATGCTTCAGTGACCCTTGGGAATGGAATAACTTTTTTTTTTTTGGAATAACTTTTTTAATAGCATATTCATATGTTCCCAGCCATAACCTCTATCATGATTCTTTAATCTTTTTTCTCTTTTGAAATGGATTTTTCCTAGGAAGATGGGTTCCTTAAGATTTCTAGAGGCTGGAGATGAATAAAGAAAGTTAATGGTAAGTATGTTAATACGTATTTAAGGTCAGATAGGTCTCAGAAAATTCAAACAATCTTTTCCAGAAAGAAAGAAGAGTCATTATTTGTCCATTTCAGCAGCTTCCAATGATAATAAGTTACATTTTCAGATGCCAGAGGGGTCATCTAAAGGCAGTTTTAAATAATATACCATTTGTTAAAATAGAGTGCAGCTCTGTTTATGAGATCTTTTGTAGAATAGCCTCAGTTTCTTGAAGCAGCAGAACCTGGTGATTAAATTCTCAAGAGAAGAGCCAGGACCCTTGTATTATAAAGTTGGTGCCAGAGTGGCTCATATATTATCTAAGTTATCAGAAGGAGAATCTCTGAATCTGTAGAGATTTAGAAAATGAGGACTGAATTTAAGATCAGAAAAATTCATTTTAATACTTACTTAGCAAAATAGTCCACCTGAGCCTCAGTTTCTTTACAAATGCATTTGAAGTTTGATGGAGTAATACCTTCCACTTAGAATTGTAGGGTGTTATGTGAGGTTATGTGAAGTAAAATTATTTTGTGAATTGTAAAATCCTCATCAAATGAGAGTGACTGTTTCTATTATACAGATATAAATGAAAGCTCATGCCTTGAAACCCAAGACCTAAAGGGAATGAGACACTCTCTCATAAGTTCACACTGTACTTACTCCTTGTTCAGTTATAAAAGTCTGTTGAAGAATGTAGTAATGGTATTTTTGTGATCTATTAATATGATGGTGTAAAAGGCCTTTCAAAAAGTGTTGTTTGGATATGGCAAACATTATACAGTATAACCTGCCTCTTTTATTTACTATGATGCTTCTAAATTCTTTTTTCATGGAAATCTTTTGTTCTGGAGAATTCTTGAGTAAACCTCTAATTTGGAAGGCTGGAAGAAGGAGCTAAAGTAACAGCTGAGAATTATTTATAGGTAAGTGACAGTGAGAGTCTGGGCAGAGTAGGGGTGTGTGAGTGGAAGCTAGAGAGATAAGATAATTTAGGATCTAAATCTCAACTATAAAAATTCTCAAATGACAGATAAGTGATTTTGTATTGAATCAAATTGTCTATGTCAGAGAATTCTTATTTTTTTGAGCATCAAGTATAAATACAAATTAAGACAAAAATTCATTTACTGTTGAATGGAGAATGCCAAAATATGTGCAAATATTTGTAATCTTTTGCAGATATCAGTGGATATATTAAGTCTTGGTGGATGAGTGATGGCCCAAGTCTAGTCTCAACAGTAATAATTTATTACATAAAAAGAAGTATCTATTAGTCTAGAGATCTGCAGTAGGCTGATACTTTCCACTGTCTACATGTGTGATGCTCATTCACTCAGTTGTGTCTGACCCTTTGTGACCCCAGGCTCCTCTGTCCATGGAATATTTCAGAGAAAAATACTGGGGTGAATTGCCATTTCCTACTCCAGGGGATCTTCCCGACCTGGGGATTGAACCCATGTCTCCTGTGTCTCCTCCATTGGCAGGTGAATTCTTCCCCACTGTGGCACCTGGGAAGCCCTTCCACTGTTTACCTTGCTCCATAGATCCATATTGTAACTCAGAGATTTCTATTTATGGCAAAATTGTATAGTCAGTTTAATCAAGTTGCTTTCCTAATGTAGAGGCTACTAAAGAGAGGCAACCACTGGTGATGAGGTACCCAAGGGAGGAATTTTGCCAAACAATTCCAGTGACGTTATGTGGCATAAAGTCAACTGGCACCAAGGCTTTGTTCCAGGCAATCTGAAAGACAAAGTAGATGGCCAAGACAAATAATTCACATTAATGTATTGTTTCTTAAACTTCATACTGTCTGATTCAACTGTCTGTTTAGTTCAAATGAATTGGAAAATTGCCGTCTCCACTGCTCTCAGCCCTTAGATACACATGCCTAACATACTATGATAAATGTTGTAAAATAATAATTTTATTGAGAATAAAACAGTATCAAACAATGTTGAGCAAGAAGACTAATTACTCACAGACACATCTCAGAGTCAGAAGAAATCATAGCAGCAATGGCATCCACTATCGGCCTAGGCAGAGCAGTGTAGAGGTTTTGGAGCTACAAAGCATGAACATGATTCCTGACTGTGTCTTTTATTAGATGAATGACCACAGGCAAGTAAAGTCCTCAAGTGAGTGACCTTAAGTAAGTACCCTCTAACCTCTTTGCCAGTAATACAAGGAGAAAAACATTATCTACGTGAGAAGATTTGGTGAGAATTAAATATGATAATGCATGATGCCCAGTACACAGTAATGGTGCATTGAATGCTACTAACCATTACTACTACTTTGAAATTTGAGTGACTCACTATGTCTGTTATCTTTCAGCTCCAAACCGACCTTCCTCTTCTCTGCCTTGGGACGCTGGCGCTCGGGCACTACAAATCACATTTCTGCTTTGCTGGGAGGTCCAGGTAGGGTAGGCTCTGCAATAGAGGCCACTAGAGGGAGACTGCAGGGCTAGAGGAAATGAAGGGAGTTGCTTCTTCCTATGGGTTTTCTGCCTGTTACTCATTAAGCATTGCTTCATTCTTTCAACAGTTCCTTTCCAGGGTAGAACCTAAATCTGGTGTAGCTTTTACAACAGTTGCAGAACCACCTTATCCTGCACACTCATCATGCCAACATCAACCAGACAGTTAAAGGTCTGGATCTGAACTCTGATGGGCCTTCCTTAGAGCTCAGACTCACCAGCTGGGCAGCACCCTTTTTTCTTAGATGTCTGAGTTTCAGCTTCATAGTGCTCTCCCTCTAAACTTCAAAGTGTTGGCATATCTAGCCTCTTCCTATTGTTTCCTCAGCTCCAGGGATAGTAGCTCCTTTAAGGATTCCCTATCTTCACACCATAGAGTTCTCTCATTATCCTTCTAGTCACCAGACAGACAACTCTGTACGTAGTTGATTATTCATTATAGTAAATTGCCTCTCTTCAAATAAGTGGTATGGTTTCTATTTCCTGAGTAGCCCTCACTGATACACTTAATATCTGATGGTTTATTTAATCATTTGGACTGTTTAGAAAGATCTTGGTTTTGAGAGGGGGGCCTTTTGAACCATACAGAACAACTTTCTGATTTTCACCAGCTTATCCAGTATTGACATGTTTAAAATAAAGTTACTGCTCCAGAGTAACAGAAGAAGGTGGAAGTTATGACGCAGACAAGGCAGCCAGAATAGCATGAAGGCATGGATAGAAATGAAATGATTGATTGATTGTTCAAACTAAAACTACAGTGATGGATCACCATTCTAGAATTTATCCATAAAATTCAAATAAAATTCAGGAAATAGTCTGATGTAACATTCCTCAACTTCCGATTAAAAAAATATTAAATAAGATAAAAATATGAAAGCTCACAACTTTGAAAACTTTTATTAACAATCAACTTATTGCTAGAATGGAAAGATGTTGCATAAACTGTAAACTAGGGGAACCAGAAGAAAAGAATATGAAATTGCTATTGTATCTGAACATAATAATAGCTACCATTTCTTGAATACTTTATACTTAATATATGCATTTCTTAATACTTTTAATATATTATTTCATTTAATCTTCCTTAAAACTCAGTGAGATAGATCCTATTATCTCAATCTTATAAATGAAGAAATTAAGGCATAGAGAGGTTAAGTGATTTACCTAGTTACCTTTCACTAGTCAATGGCAGGGATAGGATTAAAACTCAGGTGATCTGGGTCCTCTGGCTTCTAGCTCCTATCATGATTATCATCTCTTTCTTTATATCACTTAGTTCCATTAGAAGAGTCACCATGGCCTCTGTATTACATGAGTTCTGCTTTTTGAGTTAGTCAGAATGACATCCAGTTACATCCCTCCTTGGATTAGTGTTTTTAATTCCTAAATTTAATAAAAGAGATAGTGCATCTCCAAGAGGAATATGGGAGAGTTTAATTCCCACAAGCAAAGTACCACAGAACTTAGCAGGATCAATACTCTAGCAGGCATGCCAAACCTACTGCTATGGTTTTATTTTATTTATTTATTTTTTTCATGTACTTCATTGGTTCAGATCAATGATTCTCAACCAAGAAGGCACATCAGAAACACCTGGGAAATTTTTTACACACACAAACCTATACCTCAAGATTTTGAGCCAAGAGGTCTAGAATGGAGCCACGTATGTATTTTGAAATTCTGATGTATTCTGAAAAGGTTGCCTAGGTTGAGGCACTAATTAAGAGTCACTGGTTCATATTATCAGAAAGTGACTCAGCAGATTGGCTAATTCAGAGAAGCAGATTCCACTTGGTTCAGCAGAGTCACACCACACGCTTGATAATTGTTAAAAGACTGAGGTTTGGTTTAGGCAAGGGGCACAGCAACTTCCTGTCTAGCTTTATTTATTAGAAGAGGATTCAATCAGAATAAAAGTGAATTCAAAGTAAGGCAACTAGCAGTCTGTTTGTTGGCAGACAGATAGATTTCCTATTGTTCTAGAAAAACAATACCTCCTCCCACCCAATAAACAAGGGCCCTATAAAGATGCTGCAGAACAACAGAAAAACATATTTTGAAAATATTTTGTTTTAGAAGCCAAAGTAAAATTATAAAAAAGAAGAAAGCCCACAAAACCCTGACATTTAAACATTAAGAAGGATAACATGACTTTATGAAAAATGAGTAATTCACAAGAGGAGAAATACTGAGATTAACAATAAATGGGATGAAAAAGAATAGTGTAAATGGAAAGAAACAGGGAATTAAAAATCTAACAATAGATTTCAAATATGCTTTGGAAGCCTAAAAGGCATGAGAGCTATTTCAAAGCTTTGAATTACTGATGTGTCTGTATTCATTCGCTCACTTGTGTCCAACTCTGCGACCCTAGGGTCTGTAGCCTGCCAGGCTCCCCTGTCCAAGGGATTCTTCAGGCAAGAATACTGGAGTAGGTTGCCATCTCCTACTCCAGGGGATCTTCTCAACCCAGGGATCAAACCTACATCTCTTGTGTCTCCTGCACAGGCAGGCAGATTCTTTACCACTGTGCCACCTGGGGGTTCCTTGAATTACTGACATGGAAGATAAAATTTAGAAAAACTTTCAGGATAGAGAACAAATGGAATCCTTTTCCATTATTATAAGAACTGTAAATAATGGGAAAGGAGGTGGAAGGACTGTGAATCTCAGTTTGTACTAATTCAGTTCCTGTTTTATGCCAATTGTCCTATGTAATTATTAACCACTCCCTCCTTTTTCACCTTTAAAACTGCCCTCGTTTGAATATAAACTGTTTGGTCCCCTCACTATGAGTGACAAAACTCAGAAATATGGTGTACCTAAGACAGAAGAAGCCTTAGGAACAGGAACAGAACATGTATAGAACAGGAACATGTACAGAGGAACAGAAAGATTATTCAAAGACGTATCTGCAGAAAAATTTTTGTTTTTGTTTTTTGAATTTTATTTTATGGCCCAACTTCATTCTTTACAAAATCAATAAAAAGCAAACTGTGCCTAGACATATCTGGCAAAAATGTTTTAATAAAACTGTCAAACATTTAGGAAGAAAGGAAAGAAAAAAAGAGAAAGAAATAGATTTCTCACTACTGCTATGTTAGATGCTCAAAGACAATAGAGTGATACCTAACTGAATTTGTTTGGGAAATAATTTTATGCCTTGTCAGTTGTCTTTTATTTGTTAAAAAACAAACAAAGCCATACTGGGATATATAAGGGTGTAGAAAATAAAAATATGCCATTCATATACCCCATGTGAAAAAGATCCCTGGAAAGACTCCAACTAACTAGCACTTATTTTCCCTTTCCAAGAATCTATGCTAAGGTAATAATCTACAAAATGGACAAAGATTCTGTGAAGAAAGATTTTCATTGCAGAGCATTTTATTCCACAATAATTGTTGGGGTTTTTTGACAAAAATTGTAAGAAAAACTTAAATGTCAACATTCTAGGCATATCCAACATTCTAGGCTTGGGATAATACACAACTAATAAAATAATGATGACAGTGAGTTTACTGTGACTCGGAAAACACTAGCAATATCACATAAAATAAAAGAATCTGAATAGAAATTCTCCACATTAAAAGTTCTATATAACAAACACTAGGGGAAATACCTCAAGATATTTGAGATAACTAGCAAGAATGATTGTTTCTGATAGTGAAATTAAGACCTTTTTTCTACACTCATATTTTCTTATTTTATAATTAGAGGTAAATAAAACAGAGAAATAAGATTTGCTTGAAGTCTGTGGTGACTTGTAAAAGATTCATGACATGATGCAAGGGAGTAAAGCAGAATACAAAACTGTACATTTACAATTTCAGAAATTCATTTGTTCATCCCTTAAAAAATATCTGAGTGACCACTATGTACAAAGCACTATAATAGATCCTTGGATTATAATGGCAAGTAAAACAGAAAACACTAACTTTATAGAGACAGAAACATGTATACAAGAGGACAAACACTGAAAGGAAAAGTATGTTAAAATGGTGAGATTATTTCTTTTCTAAGCTCTAAATATTACCATTGTATTGTTTCTCATATAAACATGATAAAAGTCAATGAATAACAAACTGCAGTTAATAAAGTAAATAAATGTGTACATATGTATGTACAAATGTATATATATGTATGAATATATACACGATTATATAACTACATAAGTAATATGTACATATTACATACATATATTATGTAAATATATGTGAATTTATATAAATACTACCTAAATATAAGTAAATATGTATACATAATAAAATAAAGTAAAAGCGACCTTCCTAGATCACTCTAGCCCAGAATTCTATCAGGTTTTTGAGAATCACCTACAAGAACTCTGCAGACCATTTGCTTAACAACTTCCTTTTCACAGTATTTAGAATCACTGAACCCACAGTAGAGGAAAGAATGCCAGTGATTAAATACAAGGACATTTTTGTATTTTGAAATGACATTTCTTACGAGCCCCTCTTATAAGGTACTTCAGTCACTTTTGAAGGAGGAAACAGACAGAACAGGCTCCATCTTGAAAGCAGGACTCCATCTTGGGCTGGACTGTGGACTTTGAGCTCTATGCCCAGTATCTATGGAAACGACA
Organism: Cervus elaphus; assembly: GCF_910594005.1. Classification (NCBI taxonomy): domain Eukaryota; kingdom Metazoa; phylum Chordata; class Mammalia; order Artiodactyla; family Cervidae; genus Cervus; species Cervus elaphus. The sequence continues at coordinate 20,083,038 of NC_057830.1, read as the reverse complement.
TACCAACTGGAAAACCAGGCCCCCTGGATGGAAGAGCCCCAGGGCTCGTACCTAGACTCTCTGTTGCCTAAAACAATACCCTAATTATTTGTGTAACCAAATAGAATCATAAATTCTATTATGCTTATTGGGGTATGACCACAGGCCTATTGACAATTGTCCACTGTTAACTACCTAGGCTTAAGGCATATGAATCATGGGTTAACTTTGATTGCATCTTTCTTTTCCTTTGTTCAGACTAGTTTTAGGGAATTTGGGGAGGTGGGTTTGGGCACGTGCACTTTGGGTATATAAGGTTTTCAGAAAAACTGGTCGGGGTCCTTGGCTAAGAGGAGACTCTGCCTTGGGCCCGCCAGTGTAATAAACTGCACTCCACTATCTGCATTGTCCTTCTGAGTGAGTTTGTTTCCTGGAACGCGTGGCTACAACACTTTGTCATCACTATCTCATCAATTGTCTCATTATAGAAAAGTTTTCAGTTTTCTTTAAAAAAAAAAACACATAAAATCAAGGGAGTTTGTCAGATTTTTGCCATAACCTTGCTTTTCTATAGTGCTTGTTAAATTTTTATGTAAGGGAACAGAGGTCTAGGAAGATAGAAAATAATAGAACTAGCATATTAAAAAAAATTGAGTACCTACTATATGTCATATGATATTGCTAATCTATTTGAGAGCAATTATTCTACTTAATCAGTACCTCTAACACTAGGAGTAGTTATTATCATCTCATTATCTCTATTTTATGAGTAAGGTTTCTAAGATTCATTTATGGGTACACCTGGAATGGATTACATTCATTATCTTTTAATATCTATTTTCCCTCTTGTTCTCTTGCTTCAGATGAGGGTGGCCACCTCTTCTGTATAATAAGCACATATTCTAGTTTTTCAAAACTGCACCTTTAAGCTGCTGTACCTGTTATGGTTACAGGCCTATGTCACCTCCTCATGCTTATCTAGTCATTGAGGCATTTCTAGTTAATACTTGCCTACTCAAATGTATTAACATTTCTAATCCAGAAGGATGGTCCTGAAGCTCTAGCAAGCCTGCAGATTATTATTATTATTATTTTTTAAATAAGCTGGTTTAAACAAAAAAATCAGCTACTTAATACACTTGATATATAGATATATATCAGATCATCACATTCTGTGCTTTAACTATCTTACAATGTTATATCAATCATACCTCAGTAAAGTTAAACAAAAATGAGTTAGTTATCAACATTTAAGGACAATTTTGGGCTTCCCTGGTGGATCAGATGGTAAAGAATCTGCATGCAATGCAGGAGACCCAGGTTCAATTCCTGGGTCAGGAAGATCCCTGGAGAAGGAAATGGCAACCCACTCCAGTATTCTTGCCTGGAGAATTCTATGGACAGAGGAGCCTGGCTGGCTATAATCTACTGAGTTGCAAAGAGTTTGACATGACTGAGCAACTGAAACACACACAAAAGACAATTTTACATTAAAAAAATCCACAGTCTGGCTTCCTTTGAAAACACAGAATGTTTGGCAACATCCCATGAGTAACAGCTTGTTGGAGGTGGGGGGTGGCTGACTACCTCCCTCAGAAATGTTAGGCTGTATTCAGTTATCTACAATTTTTACTACTCCCTATCATATTATTTGGGGGCTTCCTTGGTGGTGCTAGTAGTAAAGAACCCGCCTGCCAAAGTAGGAGACATAAGAGATTAGGTTCAATCCCTGGGTTGAGAAGATCCCCTGGAGGAGGGCATGGCCACCCACTCCCATGGACAGAGGAGCCTGGTGGACTACCATCCATAGGGTCCCACAGAGTCAGACACAACAAGTGACTTAGCACACATGCACCGTATTATTTGAGACTGTTTTTCACATTTCCGTTAACTTCCAGGCTCCTATATGACATCTGAATTTGATACCACTTCCCCAGGTCATTGAGTCTCTAACTGTGCTATGCATATATAAAATTCACCTGGGGGAAATTCTTCAAAAAAAGAAAAAAAAAGCTGGTATCAGGCCACAACACACAATTTAGTGGAATTCAATGAGTCTAGAATCTAGACTTTAAAACTACTACCTACATGTGATTTTGTTTCAGGTGGCATCCAGTCAAGGTTTGAAAATCACATTAGGGGAGACTCTTAGGATAAGTGGTTCCCAAATATGATACTCAGAATTACCTGTGGACACAATCACCTGTGAAGTTGTTTGGTTTCTGGATAGATTTGTATGCTCAAATTTGTATGTATCAAAGCCAGTGATTCTGATTTGATAAATCTTGAGAATCTATATTTTGAAATGCTATTGGGGTATTGCTAACACACAGGTGGCCACCACTCTGGGGGCTGAAAGTCTAGGGAATTACACTTAATGACAGAAAAAACAGTGAGTACAATGGGAAGCTAGGAATTTTGTTGTTGTTCAGTCACTAAGTCCTGTCTGACTCTTTGTGACCCCATGGACTGCAGCATGCCAGGCTCCCCTGTCCTTCACTCTCTCCTGGAGTTTGCTCAGATTCATGTCCATTGAGATGGTGGTGCCATCCCACCATCTCATCCTCTGTCATCCCTTTTTCCTTTTGCCTTCAATCTTTCCCAGCATGAGGGTCTTTTCCAATGAGTCAGCTCTTAGAATCAGGTGGCCAAAGTATTGGAGTTTCAGCTTCAGCATCAGTCCTTCCAATAAATATTCAGGGTTGATTTCCTTTAGGATTGACTGGTTTGATCTTCTTGTAGTCCAAGGGATTCTCAAGAGTCTTCTCCAGCACCACAATTTGAAAGCATCAGTTCTTAGGTGCTCAGCCTTCTTTATGGTCCAACTCTCACATCTATACATGACTACTGGACAAACTATGTGGACATTTGTCAGCAAAGTGATGTCTCTGCTTTTTAATATGCTGTCTAGGTTTTCATAGGTTTCCTTCCAAGGAGCAAGTGTCTTTTAATTTCATGGCTGCAGTCACCATCTGCAGTGACCTTAGCCAGATCTGAACTTTTGTCTGATTCCCTGATATTTTGCTTGATAAGAGACAACAGAATAAAATACAATTCCAGGCTTTCTCTCTTTTTCACTAATGATTATTTCAAGTAGCTTTATTTTTCATTAACTCTGAATTTTTCTAATTTTACAGATAAGTCAGAAATCTTTGGCTACACAATATAGAGACATTGGCTGGGGAACAGGGGTGAGAATTTGAGAAAGCAGTGACCCAAAGCCACAGGAGCAACATCACTTTTCTGTCCTCTGTGGTCTCCAGAAAACTTAAAACCGATTTGGGGAAAATGAAGGACATGAAAAGCTTAATAGGGTGAAGAAATACTTTTTCTATTTCTTATGAAATCAATTTCCTCAAGGTCTTACTCTTCCAGCTTTGTTCTACATAACATAGTAAATTCTAGGAGGTCATGAACTCTATCTACTTAGTGAATGAGAATTCTTTTTCATAAAGTGGGATGCTTCTTAGTTCGCATCACCCACACTTTGACAGGTGGGGGATTTTTCACCAGTGTTCCCTTAGTTATGTTACACTGGAAAGGATGGAAATGGACCATTGATTCAGTTTGATCAACAGTCACTGAGCATCTATTATGAGCCACTCACTGTGCTAGGAGCTTAGGGTTCAACTTAGTGGAGGAGAGAGACACATATATCAACAAATAATCATTAAGCTATGCAACAGATCTAGAAAAGAAGAATGTGCAAGGTAGAAAAGTGACGTAAAAGTGAAAGAAACAAACTTCAGTAGGGAGAGGAGAGTGCACAGGTGATATTTAAGCAACATTTTGAAGGCTAAAGGGGCTTCCCTGGTGTCTCAGATGGTAAAGAATCTGCCTGCAATGCAGAAGATCCCTTGGAGAAGGGAATGGCTACCCACTCCAGTATTCTCGCCTGGAGAATTTTACGGACAGAGGAGCCTGGAGGGCTACAGTCAGTCCAGGGAGTTGCAAAGAGTCAAACACGACTGAGCAACCAACACTCACTTTTGAAGGCTAAATAGGAGTTTTAGGCAGACCCAAGGGGAAAGGGATTCCAAGCAGTGGGAGCAGTATATGTCAAGGTTTGGAACAGCACTGGGCAAAGTGCTTGGGGTAGGGGGTGCTTAGTATCTAGAAGAAATGAGGAGAATAAGCCAGGCTTGGATGATGACAGGTCTTGAATGTCACATGAAAGCTGCTTAGAATTCATCCTATAGGTTAGAGCTTGGCTGTGTGGGTGGTTACTGAGAAGATTTTAGGTTGCTTTGGGGGCTTGACATTAAAAAACTCTGAACTGCATAGTGAGAAAGTTAATCCCTTTTCAATTAAATGTTTAATCCTTCTGCTAAATCAAGGAGAAAGCCTCGGTTTGGCGTTAGTATGTGTTTAACACTTCTCTAACACCTGGAAAATTTTCCTTTTACAAAAAGGCTCAGGCAATTCTACCTAGCTGGAATTGCTTTGTTTTCATTGTATACTTATTTTCACAATTAACTTCTCTTTATGGCAAGGGATACTGGTTTTTCATTAGTGTTGATAAAAGATCTTTAAATACAAATTTAAAGAAAACAGCTAATCTTCAAAACAGCAATAGGTGATCACAGATACAGCAGGGACTACGAGGGCAGTACACGAGTGCATAAAGTTTGGAAATAATGATATTTTTTGGAAGTAGGAAAAGGGTTCAAGCAGTGAGTGAACCACCTCTCTTCTGAGGGCACCTTGGAGAATATAATGGAGAAGCCAAGAATGCAGGCAGAGAAGTCAAGAATGGGGATCACAGAACTACTGTGGGCACAGGTGGCATAGGCCAAGGTTAGCCTGTTGGTTTACTCCTGATCTTTCCTAGGGTTACATCATCACAGGAGGGGGATCCTAAGCATTTCCTGGCCTGAGCTGCGGCTATTTCTTGATGAAGATCTTCAAGTGGCTGCTGCCCAGCAAATGTTAAAGGCAGACTTCAAATGAAGGTCAGAATGAGATTTAATTATCTTCTAGTTTTCTAACCCATGATGGAGTATTATTGGGAAACCGATGCGATCTCAAAACTTTTAACTAATGGATTTTCACGAATATAAGCAGGCAATCTTAGCTTTAATATTTGATTTCCAAAGTGTCTCATTCTAATCTGTGTCCTGGGTGTGGGTCTCCTGTCCTGTTAGGTCCTCAGACTCTCTCCTTCCCCCTCAAGTCTAAGATAGGCAGCAGAACTATGCAAGCAGTTAGGATGTTTTTAGTCTCTGTTTGGAAGATGGGAAACCCTCCTCTTCTTTCCTCCCTCTCCAGCTGCTGCTGACCATTTAGGAGTCACAGTACGACCACACTGGGAAGATCCCCTGGAGGAGGGCATGGCAACCCACTCCAGTATTCTTGCCTGGAGAAACCAAATGGATAGAGGAGCCTGACAGGCTCCAACCCATGGGGTTGCAAAGAGTCAGACGCGACTGAGGTGAGTTAGCATGCACAAACGACCAGGCTAGTTCAATGCCGGGTGACAGAACATACGTAGGCTGTTCCTACTGCCAAGAGTATCCGAAAGATATGTCTTGGTTTTTTCAAACTAGATTAGAATCATTTTCTCAAAGAAAAAGATGTTTCAATAAAAATGCTTCTCATCTGTTTTTAAAATTTGAATGTACAAAGTATTTTTATGTATATTAACTCACTAAACCCCTATCAATTCTTTAAAATAGTATGGAATAGTATGGGAGGCCCTCCATAAATACCTGTTTAATGAGTACTATTGATAATTTATAATGGAAGAAACTGAGGTTCAGGGAGGTTACCAAAGCTGTTTTCAGATGCTTCTGGAGCTATAATTTGAAGACAGGTCTTCTGGTTCTCCTCCTCACTCCACATCCCCTTCATCTCAAACAAAAGAGCCTGTTACAGATAGTGTTTGGTGCCTATAGAACTACTAAAATCAGAATTCTGCTCAATTATGATCAAATAGGGTTTTGTGGTCTGGTCTGAGGTCTTAACAGCCACAGATGACATTGCTTCAGTGGAAAAATCAATTCTGAATTGGAGATTAATTCATCTGCAAATCACAACAACTTGGTGTATATCTGTCTCTCTATATAGATATATAATAGATAAGTGCTTTTTAATATGAAGATTTACGTTTATTGATTTAAAAAAATACATTTAAATTCCTAGAGATCTTATATTTTCTGGGCATGTGTATCTCAACAGAATGTCACCGACCAGAAAGAATTATCTTCACCTGCTTGTGGAAGCCCTTGAGGACCAGGTTTTGTAAGATTGCTGATGGTAATTGATCTGTGTTTTTCTGGTTTTAGGGAAGGCATGTCAGAATCTTGGGAGTGGGGGATGGAATGCTTTTTGAACGATATCCACAAAAACTAGAGAATCTGATATATTCCTTTAAGGCTGGTAGATCCTGCTCCAATTTTGTGAATCAGTCCTGTAGTAACTGTTATTAAGGTGTGAGTCTCACCATCAGGAGTGTTGAGGAGTGAAAAAAGAATGATACAATTGCCATAATAAAGTGTCTTTTGAGCAGTGTTGAGGCATTAGACTCAGTGCAGTGTACCTTATGTTTGCCGAATGAATGAAAGAATGAATAAATGAATGAAAGTTACTTTGCTTTAAGAAGCTTTATCTAGAAGCAGTGTGCAGAATGGTTTGGAGGAAAGGAAATAGAAATATTAGGGGGCTATTCAAGAGTATTGGTGGGAGCAGCTAGTATCCTATGAAAATCAGAAGGAAGAATAAGGTAAGGACAAGCAAAGCATACTGAGGAAGGCAAAAGAATGAGATGCCAAGAAAAGGGAGAAGCTAAAGATGTTATGAGAAATATTGTTATAGGTGGGAGAGAGTACCATTTGAGGATATCTTTACATATTTTGAGTTTAAGGTAAGAATATAAAGAGAGAGAGAACTGGAAATTCCAGTTAGAAAGTCTTGGTGTCACCACATGCAAAAAGGAAAATTCAGGAGTCTAAATCTTGAGAATGTAAATCTGGTTATTGCCTCACTATTTATACTTTCTTCTTTGAAACTGTGAACTTGTTAGCAAGTAGTGTTATAGATGGTACTAAGGATCATCCATTTATTCAGCAAATCATTTTTGCCATGCTCATTCCTACCTCAAGGCCTTTGCGCTTTTGCTCTCTTTGCTTGTAATGCCTTTCCCTCAGAAATTTGCATAGCTGACTCTTTACTTCTATCAGCGGTACAATGTTACCTCTTCAGGCAAGCCTTTGTGACTAACCATTGTCATTCTCTAGTCTTTTACCCTGAGTTATTTTTCTCCTTTGTACTTGCCTTTACTTAATAATACTATATTATATATTTATTTATTCATATGTCTTATTGTCTGCCTCCCTCACTAGAATATAAGTTCTTTTGAAACAGTGGCTTTGCTATTCTATTTCCTGCTGTATTCTAAGGTTATATTGAGAACTTCACTTGGGAGGCTGGTCACTGCTCTTTGGAGGAAGGAAAGTTGGAGGGGAAACCATTCTATGTGGGTTGAGACAACTAGACATCTGGAGAATGTGGGCTAAGGGGGTATAAGGAACACAGTCAGATGATTTGATCAGAGTGATAAAGTCACAGAGAGTTCAGGCTAAGTCCTGTCTTGGGAAATCAGAACCATGTTCAGGCAGAAGTTACAGCAGGGCAGAGAAAGACACTGCTCTCCAGAGAGGATGGAGCAGATGTGAAGGGAGAGCCCTGAGAAGAGCAGCTTCTGGGCCCTAGAGAAAGTGAAGAAGAGAGTAGCTGCCCAGCACCTTCCCAGTGATGCAGCCCAGCTCCCCTCAAGCAGTTCTGTTCCTTGTCATCTTCCCGTAGTTTTTCAGCATAAACCCATTATTTTCAAGCCCATGGAATGAGTTTTCTGTTGCTTAAAACTCCAAGCCCTAGAGAGCAGTTAATTAGTTAGTTCAGTCGTTCAGTCGTGTCCGACTCTTTGCGACCCCATGAACCGCAGCAGGCCAGGCCTCCCTGTCCATCATCAACTCCCAGAGTCCACCCAAACCTATGTCCATCGAGTTGATGATGCCATCCAAACCATCTCATCCTCTGTCGTCCCTTTCTCCTCCTGCCCTCAGTCTTTCCCAGCATCAGGGTCTTTTCAAATGAGTCAGCTCTTCACATCAGGTGGCCAAAGTATTAGAGTTTCAGCTTCAACATCAGTCCTTCCAATGAACACCCAGGACTGATCTCCTTTAGGATGGACTGGTTGGATCTCCTTGCAGTCCAAGGGACTCTCAAGAGTCTTCTCCAACACCACAGTTCAAAAGCATCAATTCTTCGGCACTCAGTTTTCTTTATAGTCCAACTCTCATATCCATACATGACCACTGGAAAAACCATAGCCTTGACTAGATGGACCTTTATTAGCAAAGTAATGTCTCTGCTTTTTAATATGCTGTCTAGGTTGGTCGTAACTTTCCTTCCAAGGAGTAAGCATCTTTTAATTTCATTGCTGCAATCACCATCTGCAGAGAGCAGTAGAAATGTCCAACAGAACTTGTCCAACAGAACTTATGTGAAGATGGAAAATGTTGTATATCTGTGCTGCCAAATACAGGAACCATTACCCACACGTGGCCACTGAGAACTTGAAATGGGTTTAGAGTGCCTGAGAAACTGACTTTTAAATTTTGTATTATTTTCACTAAACTTAAATTAATATAGGGTTAGTAGCTATCAATTGGACAGCACAATAAAAATAGAAATATAGAACAATGGAACAAAATAGAAAGCCCAGAGATAAACCCACACACATATGAGCACCTTATCTTTGACAGAGGAGGCAAGGATAATACAATGCAGAAAAGACAGCCTCTTCAGTAAGCAGTGCTGGGAAAACTGGACAGATACATATAAAAGAATGAAATTAGAACAATTCCTAACAGAATACACAAAAATAAACTCAAAATGGGTTAAAGACTTAAATATAAGGCCAGAAACTACAAAGCTCTTAGAGGAAAACACAGCAAGTTACTTCTTTGACATAAATCATAGCAAGATTCTCTCTGACCCACCTCCTAGATTAATTGAAATAAATACAAAAATACACAAATGAGGTCTATTAAAAGCTTTTGCATAGCAAAGGAAACTATAAACAAGTTGAAAAGACAACCTTCAGAACAGGAGAATATAATTGCAAACAAAGCAACTGACAAAGGGTTAATCTCTAAAATATAGAAGCAGTTCATACAGCTCCATATCAGAAAAACAAACAACCCAGTCAAAAAATGGGCAGATCTAAACAGACATTTCAAGACATACAGATGGCCAATAAATCCATGAAAAGATGCTCAACATGGCTCATTATTGGAGAAATGCAATTTAAAACTACAATGAGGTGTTACCTCACACCAGTCAAAATGGCCATCATCAAAATATCTACAAACAATAAATGCTGGAGAGGATGTGGAGAAAAGGGAATCCTCCTGCACTATTGATAAGAATATAAACGGATACAGCCATTATGGAAAACAGTATAGAGGTTCCTTAAACTAGGAATAAATCTACCATATGACCCAGCAATTCCACTACTGGGCATGTACCCTGAGAAAACCACAACTCTAAAAGACACATAAACCCCAATGATCATTGAAGCAGTATTTACAATAGACAAGACATGGAAGCAACCTAGATGTCCATCAGTAGATGAATGGACAAAGAAGTTATACATACACACAATGGACTATTACTCGGCCATAAAAAGAAACAGATTTAAGTCAATTGTAGTGAGGTGGATGAACTTAGAGCCTCTTATGCAGAGTGAAGTAAGTCAGAAAGAGAAAAACAAGTATCGTATATTAGTGCATATATATGGAATCTAGAAAAATGGTACTGATGAAACTAGTAGAGATGGATTTGTGGATGCAGCATGGGAAGGTGCTGCTGCTGCTAAGTCGCTTCAGTCATATCCGACTCTGTGTGACCCCATAGACGGCAGCCCACCAGGCTCCCCCGTCCCTGGGATTCTCCAGGCAAGAACACTGGAGTGGGTTGCCATTTCCTTCTCCAACGCATGAAAGTGAAAAGTGAAAGGGAAGTCGCTCAGTCATGTCCGACTCTTCGAGAGCCCATGGACTGCAGCCTACCAGGCTCCTCGGTCCATGGGATTTTCCAAGCAAGAGTACTGGAGTGGGGTGCCATTGTCTTCTCCGATGGGAAGGTGAGGGTGGGACAGATTGAGAAAGTAGCACTGACATATATACAGTATCATGAGTAAAATAGGTGGTTAGTGGGAAGCTGCTGAATGACACAGGGAGCCCAGGCTGGCACTCTCTGATGACCTCGAGGGGCGGGATGGCAGGGGGAGGAGAGGGCGGCTCAGGAGGGAAGGGATATGTATATAATTATGGCTGCCTCTCATCTACAGCAGAAAGCAACACAAAAGTGTAAAGCAATGTTCCACCAATTAAAACAATTTTAAAAACTGAACAGCACAGCCCTGTGGTTATTGCTGCTGCTGCTGCTAAGTCGCTGCAGTCGTGGTTATTACTACAAGGGGTCAAATACAAGAAGCACAATCGCTGAAGGGCAATGAAGGGGCTAAAAAAGAAAAAATGAAATAAAGAAAACTATGATGGTGTCACAGAACTCAAGCAGAGGGTGTTCCACAGCACCAAATCTTTAAGAATGTTAAGGAGGATGAAAGTAAAGTCCCATTAGCAGCAGTGTCGTTTATCCTTTCACGGCAAAAACTTAGTCCAAACAACAGGGGCTGGTTAAACCAATCATGAAACAGCCCATTCAAAGGCAAACTATCAAGCCATTAAAAAATAGAAAAAACATTAATGATATGGGAAGATGTTTACATGTTCAACAATTTCATAAAATGACATGATCCCAATTTTATAACACATACATATGTCTAGAACTCTGGGCTGTGGGTTTATGAGCAATTTTTATTTTATTCTTTGGCATTTTATTAACTTTCAGAATTATCCACAAAGAACATAATTTTTTATAATCAGAATAAAGGAACAAATGATATGCTTAACACAATAAAATGGCTACATCTTTTCAAGCTGCATTATAAAACAAAGCGATAGTAAATACAGCTACTAAAAATAATTAACCATCCTACATTTCTAAAGTTATTCACATTCTTCTCCCAACTTCTCTAGATACACACTCTGAGGTGTGTATTCTTTAAGGTATATGACTGCAATTATGGTGGCAGAACAGCAGAGATTGTTGGGAATTCTTAGAAGGCAAAAGAAGATCTTTTCTTAGATAGACTAACCTAGATGTCCCACGGACAAAAGACCAGGAAAAGGACCAACAGCTTCTTGGAGTCCTTTTCTTGCCTTGAGAGGTTGGGGTCTTTTGCTTTAACTTAAAGCTATACTTTAAGGACCACTAGATGGCGCCCTGTACTTGCAACCAGGCGAAGGTACATTGGCTTAATTTAGGCTTGGATTTACCAGTCGTTTTCAGGTGTACGCGGAAGCATTTCCTTCTGTGTATAACACACTGTATGACATGACTCAAATTAATTCCTCGTATAGCATCAAAACAATAACAGCTCTCTATCTGAACCTATTAAATTCACAACACATAGAAGCAAATTCTTTGTTAAATGGAATCCTTGTTTAAGTACCTCTGGCTGGGACTGAACAAATAGAATTCCACAACTGAGCCAGAGAGTAATTCTATTAGATAAAGACATGCTGAGCATCCAACTTCGTTTATGGAAATAAAAATTTTTATTTTTTACCTGGAGAGTATTCATCCAACTTTTGTTTGGCTTTGAGTTGAGGCTTTCAATAGGAAAAAAACACCAACAGATTCTATGCAGCCAAAGCCTCCGTACTGAAAGTCCAGCTAATGACCACCCCTAAGTGAGGGGAAAGTAGTGACAACCCATGTCTAAGTCATTCCTAAGAATGCTACTGAAAGATCCAGACAGAGCCATTGTTTGGAACTGTACAGGCTCAGCACTTGCAGAGCCTTGAAAATACAAAGCTAGGCTCAAATATAAAGGAAAATACCAGCCTTTCATACAGAAAAACCACCAACTCAGAATGTCCATGCTTCAAAAGCCATGTCAACTCTGACTTTTCAGAAATTCTTTTTAAAAAAGCTGAATTCTTTTTTTCTGTTCTTTGATTCCAGCGTACAGTTGGAGTGACAATAAGGCTTTCTTTACTTGTATTCAAGTGTTTCTAAAAATTCTAAAGTATTATCCTTGAGAGAATAAAATACATAAAAAAAATGTTGCTCAAGGATATGTCAGGACACCCTTGGGGCAGTAGCACATATGCATTACTTTCATAATCAGAAAAGTGACTCACATTTTAAAAGTCCCTGAAAGCTGTAAATGCATCAAACAATTTTGATACAGCCAGGATTCAATCAAACACAGAGTTTGTTTTATGGATATCTTTTGTAATTCTTAGTATATAACACAGCTGTGTGTGTGTGTGTTTGTGTGTGTTAGTCACTCAGTTGTGTCTGACTCTGTGCGACCCCATGGACTATAGCCCACTAGGCTCCTCTGTCCATGGGATTCTGCAGATAAGAATACTGGAATGGGTTTACATGCCCTCCTCCAGGGAATCTTCCTGATCAGGGATTAAATCTTCTTCTATTATGTCTTCTGCATTGGTAGGTGGGTTTTTTATCATTAGCACCACCTGGAAAGCCCATGTAACAATGCTACTGTCCCTAAACTTGGATCTAATAAATGCCACAAGTTAGATCCATTAGTATGGGTAGAGTCTGCATGAAAAAAGGGAAACTTGTGAACCTTAAATCCACATCAAGTTGAGACTCTCCCCTTTCTAAAAACCCTCTTCTCCCCCTCTCCCCCAAGAAGCCAAAACTGTCAACTGTGTCTTGTTTCTGCTGTTCCTTAAGTTTAGTTCCTGGGAGCCTGTGAGAAATTAGGGTAGTAGGTAAGGCAAGACTTGTGAATTCCTCACTAATATCAACAAATAGAAATAGAATGCTGTTTTTCACCTCTGTAACTGCTCCAAAGATCCAATCATTCAGAACCCACACATAAAAAGCAACTGGTCATCATTCACCTCATTGATGACCAAATTTACACATACCTAACCTGATAGTCAGAGAAGGCAATGGCAGCCCACTCCAGTACTCTTGCCTGGAAAATCCCATGGACCAAGGAGGTAGGCTACAGTCCATGGGGTCGTGAAGAGTCGGACACGACTGATCGACTTCACTTTCACTTTTCACTTTCATGCACTAGAGAAGGAAATGGCAGCCCACTCCAGTGTTCTTGCCTGGAGAATCCCAGGGACGGGAGCCTGGTGGGCTGCAGTCTATGGGGTCGCACAGAGTCGGACACGACTGACGTGACTTAGCAGTAGCAACCTGAGGGTGAACCTCAGTGAGTTGGAACTCTAAATGGGGTTTCAAAACAGCAGCATCTGTTTGTTTCTTAAGCTTGGCCCACTGGAATCAGATCTCTTAAGTTTAAATATCATCTGCATACTGAAAATGCATTTAGAAGTACTCCAGAGAGAGCAAGCTAGAATATTTGAGCTCTAATTCTGATTATTTTAGTTTTCTATTAAGTTATGCCAACACTATGTGCTAAGAGAATGATCATTAGAATACACTGTGGTGTGCTTAGAACTTTGCATACATGATATGAAAACTTTACCATATGCAATCTTCATCGTAACTTTATGACAGTCATATTTTGTGGATCAAAAATTGAGGCATAGAGACATCAGGCATGTTTCTCATTGTATGATGTCTAGAAAGCTGTAGAGCTAAGATTCAAACATAGGTCTGTGCTTCTCAAAAACCTATTCTTTTCACCTCTAGCTTGCATTTCTTCCATTTATATGTTATTATTGTCTGATTTGTAAAATAAACACTAACTGTACTGCTCATGTCTCAAAATAATTGTGAGGATAAAATTGAAAATATGGATGTAAAAGATAAATTTAAACATATTCTACAATTAATTTATTACTGAAATCTATATTTTCATACTGAAGTATTGAAAGCAGTGGTGAGGAAATGTGAAGATGACTTGTCTTTTTTCTCTTATTAGTATTATTATTATTTTTTAAAATATTTATTAATTTGGCTGCACCAGGTCTCAGTTGTGGTACATGGGATCTTTAGTTGTGGCATGAGAACTTTTTAAATAAAATTTTATTTATTTATTTGGCCACACCATCATGTGGGATCTTAGTTCTCTGACCAGGGATTGAACCCATGCCCACTGCATTGGGAGCATGGACCACTGGGGATGTCCCTCTCTTATTATTTTTAATTGTGTAGGTAATACATACTTAGTTTTAGAAAAAAAGAAGCATGCATAGGGGAAAATCTGGACTTCCACCAATCACTTACAATCACATTTAACTTTTTTAACAAAGTTCTAGCTTTATATTTTATAGGTCACACTTTACACAAAACATATACATTTTTTATTCTGTGTCAATAAATATATCTTCCTTTTGAAAGGGTACATAGTAAAGTTATGATTTAATTAATTAAACTATATTGGATAGTTAGTGTAAAATATGTTTTTAACTATCTTTTTTTCCTGCAATAATTCAAAAGCAGTGATGGATTCTCAGATTATAGGCTGACAAATATACTAAATTAATAGGGAGGTTTTAGTATTTTTTCCTCTCAGTGGCCTCTCACTTTCTATAATGCATAGCTCTTTCTATCCTTTTACGTTGTCTATACATTGTTATTTTCCTCACAAGACTGTTAAAGGGATGTTATGAGTATATTTGTGAACGAGCCTTGAAAAGCACAAATTTTATGTAAATGTAAAATTTTTTTGGACTTTTTCCTAAATCTATGTCTCAAATGAATAACAATGAGGCATAATTCACCTTCACTAAAAGAAAAGTCATCCTGCTTAATTCTTTACCGCTTGAATCCTTGAAGTTTTATCTCTACAGACAGACCATCCCTGGCCAACCAGATACTAGCTTTTCATGGTCAGTTTTCTCCAACTGAAATAATACCAGCCCAGGTCAGTAAGATCAACCTGTTCCCTCAATGGAGGAGATACACAGGCTCCCCTTTTATATTCAGGAGAGCTGCAAGTCTAGCTGATGTAACAGGTTAGGGGAAGGTGGCTGGCTTACTCCTTGTTTATCTTTTTTCTAATACTTTCTTTTCCCACCATCCCCCATAGGAAAGATCTGAGAAAGAAATAGTGGCTTAAAGATTTTCATTAGTTTGTTATTCATGTATTTACTCAAGAAGCAATGTGACAGATGCTGAGATGTTCTTTCTTCTTTCCTGCCTAGTTTTAGAGATTTTGCATCCCATTTTTAGTGCTGGACTGTTTCTTTACTCTTTTGTGGATGTGAGTAGCAGCAGCTGGACTAGGCAGGAAGAAAGAGAAAGAAGTCATCTCTACATTGTGTGGTGCCACTAAAGTGTGCAATACCTTGCTATTGAGCTCCACAGTGCTGCTTAGGGCAATGATACTCAAAGCAGCTAGTCTGCCAACTGTTGCCTATTCAAGATGACATAAGGAGCTTGTGAAGCAACACACTGCTTTGTCAAGAAAGACTTCCCAGGGAAATAATTTCAGATGAGCCAAATTGTGTGCTTAGAGGTGTGGCAGGAGAAGTTGGGGTAGAGAGGTTAGACCTGTGGCCATAGTCTCGCAAGCAAACTACTATAAGTTCTCCTATAGAAGATGTATGAGAGACCAACATTTCTGAAAAATGTTATTGGGCATCTTATTGAAGCTTCTATGGTAATAACTAAGGCTCTAGAAACTGCATTGATGATGTGTATTTACAAAAATTTGCCATTGGTATAGAAACGGTACCTTTGGCATGTCTTCTAATCCTAGGCAAGGGGGTAAACTATTCAGGAACACAGTTGTTTGGCAGGAGGTGGGTGCTAAACCCACTTTTAAGAGAAATAAAATGAGGGAGCGGGTAGAGAGTAAGATGGAAGATGAAGACACATTACACTGTGAATCAAATCTTATTTTGATTAATAACAAGTAATGCAGAATTAGTGGTGAATTAGGACTGGGATGATTCTTATCAGATCAAAACTAACACCTCTCTACTGGTTATTTAGCTAACACTATAAATTTTTTCACAGTGCATCACTTTCTTTATTTGATTCACAAAACAACTCTGTGAGATTGGTAAAATCAACCTTCTTTTGACTGACAAGCCTAGATGCTCAGAGACCAGAGGCACCTCCCTAAAATTCCTTGGCCAGTAAGAGGCAGGGGTAGACTGAGTCTTCTGAGTACTATTTAATAGACCTTCCAATGACTGTGCTCATTTAACCAAAATGATTGGTTAATGACTGGTGGCTCAGATGGTAAAGAATCTGCCTGCAATGCAGAAGACCTGGGTTTGATCCCTGGATTGGAAAGATCCGCTGGAGAAGGGAATGGCTACCCACTCCAATATTCTTGCCTGGAGAATTCCATGGACAGAGGAGCCTGGCGGGCTACAGTCCATGGAGTTGGAAAGAGTAGGACATGACTGAGCGACTAAGACTTGCTACTTGCTATTCATGAAATACAATCTAATGGCACAAAATCCAAGGTGACTTCTGCCACAGCAGAAGATAAAACAGGAAGGAATTAGACACCAAAATTGGTCTTCAGTTGATTCAATCATAAGTTAACCCCAAGATGTAACAGCCAAGGAGATCAAGACCCAAGATTCTCTATGGACTCTTCTCTGGCAGTCACAAAGAAAAGGCGGTGAGACAGATTAATTGCCCAAAGAATGGTGTTTGCTAGTGTCTTCTGCTCTATTTATCTAGAAAAATAAGTGCTATAAAAATTTGCCAGATTAAAAATAAAAACTTCCAAATTAGTCCTAGGTTTGTTTTTCAAGAGGAGCCTATACTGCTAAGAAAAGTTTTGCATCACTTGACGTTGAATTTGAAATCGTTTATCTTCAAGTTAGCAATAATTAGGTGCTACTATCAGCCATTCATCATGAATTGTAGAAGAATATGTTTCTTCCAGAGAGAGGACAGTGCCTATGTGCAGAAAGTCAAGGAAAACTACCACAATTGAGAGCAGATGTTTTAAAAAGAAATGTCCTTCACTTGTCCCTTCATGAGGCAGGTAAGTTATGTTGTGACATCATTGCTTTTCCCCCTGTACCATACAAAAGTGGCACCATGCTAGTCAAATTCTAATAAACAGAATTCAGTACTTATCCCTGTATTATAAAAATAGACCATCTAAAATACTTACATTCCCCTGGGAATAAATATATATTAATTAGTTGGCATATATAGTTCATGATATACATTGTGGATGGTACATTCAATGAGAGATGAAAATAGCAGTGTAGTCTCTTCTTAATTGCATGAGTTTGAATCTAAGCCAATTACATTACTCTATTAATTTTGCCTAATGAAACCAATATGGAATTAACATGAGATACATTTTAGAAAGAAATGTGTATCTGTCACTACCTCAGCAAGTAAATTTTGAGGTGTTAACTTGGGAGAAACTATACAAAACTCTCCGAAGAAAAAGTAGTAGGGGGTGTGAAGAGAAAGGAAGAACTGTAGGAGCTTACAGTAACAAACTTCAAGTAACTTAAATGTAACTGGATCCATGTGGAGCATCATTATTTGAAGGTCATAGGAACAGAATTCGGTTAGCCTCAAGTGGAGATTTGGGTGTAATAAAGTCAGAATTTTGGGGATGGAAGAATGCTTTGACCTTATCCTATGTGTAGTATTGTATTAAGCTTTTACTATGTACTGATAATACACATATGATTTCCAAGGCGGGGGGTAGCTAACAATCTTATTTTTAAGGGATTTCCATGCTTGAAGGAAGTCTGTTCCATCCAAGCTGATGGACCTATGTGTTTATGTTCTGAATGAATAGTATATTGAAATAAAATGACTATGCTGTTCTCAGGGGGTTGATCATTTCAGTGGTATCTCCATTCAGGAGTTGTGGCAGGATGTGATGCAAACCTTATTTATTGCAAACCTTATTATTAAATGCAAAAATTATTTATTAATTAGGTTTCCTATAAAAATATCAGTAGACCAAAAGAAAGTGGGAGAAAACATTGTTGCTGCTCCTGCTCTGAAAGCAATTTTGGTTTGTACAATTGTGTGGACAAGTCCACCCTCTTCTAGAATCCTTTATTTAGGCACTGGCACAGTCAACAAACTAGGTCACTGGGCAGGAGACTCTAATAAGGACAGTGGCTAATTTAAGCCAATTTTATTTAATGTGTAAAATGACTTCATCATGCTTTTATATTTAGAAAGTTTTTTTAAAAATCCCATCATTGTATTAGAGTAAATTCCACTTTTCAGGAGAAGCCAGGGAAAGATCAGTTTTTATTTTTGCTGAAAGCAGATGAGGGTCATATCCTAAAATGACATATTACAGTGACTTGGCATTGAGCTGGACATTTTTAATATAGAAAATTATAGAAAGACATTTAAATTATATACTAAAAGTAAGACAGGTTAGATATGTTTGAATTTAAAATACAAAGATAAATGAAAGAAAATGTCCTCAGTTGGCCAAACTAGATTTAAGTTAAAAACAATAATTCCCCCCTTTCAAGATGTGTGCCATGAAAGTAACAATGACAATAGTGATTTTAAATACACTTCTGAATTGAAGTACAGAAGCAAATGTGCTTGACACAGTATTTATTTTATTGTCAGCTTGTAAGGGTTGTCCCTGGAGGACTCCCTGCCCTCCAATGGTCCTAAAGCTTTGAAATTTACTGATTCTAGACGCTACTTCACAATTTCTCTGGTCTCCTTATTGAAGTGTGCTGCATACCACAAAAATTCATCAAAGAGCAGAGACAATTTCACTTCTAACTAAGGAACACTAATTTGGGGGGAAATTCTTGCTATTTAAGACTCTTGGCAAACCAATCTACAAATGGAAAGAAGTCTGGAGACTGTGAACACTGTTAGCATGTATGAAGTATTAGGTAACAAGGAAGCAATGATGAGAAGCAAGTTATGCTGACTCTTGCATTTGTTATGTCTGATTCTGCATATATATTAATAATGATACACCCCTATGGATGCAATTTCATGTTTATAACACTCTGGCTATTGGCAGCATTGTGCATCTGTGTTTTCCAAGCCTTCCCATCTGCTGCCTATAGTCATTCAGATTCAGGTGACAGAAATATTTTAGATTAAAGTTAACTAGTCTGCACTCTGCAGATCAAATCTCTACAGTTTAACGTTAAATAGGAATCTTCTGGGCAACTGCAGTAGCCTGAACCCACCCTTCCTAAGATTAAAAATGTTAAGATTTGTTTTTCTAGAAAAAGAAACCTTCAGTACTGTCTTTGTATATTATGCATAGATTTGATCAAACTTTTCATATGTATTTGCTCTTACTCATTTTACTTCTTATCTCTGTATATATATCAAAGTGAAAGAAGAGAGATTAGAAATATTTTTTCCAGCTACAGTGACAGAGTGAAAATGATATAGAGAGAAATTCTTCTAAGTCTCGACTCTTTTACTAATATACCAACCAATGTGGATCAAGCCTCTGAACTTTCCTCAGTTTCTCAGTCTTTAAAATGGGACCAAAGACAATTACCTATTTGTTTCATAAATACTTTGTGCAATGCTTAATAATGCTTGATATCTTACTAAAAAATAATGCACAAAATGCAGAAAGCTCCCATTGCTAAGAGGACCCTGACTTAAAAAAAAATATTTATCTTATTATTAATTGTCAACAGTTAAGTTCACAAATAGCTTCCTCTATTGAAACCACACACACACATTTAACCCATAGGAAATGAAATCATTAGTCTTCTTTATTTCTAGACAATTGGTGCAGAAATGGGCTGAGAACACAACTAAATATAGCCAGCTTCTGAAGCCACATCACATAGAGAGGGTAGGGACAAAGACACAATCCCAAATGAGTCCTCCCATCCATTTTTCCGGTATCAGATTATGTTTTTAATGCCTTTCAATATACAAAACTAATTACCAGACTACCTATTGCTTCTGTACTAATTGCAGATTTCATGTTTACGCACAGGAATTCAGAGGGAGGTGTTTTCTTTACACCATCGCCTAAAGCTCAGGGACGTCGTCCAAAGTCAGAGAGGGCAGGTGCTCTTTATGACAGTTTCTTTCAGAGTTCCTCCAGGGACTGAAAGACTGGCAATCTGGGCTCTTCTATGCCCATCCCCCGCGCTAGTCATTAGAACCTCGATAGCTCTCTACGCTCCTGAACTTGGGACTTCAACTTCCATCGGGTAACCACTAGGTTTCTCCCAGCTGGTCAAAACATGAAGACTTTTTCGCTTTTTCTCCCACTTTCTTCCTTCCATCTTGCTACCTCTGCTGCTGCTGCTGCTAAGTCACTTCAGTCGTGTCTGACTCTGTGTGACCCCATAGACGGTAGCCCACCAGGCTACCTCTCATTTATTTCCATCTGAGTTTTAATATGTTTTATTTTACTTCTACTGAGATCCTTCTACCTATAACCTACAGATATGGTCCGATCCTCAAACAATATCAAAGTTGTAAAGCCCCACGTCCCTAAGGTCTTCACCCGGGTTTTCCCTCCCCGCCCTCCACCCATCCTCCCCACCCCCGCCCCCGCTACCGCCCCGGCCCCTAGTGGCGTCCATCCCCACTCTAAGCGTCAGACTCCGCTCACCTGACTCTCCCGTGGAAACTCGTAGCGCACGATGCTGATGACTGGAATGTGCAGGACGGAGCTGACCAAGTCGAGCTCCATCATCTCCCCCAGGCTCTGAGGGAAGGCGAGCAGCGCCGATACCCCTTGCACCACCACGGTGTGGCACACGCTCTGCAGGAAGGAGAAAGGGTCACTGCTCCACGGCGAGCTAGGGGAGGAGAAGGGCAGGAGCGGCAGATCGCCCAGGCCCGCCTCGATGGCCATCACTACTTCCAAAGACAGGTTGTAGGGCAGCAGTCCTTCAACTCGGTTCAGGTTGTCCACGGCGAAGAGGAGGGCGTCCCGAGGCCAAAGGGTCTCGGCCCTGGCGCCCTCCGCCGGCTTCCGCGCGCCCGGCGGCCCCCGGCCATGCAGGGCGCTCCCCAACCAGCGTGCGCCTGGCGAGGGCGCCGGGGGCAGCCAAGTCCCTGGCTCAGGTTCATCTCGCTGGGCGCCTGTCCGGCTGCCGTCCGGGGTGCGGCTGGCCGCGCGGGGGGCCGTGGTCCAGGGCTGCAAGTGCACCGCGCCCACCCTCACCGCGTGTCCGATGCGCTTGAGGATCTGGCAGGGCTGCGGGTGCGAGGAGGAGCCAGGCACCCCGGCCAGCACCAGAGCGCAGGGCGGCGGCAGCAGCAGACAGACCCTGCTCAGCAGCCACCACAAACTCAGTCTCCTCATTACTGAGACCCGCAGGGAGAAAGCGCGCCCCCTCCTGCGCCCGCCTCACTCCGCTGCAGCAGCCGCCGCCTAAGGTCTCCGCCCCCAGGTCCCGCGCGCCGCTCACTCGGCTTGGCGAAGCGGTCCCAGGAGCTGGAGCGGACTCTGGGCCATCCAAGTGGGAGGCTAGCGCGCCCTCGGCGGTCTCAGAACCCGCTCCCAAGTCCCTCCGCCTCGCATCCTCTGCCCGCCCGGTCCCTGCGCGGAGCGGGGCGGGCGGCGCTGGTCACCCGCGGCTTGGGCGCCCGTTCCCTGCCCGCCCCATCCGCAGGGCGGCTCGGGCACTGTGTCCGGTCCCGCGGGGAGGCTGCGCTGAGAAGCCGAGGGGATTTCTAGGGGGCAACGGTGAGCGAGGAGGCAAGAAGCTCACTTGGATTCTTGACTCTTCTTTTTCCGCCCAGACGAGACCCACTTATTTCCTTGGCCTCGCGCAGAAGGGGGTTCACACCTGGGGTGCGAGAAAGCAGCCAAATCCTCCTAGCTCCGCCGTCGGCCGCCCTCTCGCGGGCTCCCCCAGCGCTGGCTTCATTTTTCTTCTTCCCTCGCCACTTCCTCCCTTTCTTTCTTTCGTCCTCTTTCAGCCCAGTCGCCGCCGCCGCCGCCGGCTTCCTCAGAGGAGCGACGCGACTGGCCAGCAAAGGGTGGTTCTGCTCGGAGCGCAAAGTTCTCCCCGCCTCAGCCGGCGCCTCCCTGTTGCTGAGCCAGGCGCCGGCCTGTCGCTTGGCTGCGCTAAACGCCCGCTGATGGTTGAGAGTCGCGGGTGGCGCTTCCCGCGCCCCTGGCAAGTTCTCGCCCCTCCAAGGCCAGCAGTCGTAGTTGGCGATATTCCTTGTGCCCTAAAACGAATTCTGAATTCGGAGTTGCGCCTGAGGAATCTGAAATCCAGTGGTTCCCTGGGATAGGCTGAAAGACGCAGTGACTTTAAGAAGCTCCTCTTCGATGTCTTTTTTAACGGTTTTTCTAGCTAAAGGTATTAAAGCAAGAATTATATATACGTTTAATATCCTCAGCTTCCTGCTTTTTGGCACGTGGACGTTTGACCCCCCCCCCCTTTTTTTTGAGGATCCCAATGTTTTGGGGTTCTCAGAATTATAACAAAATCTGAAACAATTATGTGACCAAGAAATTTAAAATATCAATACTTTGAAAGTATACTTGCAAGCACACTCAACAGCAAATTCTGGTTTAGACCAAGAGTCCTCCAGATTATTGCCTGGGTTTGGGTGAACTCCAGGAGCTGGTGATGGACAGGGAGGCCTTGCGTGCTGCGGTTCATGGGGTCGCAAAGAGCCGGACACGACTGAGCTACTGAACTGAAGCGCTCTCATTTGTGTGGTATTGAATACAATGAGGTCAGTGGGTTACAATTTGACCTTTTCCTCCATGACCTGACCAATCTGGAATTGGAAGGAGCAGGTTAAGGGTAGCACTCTGGTTTCCACACACACAGTAAATTTATTTTATTTCATGCCACAGTATCATTTATGAGGGGGCTTCCCAGGTGGCTCAGATGGTAAAGAATCTATTGCAATGCAGGAGACCTGGGTTTAGGCCCTGGGCGGGGAAGATCCCCTGCAGGAGGGCATAGCAACCCACTTCAGTATTCTTGCCTGGAGAATCTCATAGACAGAGGAGCCTGGTGGGCTACAGTCCATGGGGTCGCAAAGAGACACAACTGAAGAGACTCATCATGTATTCATCATTTATGAGGAGAGTAGGTGAGATATCCATGGGGCAGAACAAGCACCTGGAATCAGGAGTTCTGAATTTCAATAACACTTCCAGAGAACCATGACCTTGGCAATTTATTTTACCTAACATTGCCCTGCTATTTGGATCTGGTAAATTGTTATGCAAATACAGCTAGCTTTTAGCTCTGGAGAGTTGTTTTGATTCATGAACTACAGTTTCCATCTTGCTTTAAATCCTTGGGATGAAGAGGCTCTAGCTAAATAAAATTCTCAAGAAGCTTGCAAAGTGAATGCTGTTTTCCTGAGCACAGATCTTGAAAGCCATCTCAGCGCTAACCTTACCTGACATTCTAATTAGCTCTTGCAAGACTGGGGTGCTAGAGAAAAGACTCCCATGAGGCCAAAGTGGCAATCATACTAGAGTCTGAACCAGAAAGGAAAGATTCTTCCTGAAGCCCTAGAGAGGCTCTGGTGCATGGATGTTGGAACTTTCCTTTTGCTCCAGATGATTCCACTGATTAGGATCTGAAAAAGAAAATTATAGAATTTTGTGGTCCTTGCATTCCAAGAAGACTGGGAATCGATTGTGTAGTAAGGAGGCGTGCTTGTCTGTGTGTGAATTTGTGTGTGTGGAGGAGTATGGCATTCCAGATTATGACCATGCCCTAGAATGATTATCTTGGTGCTTGGCATCACATATGTGTTCAAACCAGGTTCCCAAGAAAATAGTTGGTGATGAAGAACAGTTGGGTCTAATCTGTTAATGGCATCCAAGAGCCACTGTGTTCCTGACCCTTTCCAATTGTGCCCTAACAAAGGTCCTACTGCCCAGTGTCCTTGGAGCCAGTAGAACAGACCAGTTTACCAAGAAAAGTAAAGTTTTTTTTTCCTTTCATCAGATAATGGAGAGGTGCAAGCTTGCACCCTAAGGAACAGGCTTTCTCCGACAGGCCGCAGATGGGGCTGCTTTATAGGAATCTCATCGGTGGGGAGGGGCAGAGTCCCTGGGAAGGCAGGCACAGCTGTGCAACTCACACCAGAAAGCATATACTGCAGGTTGCACGTGGCGTCTGCACGCCGGCCGTCAGCTGCCATCTTGAATCGAGCGTTGCGTGCTGCTTCCGGTCGTGGCCCTAAGCTGAGGCGTCAGCCATTTCTCACTAGGAATTCGAGACTGAGGTGCCTGGTGTGAGACCTCTGCCTGCGGCCCCTAATAACAAGTGAAACTGAAGTAAGCACGTGGGAAAAAAAGGTTAGACTTTATTTTTATTACCCAGGTTCTATATTTACTTCCTAGGAACTGTTAACAGACTTTCCCGGTGGTAGCGGTGTGTTCGCTCTGTCTCTCACAAATCAAGGACCGCTTAGGGGAATGGCTGAACTTGCTTATTCATAGTATAAACCATGATTCCCATGGTTTTGAGGAAAGTGCTGCCCTGGCTTATGATAAAACTGTAACAAATCTTGTGAATATTGTTTGAATGGTGAAGAACAACCCTTCCTTCTTATGCTTCCTTTTCTTTCTTTCCTGGGTTTTTCAATTATGTGACCCTGATTCCTTTCTGTTTTCTCACGCTGCTTGGTTCTCTTTTTCCGTATCACTGTACTCTAAGTATCTCTGACATGCTTCTCTTCGTTCCTTTCCCCACGTTTTCCTCCCCTCCCATCACTTCTTGTGCATGCTTCAGTGGTCATAATTTTGAAAGTTTTTAAAAGAGTCAATCATCAGTTCAGTGCCCATTAATTAAACTCTTACTAAGTGCAGGCATTGCTATAGGACTGTACTGGGGAATAGATGAATAAACTCTGATTCAGAGGAGTTGAGAATATATTTCCCGCCAACAAAGTCACATAGCTAATGTGTGAACAAAATACTAATGTTGAGCTTATATTTTAGTGAGAGAGACAGACAATAAAACATACAAGTAAGTAAATGTAGAATATGTTAGTTGCTACTAAAGAGAAAAATAAAACAGAAGAAAAGAAGTATTATGGAGGAGATTGGTTAGTAATTTTAGATGGGGGAACTGCGGTAAACCCTCTGAGAAGATTACTATTGAATAAAGATCTAAAGGGAGGTGAGGGAGTGATTCATATGAGTACTTGAAGAATTTCCAAGCAGAGAAACAGCAAATGCAAAGGCCCTGAGGTAGGAGTGTTTCCACTATGTCTGAAGAGTAGTAAAGAGGTCAAGTTGCTGGCACATCTGATCCAGTATGAGAGTGGTGGCTGGTGAGGGCAGAGCAGCAATGAGGAGGTACAGATAATGTAAGCCAATCATTAACTTTGACTTCTACTCTGAAAGGGATAAGAAGGCACTGGGGAGGGGAGAGCTAAGTAGAAGAATGACTTGTGAACTTGTGTTTTACCACTCTAGCTGCTCTGCTGATGGAAGGAGAAAGGTGGGCTGGGATGGAAGTCAGGAGATCAGGTGTTATGCTGTTGCAGTAATCCATGAGAGATACCATTGCGGTGATATCATAAGGCACCTTTATCACATTAGTGTCATTATTCCCATTCTATAGAATAGAAAATTGTATCTGAGGAAAGTGAAGTTACTTGCACAAAGTCATCACATAGTGAGTGGCAGAGTGGATTCAAAATTTTAAGTTCATCCCAGCTGCATTGTTGGTAGCAAGAATCAGCCAAATTTCAAAATTGGCTCACTCAGAGAAGATGAAGCTCTCTTTATTACCAGATTTGAAATGAGAACTACTAATCTAAGAACCCACGTTGGAGAGTCAAATAAAAACAAATCCAAATTCTCACAATTTAAAATGTTCTTTTGTGTACATCTGTTTTCTGGTACCAGGAATGGGTAGGCTGAAAGTTGAGATTTTCTGGAGGTAGCCCAGGAAAGACTGGACTGAAGATAACTGTGTGAGTCAGGAACTTGGATGCTGTTCTTATCTCTGTTTCCCTCTGGATGTGATGTGCCATTTAACCCCCTGGAGCTCAAACTTTCACCTTTGTACTGGGATTGTGGAGACAGCTCTTGGCAGTTGCCTGCATGGCAGGGCATGGACCCCGTGAACCCTTTCTAGTTCCATGGGAAGCTTCTCGTAGGTTATCAGTTCTGTCATATACATATTGAGGTTTACAAAACTATCTTCCTTTTTTGCCTATACCCTGAGATATTTCAAGTTTTATACATGTCTAGCTTTGTTTTGTAGATGACAACAATATTAAATGGCATATTTCTATCTCTGGGTCAGTATTTTATGCAGTAGTAGCAATGTAGGCATTTTAAATCAATATTCAGATGAAAAGTTTGCTCACCTTTAATTAATAACACCCAGGAGCCCAACTATGCCCTCTCCCACAGCAACTTCTTCATCTCTATTGCTGGAGACCCTACTGTTATAAGAAGCTTTCTGGGTAAAAATGAATAAAAAAATATGTGGAGTTGGTAGAGAAACTGTGGAGGGAAAAAAATCTAGAACATCTGGGAAAAAAAAATCAAGTCAGTTTACAGAAGCAGACCCTGAGAGTTTATCTATATAAAACTTAATTATTCTTTTCTTGTTCCCCCAATTAAAAAAAAAGTCCTATGTTGACTTGTAGCATTGTCCTGCGATGCATGGTAAGTTGCTTCAGTTGTGTACAACACTTTGTGACCCTTTGGACTGTAGCCCATCAGGCTCCTCTGTCCATGGAATTCTCCAGGCAAGAACGCTAGAATGGGTTGCCGCACCCTCCTCCAGGGGATCTTCCAGACCCAGGGATCGAACCTGGGTCTTTTATGTCTCCTGCCTTGGCTGGTGGGTTCTTTACCACTAGCACTGCTTGGGAAGTCCCTAACATTGTCCTATGTTTTACCAATTAGGCATTAATTTTGTCATAGTCATCTTCTTGTAAAAATATGTATAACTTTCATGATTATGGGATTGTCCATCACACATTAGTATAAGTTATTTTACCCTGATTGTTGTAAAATTAATATACTGCTGGTAATTTTTTTTTGGGGGGGGGGAAGGAATTCATTTTATGTTATAAGGGAATTGGGATATAGAAAATAACCAGTGGGATTTCACTAAAGAAGTTTTGGGAAATCTAGGGACTGGAAACAGAAGAAAAGGAGTATTAGAAACTAAGAAAATGGGGTAATGAAAAGAAAACAAAGAATTATTAGTCTGTCTTGACTATTTCAGTGCTTAAGCTTTGCCCTTATGCTGGAAACATAAAGAGAAATGGCTTCTCTTTTGTATCACGTGATCACCTACACCCAGGAAACCAAATTCAGCACAAGGCTATTACTGATCTATACATTAGGAACTGCCAATAGTCATTTGTCTTTCAGCTATGAAAAAGAACACCGTGGTGTCCTCAGACTAGTTGTTGTCAGGGGAGTAAGTTATCAGTTGTGACAAGTGCGTGGCCTTTTCAACATCCACCAGGATTATTAGCTGAGTGGTTGGATCTCCTGAATCTTGTTCTAAACCACGCACCACAGGGAATGCAAATAGGACATGGAAAGGCCAATATGGCAGTCTCTGTCCATCTCTCTCTTATTCTAATCATTCCAATTTAGTATTTGTCCAAATGAGTTATAGAATAAAGCTCGGCCCATCACAGACTGCAACATTTTAAAAGAACTTTTCCATGCCCAGTTTGTAGAATGAATTTTGTTAACTGTAGCCAAAAGAATTTGGGAATTGTCTAAAGGCTACTGGCCATCATAGATCCCATGCCTTATATCTGTAAAAGCATTTTTTTTTAAAAGTTTTTGTTTCTTTAGAAAGAGAATTTAAGGGAGGTTTTCAGAGCATGCACAAGCATTACTAAATCCTCATTTTTCTAGAGCTTATTATCTTGAGTGACTTTTGTGTGTCAGGCACTTTGTGTACATGATCTCCTAATATTTTATAGGTGATTAAACTGATGCTTGGTGAGGTTAAGTCATTTGTTAAGAACTGGGAGGTAAACCCACAGTTGATTCTCTGACTCCAAAGTTCATGCTCTTTTAATTTCCACTTCATGCCTGGCTGTTTATTGAACTAATGTACAGGGATGAACATAAACACAAAGTTAAACATAAACACAGTTATTTGGCAATCACTTGTCAGAGTATATAAATGACTGGTTTTCTTACAGTTTAATAATGCACATAAATAGGCATGAATCATAATTTCCTATTCTCATATTAAGCCACAAAATATCCAGCAGATATCTTATATCTTATCTATTTCAGTTGTGAAATGACTCCTACCTTGGCTACAGTTGGAATATCATTGGAAATATCTTATCCTCCTTAGGATCTCTGTTCAGCAATCACATACTCAGGATATCAAGAACAATTTTAATATGCAAAAATTTAGGTGATTTTGGGATGATGCTTCTGGAATATTCTTGATGGGAAAAGTTCAGTTCAAGGGGAACCTTTATTCTCCCTAAGGAAGTCCAGAGTCTTCTCTTCATATACAGTAATTGGCAAGACTTCTATCTTGATCTAAAGATTGAAGAGTTTGCATGGTATAAGCTAGCTCACTCTAAAATGAGTTTGGATATACTTTATAATGTGATGTGAGTTTTGGCTGAGCAGAGGTATTCTCTGTGCCATTTCCAAGTGGTACAATTGAAGCAGGCAGAAAGGAAAACAAAATTCTCATGATTATGCTGAAGGATAACCTTCTGGGAACTGAGCCTATCTTTGAAATGACAGTTGCTGCTGCTGCTAAGTCACTTCAGTTGTTTCTGACTCTGTGCGACCCCATAGACGGCAGCCCACCAATCTCCCCCGTCCCTGGGATTCTCCAGGCAAGAATACTGGAGTGGGTTGCCATTTCCTTCTCCAATGCATGAAAGTGAAAAGTGAAAGTGAAGTCGCTCAGTCGAGTCCGACTCTTAGCGACCCCATGGACTGCAGCCTACCAGGCTCCTCTGCCCATGGGATTTTCCAGGCAAGAATACAGGAGTGGGGTGCCATTGCCTTCTCTGAGAATGAGAGTTAGTCATCTATAAATTGTTAGTGAAAGAGCAGTGACCTCTTTATGAATTTGAAATCCCCTTAAAAATTGTACCTTTTTATTTGGGGATGTCATCATTGGGTTAAAAAATCAATTACTCCCCTTCCCAACAGTTCTCTCATTGCAATATGCACTATGGAAAGCACTGAGACAGTAGCAGCAGTGATTAGCTTATGATCACATGGAGTTCTCCCAAGCGCTCAGTGGGAAAATTTCATCCATTAAAAATGCCGGTATAATAAGACTGATTAGGGTGAGGCAGGATGAAAATAATAACTACTGTATTCTGAAATGGGATGACACCTCTTTTTTTTTTTGAAGAGCTTAATGCATTTTTGCAAAATTAAAAAAAAATCCTAAAGAGGGTAGACATATTAATATATTTATATAGCTTTAAATCAATTATAAATTGCTGATGCCTGCAGCAGAGAGTCAATAACTGAATAGCCCAAGGTTCCACAGCAGAATTAAAATCCCATTTCTTTTATAGTAGTGAAAGTGGGAGGCAGCATTTACTCCTGTGACCACAGATGGGGGACCTAGTGCTGTGCGGGCTGCTGTTTCTTCTCTGATCTGCTCTCAAGCAAAGAGGCCTCTATTTGGTTCTGATATTTGATGCCATTAAAGTGAAGGCTGGACTTTTCTGATAATGAAAACATTTGTAGCCCATTTGTTTATAATGGCCATATCTACCTTAATCTTCATTTATGTCTTTTAACTGGAGAGATTTGCAATTTCCTCCAGCCTTAGTCTGGCTTCTTCCTGAAGTCCTTCATCTGGTTGGCGGCACAGTCATGTTTCTGTGGAGTTTCGAAAATGGTCTTCAGCAAAAGCAATCTTCCTTTGCTATTGTACCAGCTATTCAATCTTCCTCTTTAAGACTCCCTACTAGCTCCCTGCTGCTTTCTAAATCAAGCTGTGATTTTCCTGGTTTATCAGCCTCTCCATCATGGGGTTTAAATTTGCTATTACAGATTTTTTTAATAGTATCTTCTCCAGTGCCCAAATGCATCATCTTCACTTCAGAAGGTGGCCTGGCAGAGTCCACAGTTAGTGACACGTACATCCGCATGAGTATGGAGTGGGTAGGGGTGATTGTCTGTAGCTTTTTTGCTTCTGCATCCATGACTACAGTGTCTGTTGGTTGCCTGGATATTACTTTGTCCTGAGTCTGTTATGCCAGCAAGTCTTTGTCTACACAGGGGTTATGGTTTAAAGAAATGAAACAAGCCAATGCGGTCTTTGACTATATTTTTCACAAGATCAGAAAATATGATAATGAAATTACACTGAATCCTATGAGTATATTAGGAAAGGCTTTAATAATATATGTATGAAAAGTGAAAATGGATGTGTTAGTTGCTCAGTCATGTCTGACTCTTTGAGACCCTGTGGACTGTAGCCTGCCAGTCTCCCCTGTTCATGGGATTCTCCAGGCAAGAATATTCCCTTCTCCACGAGATCTTCTTGATCCGGGGATCGAACCCTCATCTCCCTCATTGAAGGCAGATTCTTTACCATCTGAGCCCCCAGAGAAGCAAATATGTATATGTAATTTAATATAAAATTGATATGTATATCATAAAAATTTAGCAGTAGGTATAAGTTGAGTTATTAATCTCAGTTCTCTATCCCCCTGTGTTAGTAACCTGGCTTCATGCCAGGTAGAGTATATGACCCTAGTCCTCAATCTGGGGCTTGGGGAACAGATTGCTTTGACCAGTGGGATTTTAGTGGACATGATGCAAACAGAGGCTTGACATGTGCTTGCACAATTGGACTAATTTACTTGAGCTCCCACTTTTCACCCAAAGAAGAACATTCTTTGGATAGCTGCTGGTCCAATGACCATGGAGGCATGTAAAACAAACCTGGATCCAGCTTCCCCTTAGAGTCAAGTCCAAATGACATCAGCCTGGATCAGATGAATTCCAGTGAACAACAGGCTGGTGAATGAGAAATAAATGCTATGCTTTACACTGCTAAGGTTTTTTTTTAATCTATTAAGCAGCAAAATGACTGATACACATGTAAAAATCTGTGAGAAAAATTAGTTAGAAGCATCTTGTTCACTTTCAGGAGAAGCATGCCAAAGATAGGGATTCCCTGGTAGCTCAGGTGGTAAAGAGTCTGCCTGCAATGCAGGAGATCTGAGTTTGATCCCTGGGTCTGGAAGATCCCCTGGAGAAGGAAATGGCAACCCACTTCAGTATTCTTGCCTGGAAAATCCCATGGACAGAGGAGCTTGGCAGACTATAGCCCATTAGGGTCGCAGAGTCAGAAATGACTGAGTGACTTCACTCACTCATGCCAAAGATAAGCCAGTTTTTTCTTTGGGTTAAGGAAAAACTCTCAAACATCTCATGGTATATCCTGGGGTTAGCCCACATTCAGTCCAAGCTCTTACATTTACTTCTATAATCTCACACAGTGAGTATTCAGACTCTTGTCATGACCCAACACAATGAAGGTATTAAACCATCATGAAATTAAACTTATTCAGCATGTATATGAAGAACAATTATATAAATTCATATAGTGCCTAGAATAACTGGTATCAAGGTTAAAATGAATAAATCCGGCCACAAAACAATCTTAAAATAACAAAATTTATTTGTGCTTTTCAAATAGCCTGAAAAGAGATACATACGTTGTAGTAATATTTAAAAATTTTTTAAACTTTCCCATTCATTTCCTTTACTCATTGCAACTCTTCCATATTTCTTTCATTCTAAATTGTTCTTAAAATCTGCTGCTCTGAGGGAGGTTCGGGAGGAGGGGAAAAAAAGAAAAAAAGAATCCTTTTCCTTGTTTAAAGATTTTTCTCAGCCATAGCCTTTTCTCTCCCAGTGTTTCTCTGCCTCTAGCTTTCTTCCTGGTTCTGTGTAACAAACCCTGAGAGAACTGAGCCCAATCCAGCTGTCAGGAGACTGAGGATTTCAAGCCAGACTCTTCTGTAGTGGCCAGAATTAGGATAAATGTTGGGAACACTCATAATTTAATAACTGTTGACACATCACTTGTGGAAATGAAATCAGCTCTGTGTTAGGGACATGATAGATGTTTCGTGTAGAATGCAGACAAGATGAAAAGTTCCCTGCTTTGGTGTTAGAGAATTTTGTTATTCCAAAAAAGCATTTAAAAGATTTGAGAAATAAAGCTTGAAATGGATACTACTTTCTGAATTGCATTTGAGTTCTTTTTAAGGATATCAAGCATAAAGGAATGAACAGAAAAATGTTAGACAACAGAAAATATATTCCAGAAATCAGATTGTGGGACTAATAGGATAAAATAAAAGCTAAATATATTATTAACATATGTACATACATATAATGTTTAAAAATTTGGCTTAGTAAAAATAGGGGTTTCCAAATTTTATGGTCTCCAAATCAGTGGCATTGTGGGTTGTAAAAATGCCACTTTGCTTTCTATAGTTGAAATTTAATATAGCTTTCAAATTTCCATTTCTCCTGATGATGAAAAACAAAATGGGCCAATTTAAGAAAATTGCGTCTGTTTGGATTTAACACAATCCCTTAGGGTTCTTTCTCTTCCATTCTCCCTATTCCCTTTCCTGGGGTGAAAGTGGGCTTATGAATTGTCCTGGTGTTAGATGAGGGGAGTTAGTTTTGTGGACACCTCTGTCTCTGTGCTGGCTTCCACTGGCATCTCCTGATGGGGACTGCATCTTCTTTTGAAGCCTTAAGCAGCATGCCTTGTGAGTCCTCATGTTCTAACTCTAGGATTCTTCAAGCCATTGACTTTCCAGTCACTTCTGCACCTCTCTTGAGCCACTAGAGAATTTTCTCATATTTGTCCATACAACACTGAGGAGTGTGGAATGTGGCAAGGCTGCCCTCAGGCCTGTATCTAGGCACTCCCTCTCAGTTATTGTTCAAATACTTAAGGGCTTCTCTACAAGGCTTCCAGTGTCATAAATTATGCTCTGACTTCCTCGACAGAGAATCCTTCTTTGTGGGATTCTCTTAACCTATTTGGAGTCTAATATAATCCATCTTTTCCCCCTTAAGGATTTAAACCCTGTATTGATTTTCTCTTGATGGTAATAACAAATCACCACATATTTAGCTGCTTAACTCACATATTATATCACAGTTTTTGTGGATCAGGAATCTAGGCACAGCTTAGCTGGGTTCTCCTATGATTGCTCCAGGCTGCAAGCAAGGTGTTGGCCATGCTGAGTTCTCATCTGAAGTTTCAACTGGGGAATACTTTACTTCCAATTCATTCAGTTTGTTGGTAGAATTCAGTTCCTTGGTGTTGTAGGACTGAGAGTCCTGGCATTTGACTGGCTATTGGCTGCACTCATCCTAGGGACCAAAGTAATTCCTAGAAGCTGCTTGCAGTTTCTTTCTATTTGGGCTTCACCAACTTGTCAGCTTATTTCATCAAGCCCTGAAGAAGAGACTCTGCTAAGATAATCTTATATAAACATAATCAAAGGAGTGACATCCCAGTACCTTTACCATAAAACGCAACCTAACCATGGAAGTGACATCCTATTGTTGTTCAGTTGCTAAGTCATGTATGACTCTTTGCAACCCCATGATCTGCAGCATGCCAGGCTTCCCTGTCCTTCACTATCTTGTTCAATTTGCTAAAACTCATGTGCATTGAATCAGTGTTGCTATTCAACCATCTCATCCTCTGTTACCCCCTTATCCTCCTGTTTTCAATCTGTCCAAGCATCAGGGTCTTTTCCAATGAGTTGGCTCTTCTCATCAGGTGGCCAAAGTATTGGAGATTTCAGCATCAGTCCTTCCAGTGAATATACAGGGTTATTGCCTTTAGGATTGACTGATTTGTTCTCCTTGCAGTCCAAGGGACCCTCAAGGATATTCTTCAGCACCACAGTTTGAAAGCATCAATTCTTTGGTGCTCAGCCTTCTTTATGGTCCAACTCTCACATCCACACCAGACTATAAGAAAAACCATAGCTTTAACTATACAGTCATTTGTGGGAAAAGTGATGTCTTTGCTTTTTAATATGCTGTCTAGGCTTGTCATAGCTTTTCTTCCATGGTGGTTGTTGTTCAATTGCTCAGTCATATCTGATGCTTTGCAACACTTTGGATGGCAGCATGCCAGGCTTCCCTGTCCTTCGCCATCTCCCAGAGCTTACTCAAACTCATGTCCATTGAATTGGAGATGCCATCCAACCATCTTGTAATCGGTTGTCCTCTTCTCCTCCTGCCTTCAATCTTTCCCAGCATCAGGGTCTTTTTCGATGAGTCAGCTCTTCACATCAGGTGGCCAAAGTATTGGAGTTCAGCTTCAGCATCAGTCCTTCCAATGAATATTCAGGGTTTATTGCCTGTAGGATTGACTAGTTGGATTTCCTTGCAGCCCAGGGGACTCTCAAGAGTCTTTTCCAACACCACAGTTCAAAAGCATCAATTCTTTGGTGCTCAGCTTTCTTTATGGTTCAATTCTCACATTCATACATGACTACTGGAAGAATCAAAGCTTGACTATGTGGACCTTTGTCGGCAAAGTAATGTCTGTGCTTTTTAACATGCTGTCTGTGTTTGGCATAACTTTTCTTCCAAGGAGCAAGCGACTTTTCATTTCACGGCTGCAGTTATCATCTGCAGTGATTTTGGAGCCCGAGAAAATAAAATCTGTCACTGTTTCCATTTTTTACCATCTATTGCCATGAAGTGATGGGATCAGATGCCATGATCTTAGCTTTCTGAATGTTGAGTTTTAATCTAACTTTTTCACTCTCGTCTTTCACTTTCATCAAGAGGCTCTTTAGTTCTTCGCTTTCTGCCATAAGGGTGGTGTCATCTGTGTATCTGAGGTTATTGATATTTCTCCCAGCAGTCTTGATTCCAGCTGTGCTTCATCCAGCCCGCCTTTTTGCATAATGTGCTCTGTATATAAGTGAAAGAAGCAGGGTGACAACATACAGCCTTGTCTTTCCCAATTTTGAACCAGTCTGTTGTTACATGTCCGGTTCTTACTGTTGGCTCTTGTCTTGCATACAGATTTCTCAGGAGAAAGGTAAGGTTGTTTGGTATTCCCATCTCTTTAAGAATTTTCTACAGTTGTGATCCACATAATCAAAGGCTTTGGTATAGTCAACAAGCATAGATTATTATTGTTATTATTTTTGGAATTCCTCTGCCTTTTCTTTGAGCCTACAAATGTTGGCAGTTTTTCTGATTCCTCTGCCTTTGCCAACTCCAGCTTGTACATCTGGAAGTTCTCAGTTCACATACTACTGAAGCCTAGCTTGAAGGATTTTGAGCATAATCTTGCTAGCATGTGAAATGAGTCCAATTGTATGGTAATTTGTACATTATTTGGCATTGCCTTTTTTGGAATTGGAGTGAAACTGGTCTTTTCCAGTCCTGTGGTCACTGCTGAGTTTTCCATATTTGCTGGCATACTGAGGGCAGCACTCTCACTGCATCATCTTTTAGGATTTAAAATAGCTCAACTGAAATTCTGTCACCTCCACTAACTTTGTTCATAGTGATGCTTCCTACGGCCCACTTGACTTCTCCCTCCAGGATGTCTGGCTCTAGGTGAGTGATCACACCATCTTGGTTATCTGGGTCATGAAGATCTTTTTTTCTACAGTTCTTCTGTGTATTCTTGCCACCTTTTCTTAGTATCTTCTGCTTCTGTTAGATCCATACCATTTCTGTCCTTTATTGTGCCCATCTCTGCATGAAATGTTCCTTTGTATCTCCAATTTTCTTGAAGAGATCTCTAGTCTTTCCTATTCTATTTTCCACTATTTGTACTGTTCACTTAAGAAGGTTTTCTTATCTCTCCTTGCCACTCTCTGGAATGCATTCTCTGCATTCAAATGGGCATATCTTTCTCTTTCTCCTTTGCTTTTCACTTCTCTTCTTTTCTCTGCTTTTTGTAAGGCCCCCTCAGACAACCACTTGGCCTTTTTGCATTTCTTTTTCTTGGGGATTGTTTTGGTCACCACCTCCTGTACAATGTTATGAGCTTCCATCCATAATTCTCCAGGCACACTGTCTACCAAATATAATTCCTTGAATTTATTTGTCACCTCCACTGTATAGTCATAAGTTAACATCATGTTAACTTGCCATATTCTCTTGGTTAGAATCAAGTCACAGTCCTTTATTTACTCTAGGGTAGAGATTGTTTAAGGATATGGACACAAGGTGGTGGGGATTATAGGTGCCACTCTGAGGTCTGTTCATCAGAGACCTCAAAATGAGGAGAGAACTGGGCATCATCAGAGGCCCACTGCCAAAAAACTAGTTACATCTCCTCTACTTCTTCTTTTCCCATCAGCTGGTAGCATTTGTATTTTCTCAACTCGTACATCATCATGTACACTTTTCCAACCAATCTGTGTATAAATCTATGTATACAATCTGTGTATAAAATTTATGACTGAAGTTTGGTCTCTATAGCTTTAAAGTTTTTAGAATTCCAAAACAAAGACAAATTTTCTGAAGTCTGGATCTTGAAAATGTAGGCTTTAAGAATGATCCTCTGTTTTATTTTGCATCTACTCAGGAGCTGTAAAGCCAAAATATGATTCTATCTTTTCTCTTTCTCCCTTAAATTATATGATAAACCTGTTTTCCCTGTCTAGCTTTAATGATGAAATAGATGCAAAATTTTAAAAAAATTATAAAGAAGGAAAAATAGATCTGGTGATATTTCTTTTTTTAAAATTTTTTTATTTTTTTGACATTTCAAAATACAATTCTTATCAATAGACATAAAACAGTGGGGAATGCTGTTATTAAATGACTACTTCTTAAAAGCTTGCATTTTAACACCAAAAAAACTCACATTTTCCTAATGTAATTCAATTGGATTAAAGAACTAAGTGGTAGCTTGGACAGTAAAGAATCTACTTGTCTACTTGTAATGCAGGGGACCTGGGATCGATCCCTGGGTTGGGAAGATCCCCTAGAGAAGGAAATGGCAATCCACTCCAATATTCTTACCTGGAGAATTCCATGGACAGAGGAGCCTGGTGGTCTACAGTTCATGGGGTTGCAAAGAGTCTAACATGACTGAGCAATTAACACTTTGACTTTCAAAATCACATAGAAAAGTTAAAGTACATAGATCAAAGTACTTAAGGCAGCGTTGTCAGTGCTT
Organism: Cervus elaphus; assembly: GCF_910594005.1. Taxonomy (NCBI): domain Eukaryota; kingdom Metazoa; phylum Chordata; class Mammalia; order Artiodactyla; family Cervidae; genus Cervus; species Cervus elaphus. Next base: position 20,045,920 of record NC_057830.1, on the reverse strand, counting down.
TGAAGAAACAGGAATATTCCTATGATTATTATAAAATCAAGCTATTAACATATATGGAGGGTCTCACAGATTTTTGATAAAATGATCTGTTACATGGAAATTAATAGAAAAATACAAAGAAGAAAAATAAGGAGGGAACAAGAAAGGAAGAAAAGCTAAAATCATGTAAATAGAAAGAAAATTTGCAGTATAATGGAAATATTGTAGAAACATGAAAAGCAAAATAAATGTTTAGCAATAGAAGAATGGTTAAGTTTTTATGGTTTATTAATTTTGTGTTATTCAGTCAGTAAAAATTATGAACATGAAAATTTTAACTTTTGTTAAATGACTTATGAGAAAATAACTCTGGTATGTATTGCACATATTTTGTTTACAAATATGCATATATAATATTTACATGCTATCAGACAAAAGTTCCTTTGCCCACTATGCAGTGAGACCAAACAAACCAAATCTTTGGTATTGGAGCAGAGAAAAGTTTATTGCAGGGCCAAGCAAGAACAGATGGCTCATGCTTAGAAAAACTGAACTCCCCAATGGTTTTTCAGGGAGAAGTTTTTATAGGCAAAATTTGTGGTTGCAAGGCATGTGACTTTTTTCTGATTGGCTGGTGGTGAGATAACAGTGTGGTGTCCTGAGCATTTTGTGCTGAGCTGAAAGTCGCAATCCTCCACCTGGATGGGAGCCTTCGTTCTGCAGAAGAACTAAAGATACTGTTACGTATATTCCTTGAGGAGGCACCAGGACCCTGCATACAGCTACACTATTGTTTTTTTTTTTTTTTTTTCATTTATTTTTATTAGTTGGAGGCTAATTACTTCACTATTGTTTCTTGACTGCTTCTCCATTGGCTTCTGCCTTTCCTCCCTTCCCTGATTAGCAGCTGTTTGAATCTGTCCTTTGGAACTCAGGGCAGGTCAAGGAGGTTGAAAGAAGACTATTTTCTACAAGCAAGAAACAGGGAACATGGAAATGAATTGTGCCAGGGAGGACACCACAGGGTTCTGTTCCATTTCATATCAGTTTAGTTCAGTTCAGTTGCGTCCGACTCTTTGCAACCCCATGGATTGCAGCATGCCAGGCCTCCCTGTCCATCACCAACTCTCAGAGTTCACTAAAACCCATGTCCACTGAGTCAGTGATGCCATCCAACCATCTCTTCCTGTCATCCCCTTCTCCTCCTGCCTTCAGTCTTTCCCAGCATCAGTGTCTTTTCCAGTGGGTCAGTTCTTCGCATCAGGTGGCTGAAGTATTGGAGTTTCAGCTTCAAAATCAGTCCTTCCAATGAACACCCAGGACTGATCTCCTTTAGGATGGACTGGTTGGATCTCCTTGCAGTCCAGGGGACTGTCAAGAGTCTTCTCCAACACCACCGTTCAAAACATCAATTCTTTGGCATTAAGCTTTCTTTATAGTCCAACTCTGACATCCATACATGATCACTGGAAAAAACATAGCTTTGACTAGATGGACATTTGTTGGCAAAGTAATGTCTCTGCTTTTTAATATGCTGTTTCTAGGTTAGTCATAACTTTCCTTCCAAGGAGTAAGTGTCTTTTAATTTCATGGCTGCAGTTACCATCTGCAGTGATTTTGGAGCCCCCCAAAATAAAGTCAGCCACTGTTTCCCCATCTATTTGCCATGAAGTAATGGGACCAGATGCCACGATCTTAGTTTTCTGAATGTTGAGTTTTAAGCTAACATTTTCACTCTCCTCTTTCACTTTCATCAAGAGGCTCTTTAGTTCTTCGCTTTCTGCCATAAGGGTGGTGTCATCTGTGTGTCTGAGGTTATTGATGTTTCTCCCAGCAATCTTGATTCCAGCTGCGCTTCATCCAGCCTGATGTTTCTCATGATGTACTCTTCATATAAAAAATAAGCAGGGTGACAATATACAGCCTTGACGTACTCCTTTCCTGATTTGGAACCAGTCTATTGTTTCATGTCCAGTTCTAACTGTTGCTTCTTGACCTTCATACAGGTTTCTCAGGAGGCAGGTAATATAAAATAGTGGTTATTATTTCTTTAAAATTAGTAGTGCCTCAGTAACACATTTTAAAGTGAAAAAGTAACAGGCAAATTAAAATTATAACTAATCTAGCAAGTGATTACCCAGTTACCGCTGATATTTGAAATGTTTTTGGGAATCTGAAAAGAAGCAAAAACATATACTAAGGAGCCAAAAAAAAAAAATTAGAGTGCTGATGCTCTGAAGTTCACACATTTTATTAATAGAAAAACAATTTCAGCTGTTAAAGCATTCAAACAGCCTGAGTCTCATGTCGTAGCAAATTTGATGAGATAATCAGAAGCCAGGAAACAAAAAATTAATGATAGAAAATTAATGATAATAATGGAACAATGAAATCCACAGTATCTTACACTGTTTATAAAATGCATCCATTATTTTATTTGATTCATACAAAACTTTTGAGATATTATTTTTAGAGTGTGTCCATTTTATGGAAGATGACATTGAGACTTAAGTAATTAAGGGTGTTTGCTCAAGATGGTGAAACATGGTACCTGTCTTTCACTTTTTCAGTATAATGTGTTCCAGATCAGTCAGATTTGTTTTCACCTCCTGGCTTCAGCTTTGTGACAATTCTCAGCCTCAATGAGGGAAACATTGATAGGGATGTTTTGATAATTAAATGAGAAAATGCATGTAAAGTGCTTGGCATAGAGTCTTGCTAATAATATGGAAAGTTTTGAATGCCTGTAAACATGTCTTCAAGTTAAAACAGAACTTGAAATAAACTTGAAAGACATATTGCTGTCTATTCACTTTGGAATTTGATATTCTTTTAAGTCAAAATAGCTTCCTTCATTGGCCACATTTGTGTAGATGTTGGTTTCTTTTCTTTAGAATATCCTTGTCACTCTGAATTTTCACAGTTCTCCTAGCTTCCATGGTTTTCACTATAATCATGAAATAGAAAAGTTAGGAACACTGTGCTTTTTTAAATGCAGGTGACAATTTTCATCCTAGAACCTCTTAATGACTGGAAATATGTAGAATTATACTTGATGCTGCTTTAAGATTGTGGAATTTTAGAAGGAAGACAAGATCCTGAAAAAATGAACATCAAAAGCTTCCATAGTGAGAAAAGATTTCTGTGATCTGTAGAAACCTGAGCCAATGGTACTCTTTTGAAATGAGCTTGAAGCATCATGTTGTTCATTCTCATGCGGTCTTTTGGCTTCATGAAGTACTTAATATTTTTTAAAGTCCTTCTGACCAAATTATTTGGTATTTTCTAGATTACCTTGCACCCATAAGAGGGCCAATCTTGAAAATAGTTTTGGTGCTGGTAATTTTTTCAAACATACACACAAGCACATGTGTACACCCACCACACATCCTTGACCTTGACTGTCTTGAATGCACTGCATTGAATTTCTGTCATGTCTTTGTTTTAATAGGTAAACCTTTGGACCCAGGGAAACAAGCCCAATTGTGTGTATAAAAAGATAATGGGATCCACTCTTTCTTGGATGATATATATCCACTTAACTCCTTGGTACCTCTCCAAACTTGCTTACAGGATCAAATAGATGTGCAGTAACTCCAGCAGACCAGGTACTAGCTGAATTAACCATACTTTATTCATACTTGCCTCCTAGCCATCAGAAGAATAGATGTAACACACACTTGGACTGATGAATGATTAAGCGGCAGGGGGCCGCTGGAGGTTTCAGCTCTGGCCCTCCTTCCCACCCTCCACCTGTGGTCTGCAAGAATATAAAAGTGATTCATGAACACATTTGAAAAAGAAAACAACAATAGAATGACAACAGAACAAAAATCTTCATTCAGAAGCAAACAAGACAGAGAAGCACCTGGTAGAAGCTACTAGGATTAGGGCCTACAGATGGAGATAATCTTTCCAAAATGCCTGTCTTTGTTTTTCTATTTATGATACATTGGATTTTATGACTGTGGCCAAGTAGACTAAGCCACAGCTGGGACCTAATCTTAGACTGAAATGTTCTAGTACATGTTTCTTTTTGTTTAGGTGAAAAGCGATGGGGAGTATTACTGGTGATTTTGGAATATTTTCATAAAGAGAAAGTTAACCAAGTGGGGTCTAGAGGGAAAGGAATGGATTGAATATCAACAAGAGGACCTAGCAACTGAATAGGGAAGAAGGCTCAGATTTTTTTTTTTAACTGGAGGATAATTGCATTATAATACTGTGTTGGTTCTGCCTTACAACAATGGGAATAGGCCATAAGTATTCATATGTCTTCTCCTTCTCCAGCCTCCCTCCCACTCACCCCTCTAGGTCATCACGGAGCACCAGGCTGAGTTCCTTGTGTGATACAACAACTTCCCACTAGCTATCTATGTTGTATATTAATGCATATATATGGGATCTAGAAAAATTGTACTCATGAACCTATTTGTTGGGCAGAAATAGAGATGCAGAAGTAGAGAATGGACTTGTGGACACAGAGGGGAAAGGTGAGGGTGGGACAAATTGAGAGAGGGGTACTGAAATATGTATTACCACATGTAAAATAGCTAGTGAAAAGGCTCAGATTTTTAAGGAGAAAGCTTCCTAAACTTCGAATTGTCACATTGGCACATAATGTTCACTCAATATTAACTAATTATTACTGACTGAAACCAAACTTGACATACCATAAAAAACCTAACAAAAACAACTTTGAAAAGCATAGAGTTTTAGCGTATGGACAAGTTGTATTACTGAGTTTTTGAGAGCATCTCTGCATTTCAGTAGAGTGCAGTAGATAGCAGTTTTTTTTTTTTCCATATTTATTTATTTTTTATTAGTTGGAGGCTAATTACTTCACAACATTTCAGTGGGTTTTGTCATACATTGATATGAATCAGCCATAGCAGTTTTAACTAGATTGAATCATCACAAACCTGTACACTTGGTTTGCATTAGTTTATTCCTTTGAAGAACTGCACATAATGAATTTAATATTATGTGCTTGTCTTTCAATTGCTATATGATAAGATTTCCTAAAGCATGGTTTTGGGAAATAAGGTTGAAGATTTTCTCTACTACCTAACTTAGTTGTGTTTATATAAAATTCTCTAATTCTTTTATAATTCTTCTATAAATAATCTATAGATAAAGTTTGTTTCCTCTCTAAGAACTGTGATACTCCTTCCTTTCTAGAAATGAGAAATGTGATATGTTCTAATTACCTTTTTCACTGTGTTTACCAGGAACCTCTGTAGTACCAACTTAGAAATTTAGATAAAGCGAATATATTGACATTTTTTGGCTTTTTTAATGTTTTGTGTTTCATACATTTATATTCTACTGTTACATTTCTTTCTTTCTTTTTTTTTAAATTTTTTTTTTCATTCATTTTTACTAGTTGGACGCCAACCACTCCACAGTATTGCAGTGGTTCCTGTCATACATTGACATGAATCAGCCATGGATTTACATGTATTCCCCATCCCGATCCCCCCTCCCACTGTTACATTTCATGCTCTTTTTTTTTGTTACCTGTTGCCTCAAATCCTTTGTGAAAAATAGTAGATCAAAATTTAACTATGAAATCGATTGGTTCCACCAAGCTTTGTGTATTTTGTTTGAATTAAGAGAGAAGTGTGTAAATGACACATTTTAAAATGACACATTATGCATTTATTTAAATTTATTAAGTTTGACAAGGGAACTATTCAACCAAAATGCAAACAAAGAGCTTCTAGATGTTAGACCCTTAGGACTGAAAGGACTTTGGTGGTCACTAAGAAAATCTTCAATGTCTTAGATTTTGCATTCCCACTGACATCATTTTCTGAAAATTTTGTAAAGTTTGGTGTACAATTCTTCCATTTAAAAATCTGGTGACAAGCTTTTAAAAAATAGTCATTTAAATTAAAGTAGGTTTGCTCAATAATAATGTATATCACAACATATCAAATAATTTTAACTAAAAGTGAAAGTATTTTGATCCCTTTAATTTTTCTCATAATTTGCACATTTATAAATATCCTAAGTCTCATTCAAACCACTTGTTTCTGAGTTATTTACACTCATCTAAATGCTAGTAGGTAAGAGTTACCTTATATCTAAAAATAACATCTAATTTGTGCCTTTTTAAACTTTTCTAAGCTTGAAAAAAAGCAATTTATTTCATTATTATTTAAATTTGGAAGTGAGCTCAAAATGTATTGTTTTAAAAACTTAGTAAAGAGTTAATTGCAAACACAGAGGCCTGCATACCCTTATCTGTAAAGGATAAGAAAAGTGAATTATAGTTTCAGTCAGTAACCTACATCCCACCTCACCCAACACTCTGTCAAGTTGCAGATAATATGGAAAGATTGTTTAGGGGCCCTGGAACATCTAACTGAGGAACTGGGGACATCTGAATCATAAAAGTAGCTGCCAACAAAAATAAAACTGCTGCTATGGTTGGTTCTGTGTAGGAGAGGACAGTCATCACACCTGGGGTTGCTGGACTGTGTTGAGAGAAGACATTCCCACTAGTTGTTGCGATAGCATCCTACCCATAGCTTCATCCACTTTCCTGATCAAGTGAGCCTCTTCAGATGCTTTGTTTTGTGGAAATATTTCCTTCTAAAAATCTTGAGTCGTGTGCAAACAGTTGAGACATTCCCTTTCTCTGAAAAGGAAAAGTAGAAAAGCTTTCCTCATTTACTTGGGTTGATTTGGGTGCCTAGAGAAGATACCTTTAGATGTGAGAATCCCATTTAGTGTGTTCAGGTTGCGCATAACAAAATACCACCGGCTCGGTAGCTTACGAGTGACAGAAATTTGTTTCTCACAGTTTCATACTGGACGCGTGGTTTCAGGGTGCCAGCTTGGTCCTCTGGGGTGCATACTTTTCCTTGTCTCCTCACATGGCAGCAGGGGCTAGGGAGCTCTGTGGGGTCTCTTTCATAAAAGCATGAATCCCATTTATGAGGGTTTCACCTTCATGACCTAATAATTTCCCCAAGGTCCTTCCTAGTGATAGCATGATTTTTGAGGTTTAGGATTTCAGCATATGAACTTTGGGGTGGGGACACATTCAGACCATAGCAAACCTTTTGCAAAATGGAAAAGGAACCTTGTTTCCTTTGGTTTAACTTTATACCAGTACCAAAAATAGGCTGAGGCCTTTCCAAATGGAAGACCCTGGGCATTTCTTTATGGGCAAATTCCACATTTCCTTTGAGGATTGCAGTCTTGGGATGACAACTTGTGTTGGCCCTTTTCTTTCTTTGATGTTTGTGCTTTGTTAGTATCTCTTCACTATATCTCATGTTCGGTTAGCCAATTACTGTAAAATTATTGTCATATGTTAAAGTGTTTGGATCTAGATAAAAACACATAGACTTTTTATTTTCAAAATAATGGCAATAAAATGGTCACTCAAATATTAATACTCCAACCAGACTTGATCAATTGTCATGTGAGATGGTACCATGTGCCAGAGCATGAAAGTGACCCACAAAATTCTTCTGCTAGAATTAAGTGTGGATCAATGATGTTTTTGAACATTCATGAACATCTGTTTTTCTTTTTTTTGCTTCCTGATTAATTCTGTTAACCTATACATAATTCTTAGCATGGAGAAACTCTGGTCAGAAAAGCTCACTTCAGGCAATGAGGATATATAAAAGTGCAGCTCACTTAGGTTCCATCAAGGAGTAATCTGAAATGGAGATTTTGTTTTTATGGTAAAATTTAGGGAAGTTGTAAGATTATTACCAATTTTCTGTTAATGACTTGAATTTTTAAGTTACAAACGTGACAACTGATGTTTGTACATAAATCAAGATTACATTGAGGGTGATGCTTCAGTTTAGGCACCAAAATTAAGAAACAGATGCCAGGACATATTAAATTGGATACAATTTTAGGTCTCCTGGGAAACTCTAATTTTGGCATTATTTGAGGTTTTTATTTACTTGCATTATGCTTGAGGAATCAACCCCATACTTGTTAAGTAATTTTATATATTTTTTATCATTGGTTTTTCAATGAAAAATGACTTCTCTGGTGGCACAGATGGTAAAGCGTCTGCCTACAATGCAGGAGACCCAGGTTCAATCCCTGGGTTGGGAAGATCTCCTGGAGAAGGAAATGGCAACCCACTCCAGTAGTCTTGCCTGGAAAATCCCATGGATGGAGGAGCCTGGTAGGCTAACAGTCCATGGGGTTGCAAAGAGTCAGACATGACTGAGTGACTTTACTTTCTTTCACTTTTTCAATGAAAAAGCTATGACAAATACAACATGTAAACAAACTCTGAGAGAGGAAGCGATGTATTAAGAAAGGTGTTTGGACTGTTACATTTAAAATGGATAACCAGCAAGGGCCTACTGTATAGCACATGGAACTCTGTTCAGCGTTATGTGGTAGCCTGGACGAGAGGGGAGTTTGAGGGAGAGTGAATACTTGTCTATGTATAGCTGAATATCTTTCCTGTTCACTTGAAACTATCACAACATTGATTATTAATTGGCTAAAACCCAACACAAAAAATAATATATTAAAAAAAGAAAGGTGTTTGAGTAGGAATGTAACAGTCAAGAAAAATGATGCCAGAATTTGAGCGGGCCCATGATGGGTAAGTCCCACACTTCATGGTCTGTTAGAGATTTAGAATACAGTTCTCTGTGGAACTGTGAGGACTGTATTGAGTTCTCTGAAGCACTTATAGAGCATCTTGTGGCTTCAGGTATCTGTGAGGCATTGTGGCATCTTCTCTCGAGATCTTAGGCTAGGTTCTCCAGAAACATGAAGAGTTGCATGTAGGAAGTTTATTGGAGAATGTGCTTGGCAACAGCACCTGAGGAAGGGAGGAGTGAAGAATTGGGCAGAGAGAGAAGGTGATGTAGACCCACAGGGTGGCGTAGAGCAGAGCTGACCTCTCAGAGCGGTCTCAAGTTGAGGCAAGGGGACAAGGCCTTTGTTCTGTCTATTCCGATCTTCCCTTATCATCCAGACATTGGGAAAGGGCTGCCTCAAGAGGGTACGAATCTTGGGTGAGGTTGCTTCCCTTATTACTGGGCATTTGCCAAAGACTGTCTTTGCTGTGAGTTACCAGCTATCAATACTCTCGGTAGCTGGGCTCATGAGGTCTCTGTTCTGAAGGGGGATAATGGTGACCTGACCCCAGCATTCTTTGTGATTACCAGGCCCTGTTGGATGTAGAGCATGCAATGATTATATTACTGCTGTTGTTATTAATGATCCAAACTAGCATTTACTGAGACCTCTTCATGCTGGGCACTGTGCCAATGCTTTGTGAGGCTGATCAGTTTAAGCATGACCTTGCTGTAGGGCAATATAGAGCAGTGGTTACAAACACAAGCTTTGGAGTCAAAGGGTTTGGGCAAAATACCAGCTTGGCTTTCCACTTTTTTACCTATGCAACCCAGAACAAGATAAACTTTTAGATGGTATCTCCCAGAGCACCTTGAAATATTAAAAGAACTTAATTGTATAAAACATTTAGAATAGCACCATCATATATTTTATACCCAAGAAATGTTAGTGATAATATCCATTTTACAGATGAGGAAACTGAGGCTTGGAGAGGTGAGATAACTGCTAAGGCACATGAACTCAGGCAACTTGACCTACTGAGTCCATTCTCTTAACCTTTATTGCACATTTTTCTGTAATAAAGTAATAAGTATATGTGATAGGTCCAGGAAATCAAATAAAATGTTTCCATGCCTTTTGGATAGAGGGTCAAACTGTGTGAAGATTAACTGCATAAAATAATATGGGTTTTTGTGATGTTGCAGCAAGAGTATAACTTTAAAGAGAAAATAATCTTTTATTTGTTTATTTATTCATTATTTAACAGATTTTTTTTTTTTTTTGAGTTGGGCCATTGTGTTCCAGCTATTCTGCTGGACTCTGTGGTTAAAGTGGTTAGCAAGAATGTCGTTCTTCTTCCCCTTGAAGACTAATGATAAAATAAGAAGTATGCTAATTTTATACAAGGTAAGTATAAGTTAATGTGGATATGAGAGGAAGAGAGAGCCTCAGGTTTAGTTCCTACTTAAGGACTTCATTTATGGCTAAAACTGCCATTCTCATACTCATAACCTACATGAATCAATAATAATTACCCTATTTCCCCCTGACCCTTGATGGGGCCTCACAGTATGCAGTAGAAGCACATTATGTGTGCTCAAAAAGAAAATAAAAAAGTGAAATTTTAGCAGTACAGGTGAGCCATTTCATTCAATGGCTGTATGCCCTGGAGAGAGCATGAAATGGGAAACATTACTTTGCTATTCAGTCAGTTGACTTCAGTTTCCATTTATTTTCTGTAATATGAGCACTTTATTGAGCTGGGCATGATTCTTATGTTAAAGACACTTACTTTTCAAAAACATAGCCTCTAAACATAAACTAACTATTTCATCTGTGCTGAATTGAAGAAACAGCAATCTGTTCCAATCCTGAAGGAAAAATTTCTGGTGTTGAACGTATTGGTCTCCAATGTAGTATAAAATATGTTCATGTATGGTAGTTGATCTGTGATTACAGGGATTTTTAGTGGTAGTTTTGATTATATGGAATTTTTTTTGTCTTACATGCCAACTTTAGAACTTAACCATTTAATATAATGTGACCTCATATAGTATTGTCTTTAAGTAAATGGATCCTGCAACCAGGTAAACTTAGGTTCAGATCATGGTACCCACATACCATTTGTGACACTGGGGAATTCAGTTAACTTCTCACTTTTCATTTCCCTCCTCCGTAAAATGGGGATAATCCTAAAACATAAGATTGTTAGGAGAATTAAATGAGAATATATATAAAACACTTAGCACAGTTTACTGAACAATAAGTGGCCTATTAAAAAAAAAAATCCTTGTGAAACATAGAACTCTAGAGAGTCAGAGTTGACACAATAGCTAAAAGGTATTTTGTGCTGGTATGTGTATTAGGAGGTAATAAACATGGAAGAATGCAGTGTATAAAACAGTGATTAATTTTGGAGTTAGTGCTGAACTTGAAACCCCACTTACTACACTTACAAGCTTTGTAACTTTGGGCAAGTTATTTGACTTCTCTAAGCTGCTCATCTGTAAAATGATGCAATTTATAATTCCAAACTCATAGGGTTGTTGTGAGAATAAAATGAAATGATCCATGTGAGGCACTTAGCTTAGTTCTGGCACATAGTATGCACTCAAAGGTGTTAGCTATTATTATAGGAAAATTTCATGCAAAATGCCTTTTTAACTTTTTACAAATACAAGAAGAGAAGAAGTTCAATGATTTCTCTAGCTGGTAAGTGGTGATATTTGTATCAATAATGGAGCCTTTGACTCCAAGTTCAGGGCCTTTTCTACAATCTCCTCATACTCTTTTCCCCTTACCCCACCCCTTGTCCTACCCTCCCCAATAAAACATGGGTAAGATGCTGTTACGTTTATACTTCTGATGTAATTGTATAATTTCACAGACCTGATACTCAAATGAATCCTGAAGCTAAAATTAAACTCGGGGGACTATCCAAGCAAGGTTTCAATAGCATACAACTGTGTCATCTGTGGAAGCCCATAATACCTGAGTGAATCTCCAGAAACAATTCAGAGGATATGTCAAGCTTAAATATTCAGACAGAATTTTAAAAAGAAAAATAAGGATAACTTTCTGTAAATACAAGCCAGAAGTGGCAGAAGAGCATGGAAGTAAATTTTTCATCATGGCTGCTTCAGTTTAGGAAGGATTCATGATAATTGCACTTTGTGGATTAGAAAATCAAATACAATCTCTTATTGCCTCATTAAAGTCCCCCCACCCCCAACCCCCTTTTTTTTTTTTTTTTACTAATTACAGAAGCCTCTTAATATTTACATCTTTGGAATCCATTTTAGTCTTTACATTTATCAACTGGGAGTGGAATGAAAACACTCAGTAGAAGAAACAAGTTAATGTTGGATGTCCACTGGTTCAATACCTAATAAAACTGATCCATGTCTTTGAACCCTGGACTCTAGTATGATGAGCAGGTCCCTAGCATTATATTCAGAGGCATTAGGTGCCTGCTGCATATCATGTCCGTGGCATAAGGGAGCAATGTACAAATTAAAAGCCATGTTGATTGTAGTCTAGTCAGTCTGGATTACAGTGATTTCGCCACTTGGTTTGGGTTTTGAATCCTTTATCCTTTGCATTTAAGCCTGCCTACACATCCGCTAACTGTGTAGTTTCAAGACTGACATAGTTGTCCCACTTCCTCTTCCACTGTTGCTGTTCTCATTCTGACTCAGTTCCTGTTCAATTCCTGGCACTGGTCTGAGTCTCTCTGACTCTTTACGTTGTGTCTGAGGACCTCCTAACTTTCATGTCATGCTCAGAGGTTGTGACTTGTATACTTTCCTGCTTTGAATGTCTTTTGTTAGGATACCCTGTCCTAGTTTGATTTCCTGCTCCCAGCTCACTCACCTACTCACACTCTAGGAAGTTAATGCATCCCAAACAGCTGGTTGGCAGCACTAGGCAGACTTCTTCAGAAACCTGGTCTTCTCAGGGGGTTTCATAATGATCACTACCTCATTCCCCAACTCACGTGATAAATTCACATGTGTGTATATATATGTGTGTGTACATGTATATATATATATATAATTCTGGAATTGGCTTTGTTACGCTGTCATTTCTTGCATAAACTCTGCTAACCTGCACATATATGCACTGAGTTATTTGCACACTTCTCTTTCTGGAAATCATAACTGATGTTTATTATTAGTTGTTGTATACCCGGTACTATTCCAAGCACTTTATACACATCAAACTCATTTAATCTTCAAACAACTCTGTTGGGTGAAGTGAAGTGAAGTTGCTCAATCATGTCCGACTCTTTGCAACCCCATGGACTGGTAGCCTACCAGGCTCCCCCATCCATGGGATTTTCCAGGCAAGGATACTGGAGTGGGTTGCCATTTCCTTCTCCAGGTAATACTATCTCCATTTTACAGATGAGAAAACTGAGCTGCAGAGAAATTAAGTAGTTCATCAAAGGTTACGTGTAACACCACTAAATGAAAGTTAAAACAGTGTTCTAACTATCTTATGTTAGGATGTTGCCTACTCAATCACTGAGAGTATTGATTTTTTAATCCCCAAGTGGGATACAATAAAAAAGTGGGTTCTGGTTTACAATCAGTTGCAATACATTTGTGTGTAATGTTTCTCATTTCCCGATTGAAGTACCATCCTTCACCTCAAAGCCTGGTTCTTTCAGGAGAAAAGCAATTCTAACAGAGGATTTATAGTAAAAAGTAATGTGGCTCAGAAGAAGAAATGTAAATTGTCCATTAGCATATGAAAAGATGCTCAACCTTACCAATAATTAGGAAAATGCTAACAAAAACAATAAAATATTTTTCACCCAACACATTGGCAAAATTTTAATCATGATAATCAAAGTTGTGGGAGGCCCCATTTATGCTCTGCTACTGGATTACATTAGTATATCCCTTTTTGGGTGGCAGTTTGGCAGCATCTTATAAAGAGTTGGCTTCCCACCAGGCACTAGTGATAAGGAACCTGCCTGCCAGTACAGGAGATGCAAGGAATGTGGGTCTGATCCCTGGGTCGGGAAGATCCCCTGAGAAGGGCATGGCAATCCACTCCAGTATTCTTGCCTAGAAAATTCCACGGGCAGAGGAACCTGTTGGGCTACAGTCCATGGAGCCTCAAAGGGTCAGATGTGACTGATTGAGCATATACACAAACACAGTTTATAAAGACTTATGTATTATATACATAATCTTCAAGACAGCAATTCCACTTTTAATTATCTTAGAGAACTATTGAGATGTGGACATAGTAAGTAGAAGGATGTATATCATAGCATTATTAGTAAAAAGCAAAGCCCATAAATTGATAATAAGTTAAATAAATTGTGGTACTTGAATTCATAGAACATCATGTATATAGTAGTTCAAAAAAGTCAGATAGATATATGTGCTTAGTTGCTCAGTTGTGTACAACTCTTTGTGACCCCATGGGCTGTAGACTGCCAGCCTCCCCTGTTCATGGGGATTCTCCGGGCAAGAATACTGGAGTGGGTTGCCATGTCCTCCTCCAGGGGGTTACCAAGCAAGGGATTGAACCCAGGTGTCCCGCATTGCAGGCAGATTCTTTACTGGCTGAACCACCAGAGATGACCCTGTATGTGTTGACATTTTACATCCAATATACATTATTATGCATAAAGGCAACTTTTAGAAAAATAAAGGCACTGTTAACCTAAAAAAGACAAAATTACACACCTCTATATGAACAGGTATTTCATATACATATAAACCAAACAGAGTAACAGCTATCTTGGGGAAAGCTGTCTGGAAAGTGGGGACACTATATTGTAAAGTTTATATATATATATAATGTAAATATATATGTGTGTTTGTGTGTGTGTGTGTGTGTGTGCACGCGCGCATGTGCACATACTCAGTTGTGTCTGACTCTTTGTGACACCATGAACTTCAGCCCGCCAGGCTCCTCTGTCTATAGAATTCTCCAGACAAGAAAGCTGGAGTGGGTTGCTGTGTCCTCCTCCAGGGGATCCTCCTAACCCAGGGATCAAATCCATGTCTCCTGCCAATGTAGGCGGATTCTTTACTGACTGAGCCATAAGGGAAGCCCAAGTCCATATATAAATATGTGCAAATACATTCATGGCTTTCTTTTTGTGTTTACAGTTAAAGAAAACAAGTAAATGTATGTCTTTTTTACAAAGAGTTTGTGTCTACCATACTATTCTTCTCTGTTTTATTTTTTGAAGTGGACTGCAGAAGAGGGCTGTTCTTTGATCATTTTCTATCTATTTATAAGAGGCTATTCTATGATGAAGGTAGGCTAACATCAAATGTTTCATGGTGTTAGTGTATCATCTCCAAGGCAGAGTGGACTTAAATGACAGGGAGATAGCAACAAGGGCAATTTATTAGCATTTCCCAAGGTCCGAATCCCAGTGTTTGTATCTATACTTCTCAATTGCTCAGTATTACAGCCTAGATTGATGCTCTAAATATGGGTCTGCTCGCTCTTTCTTTCTTTATGAGCATCCAGCTCACCTGGATGCCAAGTAGACTTAACCTTTGGACTTCAGATGTTCCAATATCTTTTTTTTAATTGAAAAAAAATTTTTTTTATTTTTTTCTTTTTTATTATAATTTTATTACAGGGTGTGGAATATAGTTCCCTGTGTTATACAGTAGGATCTTATTGTTCACATTATATATAGTAGTTTGTATCTAATCCCAAACTCCTAATTTATCTTTCCTCAAGGAAGGATACGCCTTTCACCTTTGGTAACCATAAATCTGCTATGTCTGTGAGTCTATTTATGCTTTGTAAATAAGTTCATTTGTGTCATATTTTAGATTCCACATGTAAGTGATATCATATGATATTTGTCTTTCTCTGTCTGATTTACTTCAGTTAGTATGATAATCTCTAGGTCCATCTATGTTGCTGCAAATGGCATTGTTTTACTTTTTGTATCAAAATAGTATTCCATTGTGCATAGATCTTTATCCATTCATCTGTCAATGAACATTTAGGTTGTTTCCATGTCTTGGCTATTGTAAATAGTGCTGCTGTGAACATTTGGGTGAATGTATCATTTCAAATTAGAGTTTTCTCTGGATATAAACCCAGGAGTAGGATTGCAGTATCATATGGTAATTCTAGGTTTTAAGGAACCGCCATGCTGTTTTCTGTAGTGGCTGTACCAGTTTACATTCCCACCAACAGTGACAGCATTCCCTTGTCTTCACACCTTCTCCAGCATTTGTTAATGACGGCCATTCTGACTGATAAGAGATGGTATTTTATTTTGGTTTTGATTTGCATTTCTCTAATAATTAGCAATGTTTAGTATTTTTTCATTTGCCTATTGGCCATCTTTATGTCTTCTTTGGAAAAAATGTCTATTTAGGTCTTCTGCCCTTTTTTTTTTTTTGATTGGGTTGTTTTTTATTATTGAGAGTTGTATGAGCCATTTGAAAATTAAACTCTTGTTCATCACATTATTTGCAAATATTTTCTCCCAGTCTGTATGGTCTTTTTGTTTCATTAATGGTTGCTGTACAAAAGGTTATAAGTTTGATTAGATTCCATCTGTTTATTTTTGCTTTGATTTCTGTTTCTTTGGAAGACTGACCTAAGAAAACATTGATATAATTTATGTCAGAGTTTGTTTTGCCTGTATTCTCTTCTAGGAGTTTTGTGGTGTCATGTCCTGTATCAAGTCTTTAAGCCATTTTATTTTTGTGTCCAGTGTGAGGGTGTTGTTCTAACTTCATTGATTTACATACTACTGTCCAACTTTCCCAATAGCACCTGCTGAAGAGACTGTCTTTTTTCCATTGTATATTCTTGCTTCCTTTTTTGAAGATTAATTGATTGTAAGTGTGTGGGTTTATTTCTGGGCTTTCTGTTATGTTCCAGTGATCCATATGTCTCTTTTTGTGCTCATATCACACTGTTTTGATTATTGTAGCTTTGTAGCATTAATCTGAAATCTGGGAGGGTTATGCCTCCAGCTTGGTTCTTTTCTTCAGGATTGCTTTGGCAATTGTGGGTCTTTTATAGTTCCATATGAATTTTAGGATTATTTTTCTAGTTCCATGAAAAATGTCATGGGTAATTTGATAGGGATCACATTAAATCTGAAGATTGCTTTGGGTAGTATGGCCATTTTAATAATACTAATTTGTCCAGTCCAAGAGCATGGGATATCTTCCCATTTTTTGGAATCATCTTCAGTTTTCTTTATCAACATTTTGTAGTTCTGAGCATATAAGTCTTTCACCTCCTTGGTTGGGTTTCTTCCCAAGTATTTTATTTTTTGACGTGATTTTAAAAGGACTTTTTAAAAACTTTCCCTTTTTGATATTTTTAGTATAAAGAAATGCAACCAATTTCTGAATGTTAATTTTGTATCCCGATGAATTCATTGATTGGTTCTAGTTTTTGTGTGGAGTCTTTAGGATTGTCTATATAGAGTATTGTGTCACCTGTATATTATGACAATTTTACCTCTTCCCTTCTAATTTGGATTATCTTTTATTTATTTATTTTTTTAATTGTCTTCTTGCTGTGGCTAGGACTTCCAATACAATTTAACTAGAAGTGGTGAGAGTAGGAATCCTTGTCCTGTTCCAGATTTTAGCAAGAAGACTTTCAGCTTTTCACTGTTGAGTATGTCAGCTGTGGGTTTGTCATAAGCAGCTTTTATCATGTTGAGATGTGTTCCCAGTTTTGTAAGAGTTTTGATAATGAATCAATGTTGAATTTTATCAAACGCCCATCTCAGTCACAGGAGCATCAGTGTTCCTTCAGATGTTCCTCAGGAACTGAGTTTACAAACCACCTGTAGTGAGTAAATCCCTGTGGCCCCTGATGATCAGTTCGGATTTCATCCCCACCTCTGAGGTGGGTAACCTGCAGCACTTGAGTGCTTATCAGAACTCATAGAGGTGGAGCTGTGCCCACTGTGAGCACACCAAGAATGAAGCTGCCATAGCAGGCTCCACCTCTCTCTTCTTAAGCCCACAGGTTGACAGTGGGGCTTGAATGGCAAACCCAGGCTCCTTTCTGCACAAAGCTCCCATTGTGGCCAGAGCACACTCCAGTCCTTTCAGGATGTCTCCACACAAACCAATCCCAGTCCTCTCCCTAGCCTGTCTTCTGAAACCTAAGTTCCAGCACCCAGTCCCAAAGTGTACCAGCAGATGCGTTGGGCTGAGGTGTGCAGAGATGTGGTGAGCACCCTCTGTGCTGGTCTCTCTCTGTTCTGCCTGCTGCAAACCAGCTTCTATGCTCTCCATCAGCCTTCAGTTCAGTTCAGTTCAGTCACTCAGTCGTGTCCGACTCTTTGTGACCCCATGAACTGCAGCATGCCAGGCCTCCCTGTCCATCACCAACTCCCGGAGTTTACTCAAACTCATGTCCATTGAGTTGGTGATGCCATCCAACCATCTCATCCTCTGTCATCTCCTTCTCCTCCTGCCTTCAATCTTTCCCAGCAACCATCAGCCTTAGATGCTCCCTTTCTGTTCTAGTGGATCTCCTCCTCTTTTACAGCTCCTTCCCAGGGGTACAGGTCCCATCCCGATTTCTTTTCTCTTTTGTCCTACCTGGTTACATGGTGATCTCGCTTATAATTTTGGCTTTATGAGATCTACCAGCATTCAGCAAGTATTCTGTGAGAATTGTTATACATGGAGATGTATTTTTGATGTATTTGTGGGAGGAGGTGGGCTCCATGTCCTTGTGTTCCACCATCCTGATCTGATCACTCTCCGTTGATATCTGTGATGGCTCCCACTACTTTTTCTAATGAACCCATTGATAGTCTCTCTGATTGCCCTTAATCTGTGCTTCAAACCTCAGGCCAAATCATGATCCTAAAATGCACTATGCAGGCTTCTAAATACTGTGTACTTCCAAAGGCTCTTATGAAGGACTTCAGCTGCTCAAAACTGAAAGACATGTGAGATCCATAAGTAAGAAGCAACAATTGTACTTTGGTGCCCTCTCCAAGAGGCACAGTAGGGATAATGTGAGAGGCAACAGGCTAGAAGTTTCCTGGGAAAAACTATGAATGCAGAGAGTAGATGAGAGAAACACAGGAACCTGTATGGTAATTAAAAATAGGTACATGGGATATGGTTGCTAAAGTGACCTAATTCTGCTGATTGACTCATACTTTTCTCAGAACAGATGTGGTCATCAGTTTAGTTCAGTCACTCAGTCATGTCCGACTCTTTGTGACCCCTTGAACCGCAGCACGCCAGGCCTCCCTGTCCATCACCAACTCCTGGAGTCCACCCAGACCCATGCCCATTGAGCCAGTGATGCCATCCAACCATCTCATCCTCTGTCATCCCCTTCTCCTCCTGCCCTCAATCTTTCGCATCATCAGGGTCTTTTCAAATGAGTCAGCTCTTTGAACCAGGTGGCCAAAGTATTGGAGTTTCAGCTTCAACAACAGTCCTTCCAATGAACACCCACGCCTGATCTCCTTTAGGATGGACTGGCTGGATCTCCTTGCAGGCCAAGGGACTCTCAAGAGTCTTCTCCAACACCACAGTTCAAAAGCATCAATTCTTCGGCACTCAGATTTCTTTATAGTCCATCTCTCACATCCATACATGACTACTGGAAAAACCACAGCCTTGACTAGACAGACATTTGCTGGCAAAGTAATGTCTCTGCTTTTTAATATGCTGTCTAGGTTGGTCGTAACTTTGCTTCCAAGGAGCAAGCATCTTTTAATTTCATGGCAGCAGTCACCATCTGCAGTGATTTTGGAGCCCAAAAAAATAAAGTCTGACACTGTTTCCTCATCTATTTGCCATGAAGTGATGGGACCAGATGCCATGATCTTCGTTTTCTGATTGTTGAGTTTTAAGCCAACTTTTTCACTCTCCTCTTTCACTTTCATCAAGAGGCTCTTTCGTGCTTTGCTTTCTGCCATAAGGGTGGTGTCATCTGCATATCTGAGGTTATTGATATTTCTCCTGGCAATCTTGATTCCAGCTTGTGCTTCATCCAGTCCAGCATTTCTCATGATGTACTCTGCATATAAGTTAAATAAGCAGCGTGACAATATACAGCCTTGACATACTCCTTTCCTGATTTGGAACCAGTGTATTGTTCCATGTCCAGTTCTAACTGTTGTTTCCTGACCTGCATATAGGTTTCTCAAGAGGCAGGTCAGGTGGTCTGGTATTCCCATCTCTTTTCAGAATCTTCCACAGTCCTTTATTGTGATCCACACAGTCAAAGGCTTTGGCATAGTCAATAAAGCAGAAATAGATGTTTTTCTAGAACTCTCTTGCTTTTTTGATGATCCAGCGGATGTTAGCAATTTGATCTCTGGTTCCTCTGCCTTTTCTAAAACCAGCTTGAACATGTAGAAGTTCACGGTTCATGAATTGCTGAAGCCTGGCTTTTTGAGCATTACTTTACTAGCGTGTGAGATGAGTGCAATTGTGTGATAGTTTGAGCATTCTTTGGCATTACCTTTCTTTGGGACTAGGAATGAAAACTGACCTTTTCCAGTCCTGTGGCCACTGCTGAGTTTTCCAAATTTGCTGGCATATTGAGTTCAGCACTTACACAGCACCATCTTTTAGGATTTGAAATAGCTCAACTGGAATTCCATCACCTCCACTAGCTTTGTTCATAGTGGTGCTTCCTAAGGCCCACCTGACTTCACATTCCAGGATGTCTGGCCCTAGGTGAGTGTGAGTGATTACAGCTTCGTGATTATCTGGGTTGTGAAGATCTTTTTGTCCTGTTCTGTGTATTCTTGCCACCTCTTTTTAATATCTTCTGCTTCTGTTAGGTCCATACCATTTCTGTCCTTTATTGAGCCCATCTTTGCATGAAATGTTCCCTTGATATCTCTAATATTCTTGAAGAGATCTCTACTGTTTCCCATTCTATTGTTTTCCTCTATTTCTTTGCATTGATCGGTGAGGAAGACTTTCTTATCTCTCTATTCTTTGGAACTCTGCATTCAAATGGATATATCTCTCCTTTTCTCCTTTGCCTTTTGCCTCTCTCTTTTTTTCACAGCTATTTGTCTTTAACAGCAGGAATTTCTTTGCTATTGGGGGAGTTCAGACTGAGGTGGGATGACTGCTCCTCTGACTTTCCATAGAGATTAAGAATGCAGATGAAATAGGCAGTGTTTATGATACCACAGAAAACTTATAATTTTAGGATTTACAGTTACTGAATTAATGTTAATCAAACATCATACATAGTCATGAACTACAGCATAGTTTATTTTGAAGTTTTTGGAAAAAGAAGTTCAATAGATAAGTCTGTCTTTAATTTGGGTAGTAGATCCTAGGATAATCATTTAATTGATTAAACTAATGCCCTAAAGACTCACAGATTCAATAGATGCAAACATTTATTCATATGGTATTCTACCTAGTTGTGAAGATCTTATTCTTTTTTTTTAGATCTTATTCTTATAAAAAATTATTTTTTAAACCCACAACCATGCAGATATCCAATGAATACATTCCTTATGCTTTTCAGAATCAATAATTTAAGAACAAATAAACATGTAGAAAATGTTTTCTCATTATTTGTCTGTGTGATTCTTTAAAACAACCAAAAGTGTTTGAACCAGGGCATTCACAAAACTTGTTTTTCTATCTACAGTCATTGAACTTTTTTTTTTCTTCTCTCATTTAGATTTATAAGATTTGGCCCAACACCCAAGTCTCTGAGTGCACATGTTAACATGACTTGGAGGCAATAGAGTGCTTAGAAACCATAATGATTTGTGCTGTTAAAACAGACTTTTAAAATAATAACAACTCTTGAACTTAAGCTCCACTCTGGCAAAGGATTGATTAAAAAGAAAGCATTTGTAGTCTGAAAATCAACTTATTATTTGTGCTCTAAGGACAATGAAAAGAAGCACTCAGCATAACCAACCAACAATCTTCCAAACTTAATGGAATTCAGTGAGAGTGAAACAACAGTTATGCAATGTATCACATTCGTGGAAATTTAAGCACAATGAGCATTCATTGTTATCACAAAATATAACTCCTTTGATCATTCCCTCTTTGTCTTTATTGTTTCTATCATACATTTATAAAGTCATTTTCAAAGACAATCAGCGGAATAAAAATTAGTTTGTAGCCTCCACTAGGAGACATCTCATTTTAGCCCCAATTCAACTGTAATGCAAGTCAAATAATTTGCTGTTTGTACATAAGTTATGTGCAGCTTTTAAATATAATGTGTAAGAGTCTAAGTGCTTGGCTTGGTTCTTCATTATAATGGTGTACTTGCAGTTCAGAGACAATAGTAGTAACAGTAATAATATTAGCAGCTAACATTTATTGAGTGCTTCCTATATGCCTATTACTTCCATGTATAGAATATATACGTGAATATTTATGTATATATTTATGTACATATATATTTATTTCAGCAACTGGTTCCTTGGTAGTAGCCTCTCTGTGTTGGCAAAGGTTTTCTTGCTGAGAATTCCTCCTCTTATTTCCAGACTGAGTCCCATAAAGTTGAGCTTATTAAGTGTGTACTCACTCTGTGGTAGATAATAGGCACTGATATTATGTACTGAGAGGCATGACAATAACAATTACATGCTGTGATTTATAATAAATATTTATTTAGTCTTTGTCCCCTTTTCTGGCACAGAGCTCCTATAACCCTTGGAATTTTCTACATGGTGAGAGCAAAAGGGGTGTTTTGTTATGCTATGAGGCAACTTTTGGAACTCACGTAGGAATGCGGGATAGTTGCCAGGAAAACAAATTGCATGATTGGATGGTTAAAATATTTGGTCTCACACTTCTGACCTCCAGGGAAGGAAGAAGTCCTGCAGATTGAATCAGTCACCAGTGGCTAATGATTTAATCAGTTATATCTGTGTTATGAAGCCTTCATCAAAACCCAAAAGAATTGGGTTTAGAGTACTTCTGAACTGGTGAATACCTGGAAATATTGGGGAGAATGGTGCACTTTCCCCATACCTTGTCCTTGGCTTTTCTTACATCGTGCTATTCCTGAGCTATATCCTTTTATAATAAAACAATGATCTAACCTTGTAACTGGCTTCTGAGGTCAGTGTCAGGGGCGTCAGAGAGCAGTATTGTGGAACTTGAACCCCTAATTGTGGAATTTGATGCTGTCTTCTAGTAGATAATATCAGAATTGAGTAGAATTAATGGAAAACCAATTGGTGTTCAGAAAATGGCTTTTTGGTATGTAGAACTACCACTCCCAAAGTAGAACTGGTTCCCAGAACCTAAAGACATATGGTCACTGCCTTCTGTGAATATCTACATAGATGCTGTATATTAAAGAGGACACGCAAGCTGTTATAAGCTTGTATAAACCTTTAACTATAAAACTGTATAGAGATATGACTTTCTCCTTGAGAAAGATTGGAGACTATTCTAAATTGTCTAGTGTTGCATATCCAATTCCTAGCATAGTGTCTGGCTCAAAAAATGTTTGCTGAGTTAATGGTCTAGTGGAGGAGACAGATATATACACAAATATAATAATAAAAGATATGGGAACAAGTGAGATAATGTTGAAAGAGATTGAAGACCACAAGTATTTTCCTTCTCCTTTAATATATTATAGCAATATGGTAGAATTCTATTGTTATATCTTTAATTTGGTCATGACAATAATAGTATTTTAGGTATAATAATGCCTGAACCACAGTATATGACTTTTAACTTTTTTAGGTGATTTTAAAACCTGAGAAAATAGGTTTTCTCATTCTGTAGTGTTGGTTGTTTCTCTGCTGTGCAAAGCATGTTAATTCAGTATCGTCTCACTTATTCATTATAATCACAACACAGTTTTGGAGGAGGTAAATGTGTCATTGCCCTCATTTTCCAAATGAAGAACTTGAGGTAAAAAGGGTTTTAACTAATGCTGTGTTTTAAAATCTGGGCTTCACTGGTAACTCAGCTGGGTAAATAGTCTACCTGTGATGCAGGAGACCCCGGTTCGATTCCTTGGTCGGGAAGATCTCCTGGAGAAGGGATAGGCTACTCACTTTAGTATTCTTGGACTTTCCTGGTGATTCAGACTGTAAAGAATCTGCCTGCAGTGTGGGAGACCTGGATTCAATCCCTGGGTTGGGAAGATCTCCTGTCAGAGAGCATGACAACTCACTTCAGTATTCTGCCTGGAGAATCCCCTTGAACAGAGGAGCCTGGTGGGCTAAAGTCCATGGGGTCACAAAGAATCGGACATGACTGAGTGACTAAGCACACAGCACATAGATATAATCTAGGCTGAACAGACAACTCATTGGCAGTCATTTTAAAATATTTATTTTTCCAACTTTTTTGAGATATAATTGACATACAGCATTATGTAAGTTCAAGGTGTACGTTGTGTTGATTTTATGTACTTAAGTACCATGAAATGATTACCACAGTATGGTTAGTTAACACAGCCATCACCTTACATAATTACTATTTCTTTTTTATGACAAGAACACAAAATCCTTAGCAACTTTCAAATATAAAATACAATATTGTTAACTATAATCACCATGTTGTACATAGCCCAAGAACTTATTCATCTTATATCCAGAATTTTGCACACCTCTGACAAGTATTTCCCCATTTCTCCCACCCCTCGGCCTCTGGAAACCACCACTCTATTCTCTGTTTCTGTAACTTTGGCTCTTTTAGCTTTCATATGTGAGGTTATACAATATTTATCTTTCTCTGTCTGACTTACTTCACTTAGCATAATGCCCTCAAGGTCCATCTGTATTGTTGCAAATGGCAGAATTTCTTTTTTTTTTTCTCATGGCTGAGTAATATTCCATTGTTTATCCGTTCATCCATGGATGGATATTTGGGTGTTTCCATATCTTGTCTATTCTAAATAATACTTCAGTGAACATGTGAGTGCATATATCTTTTTGAGATAATGTTTTAATTACCTTCAGATAAACATTCAGGCGGGAGATTGTTGAATCATATATTAGTTCTATTTTTAAGTTTTTGAGGGTCCTCTGTACTGTTTTCCATAGTAGTTGTTAACAATATACATTTCTACCAACAGTGCACAGGAGTTCCCCTTTCCCCCACATCCTCACTCACACTTCTTATGTTTTTGATGAAAGACTTTCCAATAGATATGAGTTTATCTCAGTATGGTTTTGATTTGCATCCCCCTGATGACTAGTGATGTTGAACATTTTCCTTCATGTACTCTTTGGAGATTTGCATGTCTTTTTTTTTTTTTTTCTAAAGTCTATTCAGTTCCTCCACACATTTTTAAAGGGATTTTAATTTATTTTACTATTGAGTTGTATGAATTCCTTGTAGTTTTTGGATGTTAACCCCTTATCAGATATATGATTTGCAATACTCTTTCTCTTTCTGTAGATTGCATTTTCATTTTGTTGATGGCTTCTTTCACTGTGCTGAGCTTTTTAGTTTCATGTAGTCTCACTTATTAATTTTTCCTTTTATTGCTTTTGATTTTGGTGTCGTGTCCAGGAAACTGTTCCCAAAACCAATGTTAAAGAGTTTTCTCCTATGTTTTCTTCTAGGAGTTTTATGGTTTCAAGCCTTATTTTTAAGTCTTTAATCCATTTAAAGTTAATTTATGTGAGTGATAGAAGAGCGATCCAATTTCATTCTTTATCTCTAAGGTACTCCCTTATCCACAGCTTTATTTTCCAAGGTCTTAATTACCTGCAATCAACTGCAGTCAGAAAATATTAAATTAAAAATTCCAGAAATAAACAATTCATAGTTTTAAATTGTATGTTGCTCTGAGTAGAGTGGTTAAATCTCATTCCATCCCACTCCATCCTGCCTTGGATATGTATTATTTCTTTGTCCAGCCTATCTTCCTGTTAGTCACCTAGTAGTCATTTCATTTATCAGATCAGTTGTCCAGTATCACAATTCTTGTGTTGAAGTAACCTTTATTTTACTTGATAATGGACCCAAAGTGCAAGAGTAGTGAAGCTGGCATTTCAAATATTCTCTTGCCTAATATATAAATTAAACTTTATCATAGGTATATATGTGTAGGAAAAAACATAGTGTCATTGTGTGTGTGTGTGTGTGTGTGTGTGTGTGTGTGTGTGTATATATATAGGGTTTGGTACTATCTGCAGTTTCAGGTATCTATTAAGGGTCTTGGAATATGTATGTAATGGATAAGGGGACACTACTGTATTTTTTTTTTCCCAGTATCATACAGGTTTTAGTTACTATAGCTTTATAGTATGGGTTGAAATCTAGAAGGACAGCAATGTTTTCTGGTATCAGGCTCTAGGACCTTTGGACATAGCTGATGGAATTAAGGGATGACACTGATCCAGGCTTGTCTGGTGCAAAAAGACAAATTGAGCCTATCTGATTCCACCTCTGGAGAATACTAAGAGAAAATGACAGAGTCATGTAAAGCTGAAGTTATGAGGGAACAAAAGTAATACACACAGGATAATGGACACAGGATGGGTGCCAAAGCTGGTGAAGAAGTAGAGAGACACAGGTAGGAAGAGAATAGCTGAGTCATGTGAATAGACGAGCATTTGAGGGAATAGATGTAAAGTCCTGAGAGCTGCAATGGACTCAGAATAAGTCTCCAGTGTATGCTGTTCCTGAAATCAGATGCTCAGGTTTTCCTATGCCATTCCTGTAGCTTCCAGGAACTTGAATGAATTGCTGTTTTTGTAATCCTAGAGCATAGGAGAATAGTGTTTAACCATAGTGCCAAGGTTTGATGATCAGCTTAGAGGTACTTCCAGTGCCAGGCTGACCCCAGGCCCAACAGAACTGGTTACCTTGATGGGAGTCCAGTATAAGGCCCAGGCAAGAAATAAAATGGCAGTGACCCATTATTCATCCTGGGATATAAAGTTGGTGTTGTGATCATGAGCATATGAGCAGAGTATGTATAGCAGAAAAGTCATGCTACCAGCCAGTGAACTTTGAGGCCTTGTTGTTCTTCCATGCCAAGAACAGTAATGTCTTCTAACCCTATGGCAGGACTGAGATGGTTGCTAGGATCTACATGGAACTGGTTGTAACTCTCCAGTCTCATTGCATCTGTCTCTGCCTTACTCATTAAATTTTCTAGCCACACTGGCCTTTTTCAGTTTCTTAAGTGTTCTAGTTTTTTTGGCTGAAGACTTACTTTCTTCTCATTAGGAATATCTACTCATTCTTCTAGTTTTGGGTTCAATGACCCTTCTTCTGAATGCCATCCTTGAATAATAATTTTAAATACTCTAAAATAATTCTGTACCATCCCTCAACTTTTATCTTGTAGCAATTTGTAGTTTTTCCTCAGGGTACTTAACAAAATTTATAACTAAATATTTACTTGCAGTTTTATATGTTAAATATATGTTCTCCCCACTAGACTATACCTTATAAGGGCAGGGCCTATATTTGCCATAGTAACTTCTACATCCCTAACACCTGGTACAAAATTAGACTTTAATGACACCTGATAAGTGAACATGTAAATACATGAGAATTAAAGCAGTGTATGGTAGGAAGTTGGGCAGTCCATTATTGAACCAAGTGTTTGCTTTCCTTCCATACAACACCATTATGGTTACCTAATGATAATTTTCTTCTTACTACAAAACTGTATTATATATTCGGTGATTTTAATCTCTCTAAAT
This sequence comes from Cervus elaphus, assembly GCF_910594005.1. NCBI lineage: Eukaryota > Metazoa > Chordata > Mammalia > Artiodactyla > Cervidae > Cervus > Cervus elaphus. The sequence continues at coordinate 20,018,727 of NC_057830.1, read as the reverse complement.
GCCTTTTTTTAGAGCATCTAATCAAGGAAATTTCTTTTCTTGGGTGAATGTCTTATTTTTTTTAAATTTCTTGATGTTATGTGACTGACATATATTGAATGATACTATTAATAAGAGTCTTAAATAGTTGCCTTTAAAATAACTTTTCAAAAAGCTTTCCAAAAGAAAGTCACAGAATACACAATGTCATTTATAAATGATGTCACTCTTTCCTTGAAAAATTCTGCATTTTTTCATTTCAGTAAGAAATCTGAGTATCATGACATTTTTTTTTCTTCTAGAATGAGAGTTTCTTCCTGATAGCCTAGTTTATGCTGGCCTTATAGAATGTATCATGTCAAAAATAATCTTATCTGTTTTTTATATCAGATTCTAAAGCAAATTCACAGTTGGATCCAGCAGAAGGGAAGGCAGCACTGTCAAAGAAACAGATGTTGGCATTGTAAAAGCAGATGCTCTATGTTTAATTTTACATGCCAAAAATTCTATTATTAAAATTCAACATCTGTCTTTTTAGAGAAATTACTATGGCTCAACCAGGTTGAAAGTAAGCCTTAGTATTCAATTACAGGAATTCTGTGACTCAGAATGCTATATGTTTGAAAATCAAGCAAGTAAACCAGATAAGAACCTCTTCTAAAAGTAGAAGGCCTTCCAGTGATGTATGCAAGTAGCTTCCAACAGGAAAATTTCTCATACGAATTGCATCTAATTTCTGCTCCCTGAACACTCCCTCTCCCTTGAAGAACCTGGCAATGTCAGGGACTGGTATGAGACTACCCACTAGAAGGAAGACAAGGAAGCTTTTGCATCTGAGGAACTGAAGTCTGAGCTCAGGAGTGTTCCTGGAGAGACTTTTGATCAGTAATGAAGGGAAACCTATCTAAGCCCGGGCTTTGAAATCCTGCATCCTTGATAAGGTCAAAGATACAGAGCTGGTTGCCCTAGGAACCTAATTAAAGCCCTGCTTCTCTGAGAGAAATTAAACATTGGCAGGAAAGAAGGCACCAGCAGCTGTCAGGAAGCCATTTCTTCAAGGACAGCCACACCTTGACAGCACTTTAAGAGTGTTCTCCTCATCTGCTCTGTGAACTCCTAAAAATCAGTCCTTTCATCTCTGATTTGACAGCTGGCCCTGAACAACTTAGTCTCTGCTGCTTTTCCCATGTAGGAAACTGTATTTATGCACAGGCCTTCTCATTTGTGGCAACTCAAAGTTGCAGTGATTGGACAATGAAGCAAACGATGGCCCATTCATTAGGAGGGTGGTGGAGGGGAAGCACCATGTTAAGCAAGGAACCTGTTTCCAGTGTCATACATTTCTAAATTAGATGGTTGGAATTTCAGTGCAGCTTTTAACTTGACTTTTAAGGGAGAGGGTTGGAGAATCCACTTAAACCCACAGAAACTGGATGGCAGAGGGCACGTAGGCACTAAATATACATGGCTATGTTTACAGAGATTCTGAAGTCTTGGAAGAAAAGGTGTAATACCTGTAGGTTTCCATAATATTTCCCAACATGGGTTCTGTAAGTCCACTGCAATTCTCATTGGGAAACGCCAGGAAGAAATTGCTTTTAACTGTGGATTTGGCATCTAGATATTGATGCCTGTAAGAAGGATTTGGGTTTGACAATGACTAGGGGATGAAAAAATCCACAAGGGAATTTTCTGAGCACAAAAGAGAAATAAAAAACTTGTTAGGAAAGGCAGAGAAAAAATATATTTCTACTATAAGAAACCATCAAATAAACACTCCTGGCTGAAGACTGAATTTGAATGCTGAGAAGTCCAAACTCTATAAATATGCAAGATTCTCATGTATCAGTACTTGAAAGACATTTGCTCGGTAATGACAGTAGTGGGGAGACATCTCTCTCAGGACCACTGGGAGGGTCTTAATAAGAAATTTGTAGCTGTCCAGGATAGTATCTGTTACATAATGCTGAGATCAGCATTAAAAGCAATAAATAAAAAACAAATAAAATACTATCCTGCAGCCACTTATTTTAGCACTTTATTTATTTATTGGAGAAGGAAATGACAACTCACTCCAGTATTCTTGCCTAGAGAGAATTTCATGGACAGAGGTGGGCTACAGTACCTGGGATCACAGAGCTGAACACAACTGAGCGACTAACACACACGTTTATTTGTATTTTGGCTGTGTTGGGTCTTCATTGCTGCGTAGGCTTTTCTCTAGTTGGAGACAGCAGAGGCTACTTTCTGGTTGTGGTGTGCAGGCTTCTCACTGTGGGGGCTTCTCTTGTTGCGGATCACAGGTGTGTGGGCTTAGAAGTTGTTGCTCCCAAGCTCTAGAGCTCAAGCTCAATAGTTGTGGTGCATGGACTTATTTGTCTTGCAGCATATGGCATCTTCTTGGACCAGGGATCAAACCCATGTCCCATGCATTGGCAGGTGGATTCTAACCACTGGACCACCAGGGAAGCCTAGCACTTAATATTTTAAAGCTCCCCTTTTGGCATATATGTGCTGAGAGTCAGGGTAAGTTTGCTCTAGCATGCTGGCTTTATGTAGAAATGACTTTGACCTCTTTAAAGTGCAACTGATTCTTTCATTCAGCTTCAACTTTAGGAGCTGGAGTAAATTGAGATAGAGTGACAACACCAATATTTTCTCTAATATATAAAGAAAAATAACACAGACGCCAGAAATGTACATTGTTCTTTGATCCTTCCAAAGGATGAGGACTCTGACAATTTGCTCTGATTTCCTCTGATGCAATGGGATGCTGTGGAAGGAGTACTTAGATCTTCCTGAGTGAATGAGAGAAGGCTTCACAGACCTGCTATTTTGGTTGAGATCTAAAAGGTGAGAAAAATTTCGCTGAAGGTGTGAAATAGAGAGACATAGGCAAGGTGTGGTATGTCCGGGTACCTACGACTTCCTTTCCTGTCTTTGTTCCTTGCAATTCGCTTTTTATCCAGTGGCCAAAGTGTTCTTTTTAAAACATAAAAATCCAGTTACATCAATCCTTTGCCGAGTACCCCCTTTTGACTTCACAGTGCCAAACCTCTTCTTTCTCCTGGTCTATTCCTCCTGTCTGTTACTTTTCAGACACTTTGGCCTCCTTTCTGTTTCTTGAACCTTTCTCCTCAGTCTTTACCCTTATTCCCTCTGCTAGAACGTTCTCCCTCCAGACTTTGAAAAGTTGGTTTCTTATTATTCAAGCCTTTCTTGAACACCTTCCCAATCTAGTTACTCCTATAACAGTCTTCTGACTTACTTTATTCATAACATTTATCCCTCTCTGAATTTATTAATTTGGTACTTACTGTCTCACTAAAGAGAATATAAGTACCATGAGACAAGGGACATCATCATCTAGCTTCAGTAATTTTCTTGTTCTTAAGACAGAATTGTCACCCATGGGAGATGTTCCACTAACACTTATTGAATAGACAAGTGAAGAATGAAGGGATAAATATTTTTGTAAAGTTGAAAAATAATGTTAGAAAATAAAGCTTGAGAGGTAGATAGACTTCAGATAATTAGGACTATATACTATGTTAGGAACTTTAAATTTTATTTTAGAAGTGTGTAAAAGGCATTGAATAACTTTGAGAAGGACGTCAGCATTCAGAATTCCCATTTAATAATATTGTTTGGCTTCTTGTGGAAGGATGGATTGATGAAGAAGGCTGAAAAATAAGGAAGTGAGTTAGACATATGTTCCAATATACTTTGACATAAAGGTGGTCAAGGGAGGAAGCTTTGCATGGTGATCAATTGTGTGAGTTGTGAAGTCACACTGCATGGGTTTGAATAATGGCTCCCTATTTTTTCTTTTGTGAAATTGTGGCAAATTACTCAGAGCCTCTGAACCATTTATGAAAATTTGCCTTTCAGGTCTTCGACTGCAGGGAGAGTAACAGCCTCAGCTTCTGTGCTCTGAAATCTATCACTGCATTTCCACCAAGGCCACATTCCCCTGGGCTGCTTTTAGCTAGTAACTGCGTGTGGTGGGGAAACTAAGGCAGGTCCTTTGCTGGGAGCTGTGGGACACCTCTGAACAGTGAATTTACCTTGAGGACTCCCCATTGGCTTTTCAAAACATCTTTTAGGACTGCACTGTGCTCTAAGGAGTTTCTACTCAACCTTTCTTCCCTCTCTTCCTCCCTCCTTCACATAGGTTTACCTGCATCTTGGTCAGAGTCCTCTCCCAGCATCCTCTGACTTGCATCCACCTTCCCCTCACAGGAGTTTTCCCCAATAATCTCTTGCTAATCCTACCTGCTTCTTGGGGACCTGAACTGACACACTTTTTAGTATTAATTCCCCGCTGTTGTTTTTGTCATTTGAAAAGCAGTTTTAAAGAGAATAGATAGAACCCGGTGATAGCCTGGATGTTTGTAATAAATCAGAAGGAAGCATGCACCCCCAGGTTTTTGATCGCGTGATCTTAAGTAACTGAGGCAAAGATACTTCCTGGCACAGACATGGAATACATAACTGTGTTTGAGGAAAAAGGGAATAAAAATGGGGTTTGTTTGGACATGTTACTCTTGATATCCCTCTAAGACACCTTGACTAAATGCCCGGTTGGTCATGGATCTGGAGCTCAGAGAAGATGTGGGCTAGAGACTGTGAGGAGTGTGTTATCAGCGTGTGAGTACAAGCCACGGGAATGGATGAGACCCCGAAGAAAGCAGGAGTTGCTTCAGTGAGCATCAGTCCTTAGTGTGCGGTGAAGGAGGGGTCAGCAAAGGAGAGAGAGCAGACAGTTGATTAGAAAGCTGCAATTAAGTTCAAGAATAGAAATATGGACTAATGCAATAGCATAGAAAACGCAGGAAATGGCATTAATCTGTGTAATATGTTTTTATGTGACAGTTCAGTGGAATTGGAAAGATTGTAGGAATCTGGAAAAATATAAATCAAATTCATACCTAACATAAACCCAAATATATGTATAAGTAGATAAAGTATAAAAGTCAAACAAAAAAGTCTAGATTATTGTATACCAAGAGTTGAGAAAAATTACTAAATTTTGGAGAGTTGATACTATTCCATATATCACATGAAAAAATATATTCAATTAAATAAACATTTAAGCTATTTGTAAGGTTAAAATAAATGTAACAAAAGCAAAATGGAAATCAAGGTTTAAAAATATTTAGAGAAATAAAATTTAGAAAATTTACAAATCTCTAAAAATACAGTTTAAAAACAGAACATTTAGAAATATTAGTTGAATGAGACAAAGGATCCATACCAACATTATTCTATAAACTGTGAAAGTTCAATAAATAAATTGGCAAAAGACATAATTGAAAAAAATAGATACAACTATAAGCAAGCATATGGATGATTTCTACCTCATTAGTGATGAAACATATGGAGATCAAACTCTTTATTTATCCAGGTATAAAAATTAAAAATGTTTGGAGGTACAACTTTATACTTGTGGAAAAAACAAAATGGAAAGTAACTTGCTAATCATTGTAGATTCCTTTGGTTATTTTATTCCTCCTGTTTCTCATATTTTATCAATCATCAAATGTCTTTACTAATTTAGCAAATGTTAAATAGCATTGTGTGCTGGATATTGCTCTAGGGACTAAAGATAAGTGGTGGATAAGATAAGGTCTTTCTTCATATCACTCTTTAGAATATCCTCTCCTTTTTCTCTCATTAGTTTTGCCTTAAGAGTTTAGTCATCCTTTATTTCTTGCTCATGGCGATAATATTCTGAATCTACTGGTTCCACCTTTTCTCAATCAGTTTTTTACCTTGATAACAAAGTGATTTTTTTTAAACAAAATTTTTTGTGAACTTCATTTTATATATATATCAAAGAGTACATAAAATATGAAGTTTATATTTGATTTTAATTTGCATTTTATTATTACTAATGAAGAAGAGCATTTTTTTTTTTTTAATGATTAGTGGTCATTTGTGTTTTCTTTTCTATGAAATGCTTGTTCAAGTCTTTTCCTCCTCCTTTTGGCCAGTTTATTTGTCTTTATCATAACAATTTGGAGATTTTATAATCTATACCTACTAATCCTTTGGTACCTGAGTATTTGTGCATGTGTGTATGTGCATTTGTGTAAACTCCATCCCCCCACCCTGCAAGCACATACATAAATGTTTTTCTTCCGATTAGCAGTTCTTAATTTTAACATCATCAAACTTACCAATCTTTGCCTTAATAGTTGTTTGTGCTTGTTGAGTCTCTTTATGAAATATTTTCCTAGTGCACATTTATTAAGATATTTTCCTAGATTATTTCAAAGTATTCTATGAGTTTAGTTTTTACCTTTATTTTTAATTTTCTAGGAATTTAATTTTATATATGATGTGTGGTAGAGATCCATTTTCTTTTTTTTTTTTGTATAGATAAGCAATTGTCATAAAACCATTTGTTAGGAAGTCTATACTTTTCCTACTCTTTTATAATACTATCTTTGTGATAAATCAGTTTCCGTATACATGTGGGCCTATTTGGGTGCTCCATATTTCACTGGTCTATTTTACTTATGATCCACCAAACTGACTTAATAACCATAGCTTTAAAATAAAGTATTGGTCAGTAGGGCAAATCCTCCAACATTATTTTCTTCTGAGGAATATTTTGTGTAATTTGGCTCTTTGCTCTTTCACATGAATTTTAGAATCAGCTTGCCAAGTTTTGTGAGAAGAAAAATCCTATTGGGATTCTGATTGGAATTGCATTAAATGTGTAGATCAAGTTGAGAGAATCGACAGCTTTATGATTTTGAATCTCTCTATCCAAGAACATGGTTTATCACTCTATTTGGGTTGGATTTTTTTAACAGCTTTTAATAAAAGTTTTATAGTTCTATCTATAAAAATAGTGCACATCTTTTGTTAGATTTATTCCTAGATATCTTTTATTTTTGTTGCTATAATAAGTGGTTATATTTTTAAAATTACATTTTCAAAGAAAATTTCAAACTGTTGCTGATGTCCAGAAATGCAATTTGCGTATGTGTGTATTTTATGTTCAACAACATCTTCAACACTGTTAAAATCTTTTAGAATTTCCAAATGTCTGTCTGTAGTTTCTTCTTAGGGTTTCTGCCCAGCCAATTACAGCATTTCCAAGTATTAGCAATATCTGGTTTATTCATTTCTCATCCTTGTAACTTTCATTTGTTTTTGCTTAAGCTCTGTGTTAAAGAATTTCTAATACAATGCTGCAGAGAATTAGTTCTAGCAGATATCTTGTATTTTACAGTATTGGGAATGCTTTCAACATTTCACCATTATGTTTGATGTTTATAGTAGGTTTTGGTAGTTACCCTCTGATCAGGTTAAGAAATATTATTTCTAGCCTTGCCTTCTATGTTTTTTTGATATCATGAAAAGATAGTACATTTTATCAAAAATGATTTTCTCATCTACCGAGATTATCATGTCATTTTTCTGCTTTAATATATTCATGGTGTATATAGTCAATATATTTTTTGTTTTCTAATTTAAAATTAACTTGCAGTGTTGAATTTAGTAAACCAATTTGGTCACAATTTAATCTTCTTAAAACATTATTGGATTTGATTTACTAAGGTTTAAAATTATTTTTTGTCTATGTTCATGGATGAAATTAACTATTATTTAATCTTCTGGTTCTGTCTTTGTTAGGTTATAATAGCCCCATAAAGTGAACTGAGGAATTTTCTCTTCTACTTTATGGATGAATTTGTATAAAATTGGAATGCCTGTCTTTGAATGTTTGATAGTGTTACCTTAATTTTTATCTGAACTTCCTGTTTTCTTGATAAGAAGATTTCAGTTTATTCAATTTCTTTAATTGATTAGGCCTTTTGGGATGTTCTATTTCTTCTGTAATCAGTTATGTCATATTTTTTAGGCATTTTTTTATTTCATGTTTTTAAAATTCAGTTGTTCATAATGTCTAATCTGTTTAATTTCTGAAACATCTGTGGATTATCTACTTTTTCATTGCTAGTATTTTTACTTTGTTTTCTCCTACATGCTCTAATTTTCTCTTCATTACTCTTGCTTCTTTCTTTTTATCTTTTTAAATAAACCAACATTTGCTTTGTTGATCTTTTTATTCCATATTTGGTTGCCATTTCATTATTTTCTGCTCTAACCTTTCTTTCTTTCTCTATGCTTGCTTTGGCTTTACTTTGATGATAATTTTTAATGTGTTACTTTGCATGCTTAGATCATTGATTTTTGAAAAGTTTTTCCCTAAGGAAAGCAATTAAGGCTTCGTATTTCTATGTGCTACTTAGCTGCATTCAACAAACTGTAGCTTGTCATATTTTCATTGTTCAATTATAAGTATTTTTAAATTTCTATTATGATTTCTTCTTTGACCTATCAGTCATTTAGAGGAATGCTTTTGAATTTCCATGACTGTGTAAGATTGAAGAGCCATATGTTTACAATTGATTTTAACATTTGTTGCACTGGGTTCAGAAAACATGTCCAACTGACACAGTTCTCTGAATTTATTGGATTTTGTTTACACATGTGGCATAGTAGTTGGTCATTCTTCAGAATTATTTCTTCTATGCTTGAAAAAATGTGAAGTCTGCAGTTTCTCTTTGGAAGGCTTTCTCTTCCAATTGTTGAGAGACATAATAAAGTTACTTATTATGCTGAAATAAATGGCTTATTTTAGGGTTGGGGCAAGGAAAATATGGCATGGACTTGTATCATTGTGTAGTGCCAGAGAGTAAGAAAGTACTCAAAAAACAAGAGGATAGGACCATGTTAATGGGTCAACCTGAAAGAGCTCCCAAAGGCCAAACCAGAATATTTTGAGCAAAAAAATATTAATAGATATTGTGTATTGCATTATAACCCAAAGTATAAAGTCAATCTGTGTGAGTATAAACTGATACAAATAAATCATTGAAAAAAATAAACAGGAGAAACAAGTCTTATTATGTGCCAAGCACAGGTATGGACATTGCAGATATGTCAGTGAAAAAAAGCAGAAAAAATTATTTTTTTCATTATGCCTATATTATGGTACAAGAAGAAAGACAATTTTAAAAATAAGTAAATTTCATAGACTTTGGGGAGGTGAAAGCTTCTAGGTTGATAAATAAAACTGTAAAGAAGAAAGGGAATGCTGTTGAATTTTTATCAATAAATATATAAGACATCATTTCAAGGTGACTTTTGAGCAAACACAGGGCAGGAGTGGAAGAGTTATGTAAGCATCTAGGGAAAGGGTGTTTCAGGGTTAGAAAATAGAAAATAGAAAAGCTTTGAGGCAAGAGTATGCCTAGGTGTTCAAGGGCAAGCAAGTAGGTTGTAGCTGGAGTAGAATGACCAAGGGAAAGGGTAGGAGATGAGATTAAAGAAGTATATTAATTTCCTAGGGCTGCCATAGTATAGTACCACAAACATTTTTTTCATCCAGTTTTTATTGAGATATAATTGACATACAGTTCTGTGTATGTTTAAGATATACAGCATAAAATTTGACTCTCTTACTTTTGTGACATTATTATCACAATAAGTTTAGTGAATATCCATAACCTCGTATGGATGCAAAACTAAAGAAAATAGAAAATGATTTTTGTATGTGTGATGAGAACACATAGGACTTACTCTTAACAACGTGCAGATATAATACTCAGCAGTGTTAACTGTATTTATCATGTGCATTACATTCGTAATGTGGGAGTTCTGTACCTTTTGACTGCCTTCATCCAATTCCCCCTCCCCTCTTCCTCTATTTCTGGTAACCACAAATCTGATCTGTTTTCTGAGTTTGTTTGAAGTAAAATAGGTTCACAACACTGTGTTAGTTCCTGTTATACAACCCAGTGATTTCTTTCTATACATTTCAAAATTATCTGTATGATAAATATAGTTGTGATATGGCATACAAAGATATTACTTATTGATTATATTCCCCACCCTGTACATTTCATACTCGTGATTCAGTTATTTTTCAACTATAAGTTTGTAACTGTTAATCTCCCTAATCTATTTCTTTCTTCCCCACAACCCCCCTCCTCTGGCAGACACTTGTTTGTTCTATTTATCTTTAACTCTGTTTTTGTTTTTTTTGTTCATTTGTTTTATTTTTTAGAATCCTGATATAAATGGAGTCATATAATATTTCTCTTTCTCATAATCATTCCACTTAACACAAAATCCACTAGGTCCATCCATGTTATCACAAAGAGCAAAATTTCGTTATTTTTTATGCTGAGTAACAATTCCATTTTATGTAGGTATATATCACATCTTTTTATTCATTCATCTAGTGATAGGCACTTAGGTGGCTTTGATATCTTGGATGTCTGTTTCCGGTTAGGCAAGTTTTTGGCTGTTACATCTTCAGATATGTTCTCTGCCTCTTTCTCTTCTCCTCCTGGGATTCTTATATTTTGAGTGTTAATATGCTTGATATTGTCTTAGAAGTCTTTTCAGCTGTCCTCATTTCTTTTTATTATTTTTTCTATAATGCTTTCAGTGATTTCCACTAGTTTTGTCTTTCAGCTCTCTGATCTGTTCCTCTATATCATCTAGTCTACTCGGTATTTTTTAGCCCTAGTTTTTCTTTGTTTTCTAACTTTTTAAATACTTCTTACTGTGTTCATCCATTTTCCCCCTGTATTCTTTGATCATTACATTTAACTCTTTGTCAGGTAGCTTGATTATCTCCACTTCACTTAGTTCTTCTGAGGTATTATCCTGTTCCTTAATTAGGAACATACTCCTCTGTAGTTTCATTTTGCCCAGTTTGCTGTTTTTATTTCTAGGTATTTGATAGGTTGGTTATGTTTCCTGACTTTGGGAAAGTGGCCTTTTATAGGTGATGTCATATGTCCCCCCTCAATGCACTTCCCTGTTGTTACCAGAGCTATATACTCTAGGGGTACACTCTGTTTGAGCTGAGTGAATCCTTCTGTTGTGGTAGGCTGACTATTGCATACTGTCTTGTAGGCATGACTGGCCCCTAGTCTTGTTAGATGGTTGCCAGGCCCTGCCTTGTGTGGAGGCTGCCAGCTGCTTGTGAGTGGGGCCAGGTCACAGGGCTAATGGCTGTGGGCCCCCAGGGGTCCCAGGGCTAGTACTGGCCTATTGGTGGGTGGAGTCAGGTTCTAGAATCAGTGATTGCTGGGCTGGGGGTCTTAGATCTAATGTCAGACTGCTGGTGGGTGAGGCAAGTTTCAAACATGGCTGTCTGAAAAGTCTGAGGTGTCCCAGAGCTGATATAGTCATGCTTATGAGTGGGGGTGCATCCTGGGGCAACTGGCTGAGGGGTCCACAGTATCTTAAAGCTGGTGTAGACCTGCTGGTGATTGGGGCCAGGCCGAGGGGGTCCCGGAGCTAGCGCTGGATCACTGGTAGGCTGAGCCAGGTTCCCAGAGTTTTGACTACTGGTGCCTTTGGGGGCCCATGAGCTGGGTGGGTAGAGTCAATTCTTAACATGGCTGGTGTGTCATCCAGCATGTTCCACAGCTGGTTTTGGCCTGCTCTTGGATGGGATCAGGACCTCGGGGGTCATGGGGCTGGTGCCCACCCAGTGGTATGTGAGTTTTGGGTCCTGGGGTGGTGCCTACGCACTGGTGGATGAGGTCAGGTCCTGCACCTAGTACCAGCCACTGGTCACTGGAGCCAGGACCCAGGGCCTCTGGATGCAGGGCCCTGTATTTTTCGAGTTGGTGCCAGCATATTGATATGTGAGGCTGAGTCCTGGACCTTCTGGTGGACAGGCCTGAGTCCTGGGGTATCTGCAGCCTGAGGAGTCCTTATGCAGCAGGACTGCTGGTGGGTGGGGCTGTGTCTCTGCTGGGCTCTCTGTTTGGTCTGAAGTGTCCCAGTATTGGTGCTGATAAGCTGATGGGTGAGACTGGGTCCCTGCATAACCAGGAGAGAGGATTACAAATGGTGCTTGCCAACACCAGTGTCCATGCTGTAGAAGGAGCTCCTCCAAAAGGCTGTTGTTAGTGTTTGTACCCCCAGGTCCAGCCCCAACTGCCTTCTACTTCCCTGGTATACTCTGCAAGATCATCAGGTGAGTCTGACCTAGGTGCCTTTCAGATCACTGCTTCTGCCCCAGACCCCCAGAGTGTGCAAGATTTTGTTGTTGTTGTTCAGTTGCCCAGTCATGTCTGACTCTTTGTGACCCCACAAATTGCAGCACGTTAAGCCTCCCTGTCCCTCACCATCTCCTGGAGTTTGCCCAAGTTCATTGCAGCAGTGATGCTGTCCAGCCATCTCATCCTCTGACGCCCTCTTCTCCTGCCCTCAATCTTTCTCAGAGTCAGGGACTTTTCCAATGAGTCATCTGTTCGCATCAGATGGCCAAAATTACTGGAGCTTCAGCTTCAGCATTAGTCCTTCCAGTGAATATTCAGGGTTGATCTCCCTTGAGATTGACTGTGTGTGCCATTTAAGAGCAGTCTCTATTTCCCATAGCCCGCTGGGTCTTCCAGAAGTAAGTAATACTGGATTTAAAGCCAAACAATCTGGGAGCTCCTATTCCCAGGGCATGATGCCTGGCTGGAGAGCCTAATGTGGGGCTCTGACTACTTCTTGGGGAGAGTCTTTTGTAATTGTAATTATCTCCTCTTTGTGGTGACCCATCCAAGAGTTTAGGGCTTGACTATACTGCTTTTCCACTCCTCTTACCTGTCCCATTGTGGTTCCTTCTTTATATCTTTAGTTGTAGAAGATCTTTTCTGCTAATCTTCCAGTTTTTCTCATCAATAGTTTTCTCTGTAAATAGTAATTTTGATGTGCCCCTGGGAGGAAGTGAGCTCAGGGTCTTCCTACTCTACCATCTTGGTTATTCTCCATCACAAAGTTATTTAAAGAGTGGCTCAAATCAACCTAAATGTATTCTCTCAAAGTTTTGGAGGTTAAAAGTCTGAAATATAGGTGTTGGCAGGTTGATTCCTTCTGGGAGTTCTGTGGGAGTTTGTTCATGCCTCTCTCTTAGCTTTTAGTTCAGTTCAGTTCAGCTGCTCAGTCACGTCTGACTCTTTGAGAGAACCGCAGCATGCCAGGTCTCTCTGTCCATCACCAACCCCTGGAGTCCACCCAAACCCATGTCCATTGTGTCAGTGATACCATCCAACCATCTCATCCTCTGTCATCCCCTTCTCCTCCGGCCCTCAGTTTTTCCCAGAATCAGGGTCTTTTCAAATGAGTCAGCTCTTTGCATCAGGTGGCCAAAGTATTGGAGTTTCAGCTTCAACATCGGTCCCTCCAATGAACACCCAGGACTGATCTCCTTTAGGATGGACTGGTTAGATCTCCTTGCAGTCCAAGGGGCTCTCAAGAGTCTTCTCCAACACCACAATTCAAAAGCATCAATTCTGTGCTCAGCTTTCTTTATAGTCCAACTCTCACATCCATATATGACTACTGGAAAAACCATAGCTTTGACTAGATGGACCTTTGTTGGCAAAGTAATGTCTCTGCTTTTTAATAAGCTGTCTAGGTTGGTCATAGCTTTTCTCCCAAGGAGCAAGCGTCTTTTAATTTCATGGCTGCAATCACCATCCACAGTGATTTTGGAGCCGAGAAAAATAAAGTCAGCCACTGTTTCCACTGTTTCCCCATCTATTTGCCACGAAGTGATGGGAGCTCAGGTGGTTGCTAGCAATTCTAGACATTCCTTAGTTTGCAGATGCATTGAGCCAATTTCTTCCTTCTTGGCATTGTTTCTCCACCACCCACTACCCCTTGTGTGTCTGTGTTTTTTCTCTTTTTCCCTTCTTATAAGGAAAGTCATTAAGGTCTACCCTAATGCAGTCTAATCTCATCCTGACTAGTTATATCTGAAAAGACTTTATTTCTAAATAAGGTCAGATTCTGAAGTTCTAGATGAACTTGATTTGAAGGGGAAAACTGTATAACCCACTCTAAGAAATAACATGGGCCAAAATCATTTTAGTCTCTGTAGGCCATGCTACATGAGTATTTCTGAGCTGTGGTGTTGGAGAAGACTCTTGAGAGTCCCTTGGACAGCAAGGAGATCAAACCAGTTAATACTAAAGGAAATCAATCCTGAATATTCATTGGAAGGACTGATGCTGAAGCTCCAATACTTTGGCTATCTGATGCAAAGAACCAACTCATTAGAAAAGACCCTGATGCTGGGAGAAAGATCGAAGGCTGGAGGAGAAGGGGATGGCAGAGGATTAGATGGTTGTATGGCATCACTGACTCAATGGACATGAACTTAAGCAAGCTCCAGGAGATGGTGAAGGACAGGAAGCCTGATGTGCTGCAGTCCTTGGGGTCACAGAATTGGACATGATTGAGTTACTGAAAAACAAGGCCATAGTAACATGTTTGACTTTTGCATCTTGAGGTAGATGGGAAGCTATATGAAGACTTTGAGCCAAGAAGTGACATGATCTGTTTTAAAAGAATTACCCTGGCTGCTGCATCTAAAACATACTGTGAGGAGCAGTGTGGGAAGAGGGGAGACTATCCGGGAAGCTATTGCCTCCCATTATTATTAAAATAATTCAGATGCCAGAAGATCATGCTTATTTGTTATTTTTTTGTTTAACTGGAGTAAATATAATCGCTTTACAATGTTGTGTTCGTTTCTGCTGTACAATGAAGTGAATCAGCTCCATGATTGTCTTGGGTTAGAGACCAAGGAAGTAGAAAGTGTTATATTCTGTTTTCAAAGTAGATCCAGCAGAATATTCTAATGAATTGGAGGTGGCATGGGAGAAAAAAGAGAGGAGTAAAGATTACTCAAGATGTTTTACTTAATCTTGAGGTAAAGTAGTTGCCATTGCCTTGAGATAAGAAAAGCTGTGGGGTGGGGCAAGTTTTAGGGGAAATATTGGATGATTCATTTTTGCTATAATTTCAGATGCCAGTTTGATATGGAAAGTAATGTGTCCATTAGGTATCTAACTATATAAGTCACAGTGCAGTGAGGAAGACTTGGAAAGAGACGTAAAAATGAGAGTCCTCAATATATAGATATCAATTTAAATCTATGTGATTGGATGTATTCACCAAAGGAGTGAGGATAGAAAAGAGGCCAGAGACTGAATCTTAGGCCACTTTAACAAGATCAGAGATCAGTAAGAATTACCAGAAGGAGCCACTGGTGAGGGAATATGAAAATCAGAAGAGTGGGGTGTCCTGTTATCCAAGTGAAAAAAGTGTTTTAACGAAGAGGAAATTATCAACTCTGAAATGCTGGGAGAAATATCAGGGGGACCAAACACTGAACATTGAATTAGCAATGAGGGGGGCCATTAGTGACCTTCATAAAAACATTAAGTGGAATGGTGGGCATGAATGCCAGTTAATAAAGCCATGAAAAAATAGCAGAGAGGAATTTATGAGAATGGAGAACTTGGTAAAAAAAATGTTGCTATAGAGCAATGGCACAGGAGGCTGTGATCAAGACCATCCCCAAGAAAAAGAAATGCAAAAAGGCAAAATGGTTGTCTGAGGAGGCCTTACAAATAGCTGTGAAAAGAAGAGATGTGAAAGGGAAAGGAGAAGAGGAGAGAAATACCCATTTGAATGCAGAGTTCCAAAGAATAGCAAGAAGAGATAAGAAAGCCTTCCTTAGTGATCAATGCAAAGAAATAGAGGAAAGCAGTAGCATGGGAAAGACTAGAGATATCTTCAGGAAAATTAGAGATACCAATGAAACATTTCATGCAAAGAGGGGCTCAATAACAGACAGAAATGGTATGGACTTAACAGAAGCAGAAGATACTAATTAAGAAGAGGTGGCAAGAATACACAGAACAATACAAAAAGATCATCATGACCCAGATAACCGTGGTGGTGTGATACTCACCTAGAGGCAGACACCCTGGAATGTGAAGTCAAGTGGGCCTTAGGAAGCATCACTATGAACAAAGCTAGTGGATGTGATGGAATTCCAGTTGAGCTATTTCAAATCCTAAAAGATGATGCTGTGAAAGTACTGCACTCAATATGTCAGCAAATTTGGAAAACTCAGCAGTGGCCACAGGACTGGAAAAGTCAGTTTTCATTCCAATCCCAAAGAAAGGCAATGCCAAAGAATGCCCAAACTACCACATAATTGCACTCATCTTACATGATAGAAAAGTAATGCTCAAAATTCTCCAAGCCAGGCTTCAACAGTATGTGAACTGTGAACTTCCAGATGTTCAAGCTGGATTTAGAAAAGGCAGAGGAACCAGAGATCAAATTGCCAACGTCCATTGGATCATCGAAAAAGCAAGAAAATTCCAGAAAAACATCTACTTCTGCTTTATTGATTATGCCAAACCATTTGACTGTGTGGATCACAACAAACTGTGGAAACTTCGGAAAGAGATGGGAATACCAGACCACCTGACCTGCCTCCTGAGAAATCTATATGCAGGTCAAGAAGGAACAGTTAAAAGTGGACATGGAACAACAGACTGGTTCCAAATTGGGAAAGGCTGTATACTGTCACCTGCTTATTTAACTTACATGCAGAGTACATCATGAGAAACGCTGGGCTGGAAGAAGCACAAGCTGGAATCAAGATTGTCAGGAGAAATGTCAATAACCTCAGATATGCAGATGACACAGAACTTATGGCAGAAAGTGAAGAGGAACTAAAAAGCCTCTTGATGAAAGTGAAAGAGGAGAGTGAAAAAGTTGGCTTAAAACTCAACATTCAGAAAACTAAGATCATGGCATCTGGTCCTGTCACTTCATGGCAAATAGATGGGGAAACAATGGAAACAGTGGCAGTCTTTATTTATTTATTTTTTTTGTGCTCCAAAATCACTGCAGATGGTGACTGCAGCCATGAAATTAAAAGACACTTGCTCCTTGGAAGAAAAGTTATGACCAAACTAGATAGCATATTAAAAGGCAGAGATGTTACTTTGCCAACAAAGACCCGTCTAGTCAAAGCTATGGTTTTTCCAGTAGTCATATATGGCTGTTGAAAGGTTGTTGCTGAATGATAAGACGCGGGATTCTCGGCCTCCGGAGGAGACGAATTCAATCCGGGGCCAGAGATGAGGCTGGATCGCTCAGAGCTTTTGTGTAATAAAGTTTTATTAAAGTATAAAGGAGGTAGAGAAAGCTTCTGACATAGGCATCAGAAGGGGGCAAAAGAGTACCCGCCTCCTAGTCTTTAGCTGTAAGTTATATAGTCACTCACAGTCTGTTAATAAAAAGAAATGAATGTCTTAGAATTTAGAACGGCACCAGATAATTCATCCCTGGCCATAAAACGATTGACTTGAATCTTGTAGAAGGGCAGATTACCAACAAATAGTTTCATTTACATAGATTAAGGGAACAATACCTGAGTAAGTAGGTTGGGCCATTTGGCGGAACCAACTTGAACTTAGAGACTGGGGTACATTAACATATCTTAAGACGACATTTCCATAAGAAAGAGAAATGTATTGGTTAACTCAAGGTTTGAGAGTAGTTAGCTTCAGGTGAAACCAGGTGTCATGGCAACACAGCATTTTAAGAGAAACCTTTTAAATTTGTATAGAGAAGGAAAAATATCGCTGGTTTTTTTCCTCCTGCCGCTTAAGAGAGATAAAAATGTCTGGCACTTGCAGCCTCTTTCCTCCGTTTGGAGACCCCTGGCCTTCCTGCCTGTTACCCTCTCACTGTGAGAGTTGGACTATAAAGAAAGCTGAGCACCGAAGAATTGATGCTTTTGAACAGTGGCATTGGAAAAGATTCTTGAGAGCCCCTTGGACTGCAAGGAGATCTAACCAGTCCATCCTAAAGGAAATCAGTCCTGATTGTTCATTGGAAGGACTGATGCTGAAGTTGAAACTCCAATACTTTGGCCACCTGATGCGAAGAGATGACTCATTGGAAAAGACCCTGATGCTGGGAAAGATTGAAGGTGGGAGGAGAAGGGGAAGGCAGAGGATGAGATGGTTGGATGGCATCACTGACTCAATGGAGAAAAATTTGAGTAAACTCCAGGAGTTGGTGATGGACCAGGAGGCCTGGCGTGCTGCAGTCCATGGGGTCACAAAGAGTCAGACAAGACTGTGCGACTGTACTCAACTCATAGAGCAATGGTTACCAATTGAGACAGTTCTTCTCATGGGAAATTTCGTCGTGTCTGGAGACATTCTTTGACGTCATAACTGCAGCTGGGGGGTGCTACTCTCAACTAAGTGACAGGAGACAAGAACATTGTTAAACATCTTACAGTGCAGAGGACCATCCTTCATAAAAGCATTCAGATCATTTTCCATTCTTCCTCATGAAAACATAGCTTTGAAACTATTGTCAGCTTTCTCTCATACCTACTCTTTATGCTATAGTTATCTAATATCCCCTAGGTAATTACCCTTCATTTTTAGAAAATTTAAACTCTTGATTCACTCTTACTCCTTGAACCACTCCCTTCTGGATTCTTATCGATTTCAGTATCCACATAGAAAATCCTTCTAATAGTGTGGCTTCCCAGTTCCTTGAATTTCTTTCCTTTAGTGACCTTGTTCTCCAGCTCATTACTTCCACTGCAAGCTCTCCATATCCATAAACTGTTTCGTGAAGGCTACTTTTTGACCATTGTCTTCTATCTTTTCAGGCAATTTACTGTTCAGACTCCATTCATGTGATTTCATGGGATCCTAAGTTTATTTTCTAACACATTTTAATTGTTTCTCATCCACTTCATGTTCGCACTTTTCTCTTTACCTAGCCAAATCATTCTATCCAATTTTTCTTCCTTATTTTGATCTCAATTCCTTTTTTTTTTTGTCACTTTGCTAAAACCCAGCCTTCTCTGCCTACTGTTCTCCTGTACTTCTGAAGCTGAATTATCTCACTTGAATTGTGTGACCATGAATTTCAAGAAGATTATTAGTGTTCCTTGCAATAATTCTACATTTCCTCACTTTATTAACCCTTATAACAGTTATTTCATATTTTCTCAAACCCCTATATTTCCCCACCAACCTTTGCTATACTTTCAATTGATGACCTTTTTCTCTATTTCATGGATAAATGATTCTCAGAATAGAACTTCTTCAAGCTTCTTCTATCATGTCTACCTGCTCACCAACCATTCATACTTATATACTTAGTTTTTCCCTCTGGTATTAAAACTGAATTTTCTGAATCCCTCCGTCTAAGGTCAGTCTCTTCAGTTAGACACTTGACTCCATTTATTTTCAATTTCTAATTGTTTTACAGTTTCTCTTTTAGAGGAGCTTTAATTTTGTGTCTATTTGCAGATTAAAAAAAATTATCTTCAGTTTTACTAAGTTTGTATTAGATCTATGGTGATACCCTTCAGTAATTCTGGAAAAATAGTTCTATTATCTCTTGGATCCATGGAAAATATAGATAATATCCATTGTCAAGACATCCTGGGACTTTGGATGATTATTAGAATTTATCCCTTTGTTCTCCATGTCACCTAATGCACTTCAATACTTTTTTCTCTGTGTACAACGTTCTAAGCAATTTCTTAAAATCTGCCTACTGTTCACTAATTCTTTCTTGGCCTGTTTTCTAGCCTTCTGCATAATTATTCACTTAGTTTTAAATTTGTTAACATTTTTATTCCTTTTAGAAAAGCACAATGGCCAACCTCTTGCGTATTTTAAAGTTCTAGACACCCAAAAGGCTGTATTTTTCTCCAGGGTATCCTAGTGATTTTTGGTGCTTGCTTTTCCTTCATATGTGTTCACACTATTCCTAACTTTATCAGAGTCCCTTAATTTCCTGTAGGCTCATTCAATTATTTAAAACATTTCTTTTACCCAATCCCATCCTCTTTCAAATTTTAACAAACATTTTCACATGTTAGTGTCTGAATGTTTTCAGCATCTCCATTCTACCCTAGTGACAGAAATGAAAGTTCCATAAATTCTTTCCAACAGTTAATTTTTAACACCCTCCCCATTCAATAAGAGAAAAGAAATACTAAAACTGTAAGGCACAATTCTGCAAGCTATGGCCTATGGGCCAAATCAAGTCCTTTGTCTCTTTTTGTATGGCCTATGAACTAAGAATAATTTTGAACATTCTACAGGAGTGAAAAACAAGTAGTATTTTGTGACATGCAAAAGTTATGTGCAATTCACATTTCAGTGCCCATAAAAAAAGTTTTATTGGACTACATTTAAGCACATTTGCTTATGTGTTGCCTATAGTTGCTTTAACACTACAGTGGCAGAGTTGAGTTGTGACAGATACAGCGTGGCCCTGAAAGCCTAAAATATTTACTATTCGGCCTTTTATAGAAAAGTTTTATAGACCTCTGCTGTAAAGCAACACCTTTCATGTTTACCCAGAACAAGGAGTTGAGACTTAAAATTGCTGAGAAAGAGATAATTCCTTTGTAATTCATGAGTATAGGTGTTTATTTATTCCAGATTATTTCTTATTCAAACACTCCTCAGATTCTCTTTGACACTGATGATCAATATTTTCATGATACAAATCACATTATTTTTAATGCTGTACTCTTCTTGATGTGTTACTGAGATTACCTTTGCCATATGGTAACCATCAGAGCTCTGAAGTTTCTAACTATGTTGTTCCTCCCATTTACACTTGCCATTTTTAAAAACAGAAAGTGTCCAAATTCCATAGAGCATAGGAGTTTTCTATTTACTCTGCAGAAGCATGTTACATGAGGAGGAAATAAAATCTACAGCTGATATGCATTAAAGTGGCTTTCTTTATTTCTGGGAGTTAAAAACATTTTGTCAAATAACTTAGAATAGCCTTACTCCTTTGGTAGAAATTGGACTTCCAGCAGCTGATGGGAAAGCTGTAGTCTGGAGGAGGGAATGATCTGAACAGTTACTGTAAAATATCCCTAGTCATCAGCCTTGTCATAAATGTGCCTGGAATAATCTTCCATAGTATATTTTTAAATCTTTCACTCAGTCTAATGAGATTTCTAAGTCAATCTGTGTGGAGAAACTTAAATGAGAGAAATTAAATAACCTCTTTTTTTCCCCCACACGTTTTGAGTTTCCATTAAACAGTAACAGTAGTAATTTAATAAGCCATTTCTAGCATAGAGAAGAGACCCTGGAGGGATTCTGAACCACAAATATTTAGTGGGAATGCAATATTCTTCTGTACTTGGGGTTACATGAGAGAATTAAACTGAAATAGGGTTGTTTCTGGATGAGTTGGAGGTAATTAAGTAGTGGGCCAAAGAGCCTCGGAAAGAGGAGTCAAGGACAGGGTGAATTTGCAGGAAGGGTAGCAGCATTGCAGATCCAAGCTTTAAGGGAGGTAAACAAACACGTTTCAGAGACAAAGTAGAAAAATAACCAGGTGGCTGTTCACAGCAAGAATGGCAGGTAAAAGTCTTATATGTGATGTTGTTGTGAATATTTCGTATGGACCAAGATCCAGCTGTTGGCTTTTGCTTTTTGAGTCTGGCTAATTTAAATGAGATTTATTCCTGTCAGTATCATACTGTTTTAGAAAATGCCTCAACAAAAAGTGAATTCCAACAAGATCTCAGGCAAAAGTTAGGACTCTCCTGGTACAACTGGAGAGGGTGAATACAGAGCAGGAATCCTTCTGGCAAAATCCCAGGGAGAATTTCCTCTCATTATAAATATCTCTTCCATTTGTTTTTTTGTTTTTTTTTTTTTTGTACTTAAAACAGTTAGCCTCATCTGGACCAGTGGTTCACGATTCTGGTTGTTAGAATCACCTGTGGAACTGACATGTACACACACACCCAAGGTCTACCTTAAACCACTTAGGTCTGAATTTCTGGGTGTAGGTGAGATCCAAGCAGCATTGACAGTTTTAAAAGCTCCCTGGAAAGTTCTAATGTGCAGCCAGGCTTAAGAACTGTTGACCTACATGGGAGTTTCTCCAACTGTGGGACTGTCCTGTGGATCGTAGGGTGTTTAGGAGCATTCTTGGTCTCTCCACTAGATGCCAATAGCACTCTTCTCCCCATTAATTTGTGGCAACTGAAGATTTCTCCAGGTGTTGTCAAATTCTCCCGAGAGGCAAAATTGCCCTCCAGTTGAGAATCACTGATTAAGTCCAAATGAAACTAGGAATAATCAGATAGGTGCTCTGAGACACATTCCAGTTCCTTTAAGGAGGAGAAGACAACTTATATAAGACATCATAATAAATTCAGTTACATTGAAAGTTACTATAGCCACTATGGAAAACAGCATGGAAATTCTTCAAAAACTTAAAAATAGAATTACCATACAACCCAGCAGTTCCACTTCTGGGTACCTATCTGAAGGAAATGAAATCAAGATCTTGAAGAGATATCTGCACTCTTACATTCATTGCATCATTATTCACAAGGGCAAAGATATTAAAACAATGTAAATATCCACCAGTGGATAAATATATAAAGGAAATGTGGTATACATAGAATGGAAAATTATTCAACCACAAGAAAGAAGAAAACCCTGCCATTTGCAACAACATATATGGACCTTGAGGAT
Source organism: Cervus elaphus (assembly GCF_910594005.1). Classification (NCBI taxonomy): domain Eukaryota; kingdom Metazoa; phylum Chordata; class Mammalia; order Artiodactyla; family Cervidae; genus Cervus; species Cervus elaphus. The sequence continues at coordinate 19,996,336 of NC_057830.1, read as the reverse complement.
ACTATGCTAAATAAGTAAGTCAGACAGAGAAAGATAAGTACTCTATCATCTTATTTATATGTGGAATCTAAAAAAGTCAGATTTGTAAAATTAGAGTAAAATGGTGGTTTCCACGGGCTGGAAGGTGAGGGAAATGGGGAGATACTAAGCAAATGGTACAAACTTTTCGTTATAAAACAAATTCTGGGGATTTAATACAAAACTTGGGGAATATAATTAACAATACTATATTATACACTTGATAGTTGCTAAGATAGATTTTAAATGTTCTTACCACACACACACACACACACATACATATAAATGGAAATTATGTCAGATGATAGATATGCTAACTAGCTTCATTGTGGTAATCATTTCACAAATATTATGTTATCAAATCGTCACATTGTACACCTTAAACTGCGTAACATTATATGTCAATTCTACCTCAATAAAGCTGGAAAAAAATTAAGATACACTGAGTAATATGGACAATATAGACTCTACATTTTTCTCATATTTTTATATTAGTCTTCATTAATCTACAAAGATAGCTCCTTCATTTGAAGATAAACCCTTAAATATTTTAATTAATATTACATTTTACATCATGTATTCTATTTTACTTATAGTTTTATGTGAGTGGTTTTAATATAGAAAAAGAATTCCCGGTTACCTAATCCATGAGTCAAGTGATCAACTGGTATACTTTAAAAAGAAAGTTCAGCAGAGAATGTCCAATAAGGGGATGGAAAACAGAATCTCATGCTCCACAAGGGTTTTAGGAAGCAAAATAGGACATGGTGATAATGAGTATGTGTCAGATACTGCCCTGAATGCTTTACATGGTTTGTCTTTTACGAATAACCCTATGAAGATTAATATCATCTACTGGTAAGAACTATGTTCATATTTACAACCAATTGCCCTGCTTAGGAAACACTGTGGTATAATGGGAAGAAAACTTACAAAGACATGAATTTGAATCCTGATTATATAAATTGTTAGATGTTTGTTCTTGGTTCAGTTATATATTTTAGTTCCATTTCCTAGTATTTGAGATGAAAATTTCAAGGCTATTATGTGTGATACTTATAAATCATGCATATAAGACACAAATAATATCTAGCAATGGTTGGCATAAAATATTAGATTCCTCTGCCTTTCCTGTTTATGAAGTACTGACTATTCTAGGTAGATTTTTCTCCTTTAATCCTCACAACATTTGTGTGATTTAAATATTATTACTTTGTTTTACACTTGGAAACAAAATTTAGAGAAATTAAATAACTTGTTTGAAGAAAAGCTCTAAGTCACAGGGTCAGACTTTGAACCCAGACAATCACCCGAGTGAGACAACTCAGATGGAAAACTGCCTATTAGGTAATATCCTTAAGTCCTCTTTAAGCAGCACATGGATACTTTTTACTTGTATATTCTACTGCTGATCACTCAGGTAGCTCAGGAGCAAAGAACCTGCCTGCCAATGCAGGAGATGCAGGTTTCATCCCCTGGGTTGGAAAGATCCCCTGGAGAAGGGAATGGCTACCCACGCCAGTTTTCTTGCCTAGGAAATACCATGGATAGAGCAGCCTGTAGGGCTATAGTCCATAGGATCGCAAAAGAGTCAGACACAACTTAATGACTAAACAACAGCAACTGCTGACCACTGCAGGATACTCTACAGTTCAGTTCAGTTCAGTTGCTCAGTGGTGTCTGACTCTTTATGATCCCATAGACTGTAGCTCACCAGGCTTCCTATCCATCACCAACACCCAGAGCTTCCTCAAACTCATGTCCATTGAGTTGGTCATGCCATCCAACCATCACATCCTCTGTCGTCCCCTTCTCCTCCTGCCTTCAATCTTTCCCAGCAACGTGGTCTTTTCTAGTGAGTCAGTTCTTCCCATCAGGTAGCCAGAGTATTGGAGTTTCAGCTTCAGCATCAGTCCTTCCAATGAACAGTCAGGACTGATTTCCTTTAGGAAAGACTGGTTGAATCTCCCTGCAGTCCAAGGGACTCTCAAGAGTCTTCTGCAACACTGCAGTTCAAAAGCATCAATTCTTCAGTACTCAGCTTTCTTTATAGTCCAACTCTCACACCCATACATGACTACTGGAAAAACCGTAACTTGACTAGCCAGATTTTTGTTGGCAAAGTAATGTCTGCTTTTTAATATGTTGTCTATGTTGGTCATAGCTTTTCTCCCAAGGAGCAAGCATCTTTTAATTTCATGGCTTCTGTCACCATTTGCAGTGATTTTGGAGCCAAGAAAAGAAAAAAGTCTGTCACTGTTTCCATTGTTTCCCTATCTATTTGCCATGAAGTGGTGGGACTGGATGCCATGATCTTAGTTTTCTGAAAGTTGAGTTTTAAGACAACCCTTTCACTCTCCTCTTTCACTTTCATCAAGAGGCTCTTTAGTTCTTCTTTACTTTCTTCCATAAAGGTGGTGTCATCTGCATATCTGAGGTTATTGATATTTCTCCCAACAATCTTGATTCCAGCTTGTGTTTCATCCAGCCCAGCATTTTGCATGATATACTCTGCCTATGAGTTAAATAAGCAGAGTGACAATATGCAGCCTTGACGTACTCCTTTCCCGATTTGGAATCAGGCTGTTCCATGTCCAGTTCTAACCGTTGCTTTTTGACCTGTATACAGATTTCTCAGGAGGCAGGTCAGGCAGTCTGATATTCCCATCTCTTGAAGAATTTTCCACAGTTTATTGTGATCCACACATTCAAATGGTTTAGCATAGTTAATAAAGCAGAAATAGATGTTTTTCTGGAACACTCTCACTTTTTCAATGATCCAGTGGATGTCGACAATTTAATCTCTGATTTCTCTGCTTTTTATAAATGCAACTTGAACATCTGGAAGTTCATGTACTGTTGAAGCCTGGCTTGGAGAATTTTGAGCATTACTTCACTAGCATGTGAGATGAGTGCAATTGTACAGTAATTTGAACATTCTTTGGCATTGAGTTTCTTTCAGATCAGAATGAAAACTGATCTTTTCTAGTTCTGGGGTCACTGGGCAGTTTTCCAGATTTGCTGGCATATTGAGTGTAGCACTTTCACAACATCATCTTTTAGGATTTGAAATAACTCTACTGGAATTCCATTACCTCTACTTGCTTTGTTTGTAATGTTGCTTCGTCAAGGCTCTGGTTTTTCCAGTGGTCATGTATGGATGTGAGAGTTGGACTATAAAGAAAGCTGAGCACTGAAGAATTGATGCTTTTGAACTGTGGTGTTGGAGAAGACTCTTGAGAGTCCCTTGGACTGCAAGGAGATCCAAGCAGTCCATCCTAAAGATCAGTCCTGGGTGTTCATTGGAGGGACTGATGTTGAAGCTGAAACTCCAATACTTGGCCACCTGATGCGAAGAACTGACTCATTTGAAAAGACTGTCATGTTGGGAAAGATTGAGGACAGGAGGAGAAGGGGACGACAGAGGATCAGATGGCTGGATGGCATCACCGACTCGATGGACATGGGTTTGGGTGGACTCCAGGCATTGGTGATGGACAGGGAGGCCTGGCGTGCTGTGGTTCATGGGGTCTCAGAGTCAGACACGACTGAGCGACTGAACTGAAGGCCTACTTGACTTCACATTCCAGGATGTCTGGCTCTAGGTGAATGGTCACACTATAGTGGTTGTCTGGGTTGTGAAGATCTTTTTGTATAGTTATGTGTATTCTTGCCACCTCTTCTTAATATCTTCTGCTTCTGTTAGGTCCTTACCATTTCTGTATTTTATTGTGCTCATCTTTGCATGAAATGTTTCCTTGGTATGTCTAATTTTCTTGAAGATATCTCTAGTTTTTCCCATTCTATTGTTTTCCTCTATTTCTTTGCACTGACCACTGAGGAAGGCTTTCTTATCTCTCTTTGCTGTTCTTTGGATCTCTGCGCTCAAATAGGTATATCTTTCCTTTTCTCCTTTGCAAAAATGAAAATAAGTATAGAATTAAATACACTTAAAAATTATATTCTTAATCATTATGGACTCCAAAGATTATCAGGACTGAGGTTTTCTTAGCCTTTTTCTTGACTTATTTTTTAGCTTGTTCAGCAGAAGTCCTCTAGATGCACATTCCTGTAATTTTATTCTTAAGAAGGGTGGAGAGAACTTTTCAATTTTCTCCCATTTTTCCTTTCGCTCCACAAGATCTCTTTTTGTTTCTCAAAGGAGAGAATAAGTATGAAATTGTGGCAATTAAGAATAAAATCCATGCCTAAAATCCCACTTTTTCCTAAATTTTGCAAAAGATAGAATTAGTTCAGGTTGGTCCACAAGTCTTAGATCAGTGATCAAGTTAATCTGTGTTTTGAGAATGAATCAGGATGTCTAAAGGGAGAGTGATTTCCAAATAGATAATCATACCTTATTATGATTAGTGTTCACCAATTTGATGTCACAAAAATCAAGTTAAAGAGTTTCACAGAAATCCCAAAACAAACCCCAAATGTAATTTGCCAGAAACTGTGGAAAAACAAGCTGATAAAAAGGATAAAGGGAAAAGAGAAAAGATGCCATGTTTTCATAGATTCTCTTTACTGTCTTATCAGTTACAATCAGGAAGACTGATAAGATGGTACAGTGCTTTTTTTCAATGCCTTGGATGATTCACTCAGTTACCATAGAACTTCCCTGTGCCTCGTTCAACAGGTCCCACTGTAGTGATTACCACCGAATCATGTGCATCCTTAATTTTCTCACTTTTACTAGCAGTTTAAATTTCAGTGTAATCCAGGTATTTGATTTCCAGAAATGATACATTTTGCCTGCACATTTTGGAAATATTACCATAGAAAATAATTGACAAGGATTACATTAGTGGTAGAAGTTAGAATGTACATGGTTATATAATCTTCAAAATGTATTAACGTAATGAAAGTAATTTTACTAGATTTTTAAGAAGTAAATTTCTCTACATATATCTTTTCAAAGTGAACACAAGAAAAATTAATTGTAAGGAGAAAACCTGATGGGAGAGAAGAACAGAGATGAGATGGATGAGAGGAACAGAGAAAGAATCCTTAAATTAAAAAAAAAAATTTATTGCTCAATTTTTTAATCCAAGCATTATGGATTTTAGTCAAAAAGACAGTAGAATTCTGGGGACATCTTTTTCTTTAGACTTTACTAGTAAGTGATAAGTGTGATATTGATACTATTTCAAGACTAAGCATAGGATTTTCAAATATTACAGTTTCATGTGATAAAATCTTGCCTGACCTTTACTTAGATAAATTCATAGAACTAAGTTTAATTTTTCAGTATATATTTATGGAAACAATGAAATATTTTGCAATAACTACCATCTTAACTGTAGAAACATTCATGGAGTTATTTGACACAATAATTATACACACAGTCCTCACCTCTTTGTCCTAATCTTGTTCTGTTGCAGTTAACTGACAACTTTGTTGAATCATTCTTATTACCTTTATGTTTTGCACTACTGAACCTGGAACTCATGTTATCCATTGATGTGTTAACAGTCTTATCAGCACATCTGCTTTGCTCTGAGAAGAGTAAGCATCACCATTAAATTTGTTATTAGCCACATGTGTCATGACTTCAAGCTTCAGAATGTCAAACTGAAACCCATACCATTATAATATGGTGAATTCCACAGGTAAATGACTTTCTAATATGAATAGTTAGAAAAATCTATGATAACACTAAAGTACTGTTTTCCTCAATTATTTTCCAAAGTCTTTGAGCCTATGAAGCAAGAATGTTTTCACAGTTGCTTACAAGTGATCTGGCAGTGATATACGAAGGTCAAGAGATGGGGCTTTGGTGTAGACAGACCTTGGCTCTGCTCACCACTTGGTAGCTGCTTAACCTTGAATGATTTATTTAACCTCTCTGAACCTCAGATTTTTCATCTATAAAATGCAGATAATATTACCTTACTTTAGAGTGTTGAACTGAAATTGAATGGACAATTAATTTAGAGCACTTAGCATTCAATTATTATTGCTATTAATATTTTCCTTGCTGTACACTTTCCTCATATTTATGAAAACTTAGTTCATACATTGGAGAAGGAAATGGCAACCCACTCCAGTGTTCTTGCCTGGAGAATCTCAGGGATGGCGGAGCCTGGTGGGCTGCCATCTATGGGGTCACACAGAGTCGGACACAACTGAAGTGACTTAGCAGCAGCAGCAGCAGTTCATACATTGAGGCAGTTTGCCTAAAAGTATAATCTAGATAGCTTAAAGCTCTGATAATGATAATAAAGATAACTGACATTCACTGTACTCTTTCCAAGCACTTTATTTCATTATATTATTAGATTTTTCGCAACATTGGACTTATTCTGACCAAGATAGGCTAGCAGAGATGAGATTTACCCTTCTGCTTGAAATAACTAAATAAACCGAGACTAGTATATAACAGTTTTCAAGACTTTGTACGTGAAGAGGAGAGATAACCTCTGAGAGATGAGAAACAATTGCAGTGAGCCCTACAATGTCCCTAACTTACTGACTTGACAGCATCTCCTTGCCATGGTACAGACAGGGGGAAGTCCATGTCTACCCCAGGAGACTTCCTGAGCTAAGACAAAGGCGAAAGTGTGGGGAGACTGAGGAAGCTAGAATTTATAGGGCAGAGTATCAAAGAAGAGGGAGGTGTACAGAGAACTCTGGAGATCTGCAGAGATTCCCCTTTAAGTATTGAACAGAATACTAATTAGCACATGCATATGAAGAAACTGAGGCATGGGAGAAAGAACAGCCTGGAAAATTTAAGGGAATGGTAGCTGACACTCATATAAGACCAGCAACAGTGCCTGTTCCCACTGGCCAGACTTCAAAATTCATGAGGTTGGAGAAAACACTCAAAGATCTCAACCCATTAGTGAGAAATCATTAACCTTAGTTTAAATGCTGCTCTGGTTCTGCCTGACAAATGTTGAAAGAAAAGCCCAAAAGGATCTAATTGTTTCCACGCACAGTCTGGGCAAAGTACAAGAGTAGTTATTGACATAAAAAAATATTGCACCAGACAAGATAAAATTTACAAAGGCTGGCAACCCCCCCAAAATTATAAAGCTTATAGTAAGAAAGTACTAACCATAATGAGAGAAATCACTTGATTTAAACTGATCAAGAACTGACACAAAGGTTAGACTTAACAGAGATTGATATTAGAACAGTGTTTCTGATTGCATTATGTATGTTCAGAAAGCTAGGGGAAAGATTAAACATGTTAAATACAGGTATGAAAGATATTTCTAAATATTCAAATTGAACTTCTATAGGTGAAAGCCTCAATGTCTAAGATGAAAAGTACACTGGATGGCATTATTGATGGGACCTTGCAGATGAAAATGCTAATAATTTTAAGACATAGAAGTATATCTAAAATGAAGCACAGAGTGGGAAAAGGAGTAATCATAATAGCAATTATTATTATAACTTCATATACACTATTTTAAGTTTGTGTGTATGGAGTCCCTGAAAGGGGTGGGGCAGAAAAATATTTGAAGAAATAATTTAAAATTACCAGTTGTGTAAACCCACAAATGCAAGAAACTCAATGAGAAGAAATGAGAAAATCTTAGAATTTGCCAGACAAAAAGATACATTACATATAGAAAAATACAGATGAGAATTACCATAGATTTTTCATTGCGAACAACACAAGTAAAAAGTGGAGAAACTTCCTTAATATACTGAAAGAAAAATCTGACTACCTAGAGTTCTATGCCTCCCACTCCAGTACTCTTGCCTGGAAAATCCCATGGATGGAGGAGCCTGGTAGGCTGCAGTCCATGGGGTCGCGAAGAGTCGGACATGACTGAGTGACTTCACTTTCACTTTTCACTTTTATGCATTGGAGAAGGAATTGGCAACCCACTCCAGTGTTCTTGCCTGGAGAATCCCAAGGATGGGGTCGCACAGAGTCGGACACGACTGAAGTGACTTAGCAGTAGCAGAGTTCTATGCCTAGTATAACTATCTTTCACGAATAGTGATGGTGAGAAAAAGACTATTGCACTACAAGAATATGAAAGAAAGTCCTTCAGGTAGAAGGAAAATGATGCCATATGTTAAACAGAGCTAAGCAAAGGAATATTGTAAACGTATTTAAAGAGTAGAAGTTGTCAGAATGAATAAAAAGGCAAAAGCCAACTATATGCTACCCATATAAAATGTACTTTAAATATAAAGACACTGATGGATTAAAAGTTCAGTTCAGTTAAAATAGATTTTAGAGTAAAGAGTTTTTATAATGCTTCTGGTTGTGTATATCATGAGGGAGGGAGGTAGAAAAAAAAGGGATGGGGGAAGAGAGTGAGAAAGAAATTTTAAGGAATCAGGGTTTGGCAATTCCAAAATTTACAAGGCAGGCTGACAGGCTAGAGACCCAGGAAAGAGTTGGTGTAGTCTTGGATCTGAAGGGAGTCTCAAGGCAGAATTCCTTTTTTCCTGGGGAATCTGTCTTCTCTCTTAAGGCTTTCAGCTGAACTGATGAAGTTTATTTCCATTATAAAGGATAATCTACTTTATTCAAAGTTTAAACATTAATCATATCTTAAAAAAATGCCTCAAAGCAATATCTAGACTGATGATTGACCAGACATTGGGATAATTATAGCCGAGTTAAGCTGACATATAAAATTAACCATCACAAGTAGGTAATGTTTTTAGATTGATTTTTTAGATGAAGTAAGCTCAAGCTCAGACAGATATTTTGCTCATGGACACATGACTAGAAAGTAACAGAAGTGATTCAAACTGAGGGAGGCTGCCTCTGGAAAATATTCTCTTAATCATTATGTAAACTGCTAAATTTAAATGTTGCAAGATGGAATTATCTCCTTTGATACAGACTCCATTTGACCAAAATTCTCTTTTAGGTGATATATAGACACCTTCACCAAATTTCTGTATAGTATACATTTGAGGGATAACTGGTATACCTTAGATTAAATGTAACTGAGATCAGATTATTCTATTATGAGGCTTATTAGAGTATGAGTATTTGCTTAGCCTATTACAAAATGAGGTCCACTGGAGAAGGGAATGGCAAACCACATCAGTATTCCTTCCTTGAGAACCCCGTGAACAGTATGAAAAGGCAAAGAGATAGGACACTTGAAAGATGAACTCCCCAGGTTGGTAAGTGCCCAATATGCTACTGGAGATCAGTGGAGAAATAACTCCAGAAAGAATGAAGAGACAGAGCCAAAGCAAAAACAGCACTCAGCTGTGGATGTGACTGGTGATGGAAGCAAGATCGGATGCTGTAAAGAGCAATATTGCATAGGAACCTGGAATGTTAGGTCCATGAATCAAGGCAAATTGGAAGTGGTCAAACAGGAGATGGCAAGAGTGAGCATCGACATTTTAGGAACCAGGGAACTAAAATGGACTGGAGTGGGGAATTTAACTCAGATGACCATTATATCTACTACTGTGGGCAGGAATCCCTTAGAAGAAATGGAGTAGCCATCATAGTAAACAAAACAGTCCAAAATGCAGTACTTGAATGCAGTCTCAAAAATGACAGAATGATCTCTGTTCATTTCCAAGGCAAATCATTCAATATCATGGTAATCCAAGTCTATGCCCCAACCAGTAATACTGAAGAAGCTGAGGTTGAACGGTTCTATGAAGACCTACAAGACCTTTTAGAACTAACACCCCCAAAAGATGTCCTTTTCATTATAGGGGACTGGAATGCAAAAGTAAAAAGTCAAGAAACACCTGGAGTAACAGGCAAATTTGGCCTTGGAGTACAGAATGAAGCAGGTCAAAGGCTAACAGAGTTCTGCCAAGAGAATGCACTAGTCATAGCAAACACCCTCTTCCAACAACACAAGACCCTACACATGGACATCACCAGATGGTCAATACCGAAATCAGATTGATTATATTCTTTGCAGCCAAAGATGGAGAAGCTCTATACAGTCAGCAAAACAAAACTGGGAGCAGACTGTGGCTCAGATCCTGAACTCCTTATTGCCAACTTCAGGCTTAAATTGAAGAAAGTAGGGAAAATCACTAGATCATTCAGGTATGACCTAAATCAAATCCCTAATGATAATGCAGTGGAAGTGAGAAATAGATTTAAGGGACTAGATCTGATAGACAGAGTGCCTGATGAGCTATGGACAGAGGTTTCTGACACTGTACAGGAGATAGGGATCAAGACCATCCCCAGGAAAAAGAAATGCAAAAAAGCAAAATGGTTGTCTGAGGAGGCCTTACAAATAGCTGTGAAAAGAAGAGAAGCCAAAAGCAAAGGAGAAAGGAAAGATAGACCCCTTTGAATGCAGAGTTCCAAAGAATAGCAAGGAGAGATAAGAAAGCCTTCGTTGGTGACCAGTGCAAAGAAATAGAGGAAAACAATAGAATGGGAAAGACTAGAGATCTCTTCAAGAAAATTAGAGTTACCAAGGGAACATTTCACGCAAAGATGGGCTCAATAATGGACAGACATGGTATGGACCTAACAGAAGCAGAAAATATTAAGAAGAGGTGGCAAGAATACACAGAAGAACTATACAAAAAAGATCTTCAGGACCCAGATAATCACGATGGTGTGATCACTCACCTAGAGCCAGACATCTTGGAATGTGAAGTCTAGTGGGTATTAGGAAGCATCACTCTGAACAAAGCTAGGGGAGGTGATGGAATTCCAGTTGAGCTATTTCAAATCCTAAAAGATGATGCTGTGAAAGTGCTGCACTCAATGTGCCAGCAAATTTGGAAAACTCAGCAGTGGCCCCAGGACTGGAAAACATCAGTTTTCCTTCCAATCCCGAAGAAAGGCAATGCTAAAGAATGCTCAAACTACTGCACAATTGCACTCATCTCACACAGTAGAAAAGTAATGCTCAAAATTCTCCAAGCCAGGCTTCAACAGTACATGAACTGAGAACTTCCACATGTTCCAGCTGGTTTTAGAAAAGGCATAGGAACCAGAGATCAAATTGCCAACATCCATTGGATTGTTGAAAAAGAGAGTTCCAGAAAAACATCTATTTCTGCTTTATTGACTATGCCAAAGCCTTTGACTGTGTGGATCACAGTAAACTGTGGAAAATTCTGAAAGAGATGGGAATACCAGACCACCTGACCTGCCTCTTGAGAAATCTGTATGCAGATCAGGAAGCAACAGTTAAAACTGGACATGAAACAACAGACAGGTTCCATATAAGAAAAGGAGTATGTCAAGTCTATATATTGTCACCATGCTTATTTAACATATGTGCAGAGTACACCATGAGAAATGCTGGGCTGGATGAAGCACAAGCTGGAATCTAGATTGCTGGGAGAAATATCGATAACCTCAGATATGCAGATGACACTACCCTTGTGGCAGAAAGCGAAGAACTAAAAAGCCTCTTGATGAAAGTAAAAGAGGACAGTGAGAAAGTTGGCTTAAAACTCAACTTTCAGAAAACTAAGATTATGGCATCTGGTCCCATCACTTCATGGCAAATACATGGGGAAATAATGGAAACAGTGACAGACTTTATTTGGGGGGGGCTCCAAAATCACTGCAGCCATGAAATTAAAAGACAGTCCTTGGAAGAAAAGTTATTACCAACCTAGACAGCATATTAAAAAGCAGAGACTTTACTTTGCCAACAAAGATCCATCTAGTCTAAGCTATGGTTTTTCCAGTAGTCGTGTATGGATGTGAGAGTTGGACTCTAAAGAAAGCTGAGCACCAAAGAATTGATGCTTTTGAACTGTGATGTTGGAGGAAACTCCTGAGAGTCCCTTGGACAGTAAGGAGATCCAAGCAGTCCATCCTAAAGGAGATCAGTCCTGAACGTTTATTGGAAGGACAGATGTTGAAACTGAAACTCCAGTACCTTGGCAACCTGATGTGAAGAACTGACTCATTGGAAAAGACCCTGATCTGGAAAAGATTCAAGGTGAGAAGAGAAGGGGATGACAGAGGATGAGATGGTTGGATGGCATCACCGACTCAATGGACATGAGTTTGAGTAAACTCTGGGAGTTTGTGATGGACAGGGAGGCCTGGTGTGCTGCAGTCCATGGGGTCACAGAGAGTCGGACATGACTGAGCAACTTAACTGAACTGAACTGATGGATAAGTACAGCATAAATGTTAAATCCTTGTCATATAGCTATCTTACATTCATTATGCATCTATTATAAACAGACACATTTTGCATGTGTTATATTTTTAAATTATAGAGCATAGTAAGTTATCTATAAACTTTACTTCAGTTATAACATTCCATTACATATTGTATGTTTTGAATAAATGGTCACATTATTTAAGAAAAGTATTCTTTTTGGAATTGTATTGAAAGATTTCTTTTATATTTATTTTACTAATAAAGTTGTATATACTTAAGGTGTATAGCATGGTGATTGTGTGTGTATATGTATACACATACTTAGATGAATACTGTAGCCAAGCTAATTAATATAGCGAATCTTTACATAGTTACTGTTGTGGTGGTGGTTGTTTATTTCTTGGGAACTCGAACATCTGAAATCTATTCTCTTAGCCAATTTCCAATATTCAGTATAGTGTTATTAACTATAGTCATGCTGTAAATTAGATCTCTAGATTACATTAGATCATATTCATCTTAGATAACTAAGTTTGTACAACTTAGTTGTACAACATGTCCCTTTGAACAACATGTCCCTATTTTCCCACCTCTGTGTCACTGGTACCCACTGTACTACTACTCTCTGCTTTCATGTATTCGACTTTTTTAGATTTCGCATATAAGTGAGATGATTCGGGTTTTTTTTTTTTTTTTTCTGTGTCTGGGTTATTTAACTTAGCACAATTTCCTCTATGTTCACCCATGATGTTGTAAATGGCAGAATGTCCTTAAATGATAAATAATATTTCATTGATATAGATAAACACACACACATATATGTATATATAATCTCACAATTTCTTTATTCATTTGTCTGTTGATAGACTCTTACCTTATGTGTTTTGTTTTATTTTCTTTGTATTTATTTGAACAGTAAATACTAAACGACTTTCAGACAAACATTATAACAATCTGCTTAACAAGACTATAATTTTGTTTTTCTCTCAACCACAGTTGTTGAGGTTTTCTTATATGATGTGGAATTCATGGAGTTTAATCAGCATAATGTCTTTATATTTTTTATGGTATTGGGTCCCAAATAGCTAAACAGAAAAATTCCTGAGCTAGTTTATGCAAAGGAAATGTTTAATAGTGAGTTATACCTGAGTAATTTTAGAAATCTTTTTTCTTCTCAATAAGTTACCCATCTTAAGCTTAAAGCCAAACTTGAAGAATCTCTTCCTGACAAAAAGAAGTGGAACAACTTATATTCCTCACACCACAGAGCAGAATACTGATTCTGCAGAATACAGGCAGCTAGCCAGAGAATAAAGAAAGAGGGAAAGGAATCTGTTCAGCTTTATAAGAGAAGAAAGCAGAAATAATTCCTTCGGGAAAAGTAATTAGTTGTAGACATTTATTAGATGGCACTGGGAGGTTTATAAGGACTCCTACAGTTATCAGAGAGAGAATGAGCCTGAAGACTTTCTGCAATTATTAATGAGTATCTGATGCAAGTACTCAGTCATCCCATCGTAGGATGCATCTATAATGGGGTAGAACACAAAGATGAGAATCTGCTGAAAGTGAATGAAGGGGCAAAATCCAAGGTAGACAGAATAGAACATGTTGCCTTAGCTAACCAAGTAAGAGTTACTTGAGCTCATTAAGTAAATTGTACAAGTTAATCCCCTCTGTTTAAGTGCTAGTCGCTCAGTCATGACTATTTGCAACCTCATGAACTGTAACCCGCCAAGCTCCTCTGTCCGTGGAATTCTTCAGGCAAGAATACTGAAGTGGGTTGTCATTCCCTTCTCCAGGGGATCTTCCCAACCCAGGAATCGAACCCAGGTTCTCTTGCATTGCAGATTTACCATCTCCTTTAGATTGGTAAAGGTGAATTCTTGACCATCTGAGCCACCAGGGAAGCTCATTCATCATCTGTTTTCTGAGCACCTACTCTGTGCCATCCCAGGACTAGGTGCTGGAGAGAAAAATAGAGCAAGGTAGATACGGTTCTTCCCTTTTTGGAGGCTGCAGGAAGTAGCTTAAGAAAATAATCAAAATATAAGTGTGGAATCACAACTGTAAAAAGCCCATTTTTGGTCTTTCTGTCATGCTGTCTGTCATTTCTGCCAGGGAATGTGTTTCCCTCAGTTATCTGTTTGATTAACTTTCCTTACTCTTTTCAAGTGGTTGCTTAAATGTCTTGCGAAGAAAGGCTACCCTGGTCATCCTATTAATTTTACAGCTTCTACTGGCCTTGCTTCATTGGCCATACACCCTACATTTTCTTCCCCTCGTAGGATTTATTACCTTGTAAGGCACTGTGTACTTTACTAATTTGCATGCTTCCTGGTATTGTCTCCACCTCAGAAATAAACTTCTTGAAGGCAGGGACCTGTGTTTGCTTTGATAATTAGGTTCATATCCCAGGTACCGAGAACATTACCTGACACATCAGAGGTGCTCTGTATTTGTTTATTTATACACACATACATACATACATGCATACATACATACACACACATATTTATTTGGCTGCTTTGGGTCTTAGTTGAAGCCTGAAGGATCTTTGTTGGGTCATGTGGGGTCTTCCGTTGTGGCACACGGACTCTCTAGTTGTGGGTACGGGCCCAGTAGTTGCAGCTTGCTGGCTCCAGAGTGTGTGAGCCTCAGTAGTTGTGGTATATGAACTCAAGTTACTCTGTGGCATGGGGGGATCTTAGTTCCCTGACCGGGGAGCAAACCTGAGTCCACTGCATGCAAGGAGGATTCTTAGCCACTAAGTTCCTTAGTATTTGTTTAAATAAGTGAATAAATGAGGCTCTGAGAATGTATCAAATCATCTTATAGTAGTCAGAGAGGTTATAAATTAGTATACCTGACTTAACTCCAGCAAAAAATGTATACTGTTTTAATAATATTCACTCAGGTTTTTCCGTTTTCTCAATTGATTTCTGCATGAAATCCCAAGAATTATGTTTTTAAAAAAGGTAAGCCCTCTCACTCTTCATTTCGATTCTGATACTCAGCTTGTACCAATCAGAAAAGTACTTTCTCTGCAGAATATTGCTTTAAGGTGATTTATCATGATCTGATTTGCTGTGCTGTGCTTAGTCACTCAATCGTGTCTGACTCTTTGAGACCTCATGGACTGCAGCCCTCCAGGCTCCTCTGTCCATGGGGATTGTCCAGGCAGGAATACTGGAGTGGGTTGCCCTGCTCTCCTCCAGGGGATCTTCCCAACCTGGTGATCGAACCCAGGTCTCTCACATTGCAGGCGGGTTCTTTACCAACTGAGCTGCCAGGGAAGCCATACCTAGACATGTGTGACATGGGTTAGTATGCATCATGTTCATGGTTTATCACAAAACTTCCTTGGCCTCTGATTTCTCAAATCTTTTCTGTTCTTACTCTTTTAATGTGTGTCATTTTATTGCAGTGCTTACTTATTTGATCTTTTCCATGAATATTTTAATAAACATTGTAATTTATTTGCAGAAAATTTCTATGGTTTAGAGAGAATGTTTGACATCATATTTGTCCTGGAGAGCTTAGGTTACATGGGCTCAAGTCCTGCAAGGGATCTTCAGCCTATAGTTAAGCACTGATTATGTGCCAGAATCCGGGGATTTAAAAATGAGAGGACATAGAAGATCTTCAAGGAGTTGCTTGGTTGTATTATCCTTGGAATTGAGCTATTAGAGACAGTTCACTGCAGCCTAAATTCTGGGCCAATCATGTGTAAGCATTGTCATAATTTAAGGAGCCTGGTAGAGCTAAATTTTTCCTGTCAATGGTGTGTTATTTTCCCTCTCTCTTTCTTGTAGCCCCCTCAGGACTTACCAGAAGTCTGTAGAAATCAAGTCTATGTGTAACTGGCTATCTTTATGCACAAATCTAGGGTTCATGGACATGGATTTCATTAGAAATCTGTGTTCTCCACAGTCAGACATTTAATAAGGCTGTCTTCTAGTCTAGATGCAAGTAGAATTGTAATTGTTCTAAGAAGCTTGTAAATGTTGTGTCATTCTGAAGTATGCCACCTGAATGGTTCAGCATGTTTAGAAAAATGAAACTATGGGTGAGAGGAATGAAAGATGAAGCTGGAGAGTTAATGAGGGGCCAGCTCATAGGAGAATATTATTCTACTCAGGGAAGTTTTAGCCTCATCCTGAAAGCAGAAGGTTCCTATTTAAGTGTTTTATTTTTTTAAGTTAGAGGAATGGTATAATCTATGGATGTAGTGTGACGATTGAATTGGCAGGGTGGCAGGGTGAGAAACAGAATAATCTACTTGAGGGATGATGGTGACCTGAATTAGAAAAAGGGCAATGGAAAAGGAAGAAGTATAGAGATGGCCTTGAGGTAGGTGTGCAGAGAAACTAGAGAGGGAAAAATGATGAAACCCGTATTTCTGGCTTGAGTATAGGAGTGTCACTCTTGGGAAAAGATGATGATTTAATCTATAAACTTACTCAGTTTAGATATCTGTGGACCATCAAAATATCATCTGTTTAAACAATTAAGTATGTGTTTCTGGTGCTCGAGAGAGATACTGGGTTGGAGGTCAAGATTTGATATTTATCAGTACATAGATGTTTCTTGAAGCTGTAGCTGTAGAAACGATTTACCAGGGAGAGGGTGTGGAGGGAGGAGAAAAGAGAGCCAGTCTGTGATTTACTGTTACAGGGATATATGGGGAGTAGAATTCTGTAAGTGATGTTGAGATGGAGTTGTCAGAGAGTAAGAAGAAAATCATGTTCACAAGCAATGGACCCATTAGAGCTTCCATCATCTAAATGGGTCTTGTAAGTTCCCAAGGACGAGATTAGAGTGTGGAGGAAGACAGTTATTGCCAAGGTCTTAAATGAAGAAGGAGAAGGACCAGGTGGTCGTAGATGACTGTGATCGATGGTGACTATGTAGGGAGAGTGGGACTGGGTGATTAGGTGGTACTTGCCTCACAGCAATAAGAACAAAGAGCTTGGGGTGTGAGGGAATGAGAAACTTTCCTTTAAGATGTATTCAGGAAAAACAAGATTTTGAGAGGAGTGCTATAGATGGAATGTTTGTGTCTTCCCCCAAATTCATGTTCAGATCTAATCCTCAATATGATGGTACTAAAGTGATTAGGTCATGAGGGTGAATCCCTTATAAATGGGGTTAATCTCTTCGTAAAAGAAATGCCAGAAGGCTTGCTCATCTCCTATGCTGTGTGAGACACAGCAAGAAGTAGGCTGTCTATGAATCAGGAAGAAGGTCCTTCCAGTACACTGAATCTGCCAGCCCTTAATCTTTGACTTCTCAGCCTCCAGAACTGTGATAATTAAATTTCTGTTGTTTATAAGCCACATATTTATGACATTCTATTATAGCAGCTTGAAATGGCTGAGGCAAATTTAAGTGAAGGCATGAGAGGGAGGAAGGAAACAGTTAAAAGATTGTGAATAGAGAGGGATTTTGTATAACTCAGGACAGGATTCTAGAGAGCACAGTGGGGAGGTATGGAACAGGGGAGCAATAGACGGTGTGTTAAAGGGAGAGCATCACAGAGCATTAGGGGTGGTGACACCACAGTCAGTTCAGGCACTCAGTCATGTCCGACCCTTTGCGACCCCGTGGACCGCAGCACACCAGGCCTCCCTGTCCATCACCAACTCCCGGAGTTTACTCAAACTCATGTCCATTGAGCCGGTGATGCCATCCAGCCATCTCATCCTCTGCTTTCCCATTCTCCTCCTGCCTTCAATCTTTCCCAGCATCAGGGTCTTTTCCAATGAGTCAGCTCTTCGCATCAGGTGGCCAAAGTATTGGAGTTTCAGCTTCAGCATCAGTCCCTCCAATGAACACTCAGGACTGATCTCTTTTAAGATGGACTGCTTGGATCTCCTTGCAGTCCAAGGGACTCTCAAGAGTTTTCTGCAACACCACAGTTCAAAAGCATCAATTCTTCAGTGCTCAGCTTTCTTTATAGTCCAACTCTCACATACACATATGACTACTGGAAAAACCACAGCCTTGACTAGATGGATCTTTGTTGGCAAAGTAATTTTGTCTCTGCTTTTTAATATGCTGTCGAGGTTGGTCATAACTTTTCTTCCAAGGAGTGTATCTTTTAATTTCATGGCTGCAGTCAACATCTGCAGTGATTTTGGAGCCCAAGAAAATCAAGTCTGTCACTGTTTCCATTGTTTCCCCATCTGTTTGCCATGAAGTGATGGGACTGGATGCCATAATCTTAGTTTTCTGAAAGTTGAGTTTTAAGCCAACTTTTTCACTGTCCTCTTTCACTTTCATCAAGAGGCTTTTTAGTCCTTCTTCACTTTCTGCCATAAGTTATATATCACCTGCATATCTGAGGTTATTGATATTTCTCCTGGCAAACTTGATTCCAGCTTTTGCTTCATCCAGTCCAGCATTTTGCATGATGTACTCTGCATATGAGTTAAATAAGCAGGGTGACAATATGCAGTCTTGACATACTCCTTTCCCGATTTGGATCCAGTCTGTTGTTCCATGTCCACTTCTAACTGTTGCTTCTTGACCTGCATACAGATTTCTCAGGAGGCAGGTCAGGTGGTCTGGTATTCCCATCTCTTGAAGAATTTTTCACAGTTTGCTGTGATCCATACATTCAAATGGTTTGGCATAATCAATAAAGAAGTAGATGTTTTTGTGGAATTCTCTCACTTTTTCGATGATCCAACAGATGTTGGCAATTTGATCTCTGGTTCCTCTGCCTTTTCTAAATGCACCTTGAACATCTGGAAATTCATGGGTTCATATACCGTTGAAGCCTGGCTTGGAGAACATTGAGTATTACTTCGCTAGTGTGTGAGATGAATGCAATTGTGTGGTAGTTTGAGCATTCTTTGGCATTGCCTTTCTTTGGGACTGGAATGAAAACTGACCTTTTCCAGTCCTGTGGCCACTGCTGAGTTTTCCAAATTTGCTGGCATATTGAGCACAGCACTTTCACAGCATCATCTTTTAGGATTTGAAATAGCTCAACTGGAATTCCATCACCTCCACTAGCTTTGTTCATAGTGATGCTTCCTAGGCCCACTTGACTTTGCATTCCGGGATGTCTGGCTTTATTCCAGTGATCACACCATCATGGTTATCTGGGTCCTGAAGATCTTTTTTGTATAGTTCTTCTGTGTATTTTTGACACCTCTTCTTAACATCTTTTGCTTCTGTTAGGTCCATACCATTTCTGTCCTTTATTGTGCCCATTTTTGCATGAAATGTTCCCCTGGCATCTGTAATTTTCTTGGAGAGATCTCTAATCTTTGCTATTCTATTGTTTTCCTCTATTTCTTTGAACTGATCACTGAGGAAGGCTTTCTTATCTCTCCTTGTTATTCTTTGGAACTCTGCATTCAAATGGGTATATCTTTCCTTTTCTCCTTTGCCTTTCACTTCTCTTTTCACAGCTATTTGTAAGGCCTCCTCAGACAGCCATTTTGCTTTTTTGCATTTCTTTTTCTTGGGGATGGTCTTGATCCCTGTCTTCTGTTCAATGTCAGGAACCTCTGTCCTTAATTCTTCAGCCACTCTATCAGATCTAATCCCTTGAATCTGTTTCACTTCCAGTGTATAATCATAAGGGATTGATTTAGGTCATACCTGAATGGCCTAGTGGTTTTCCCTACTTTCTTCAATTGAAGTCTGAATTTGGCAATAAGGAGTTCATGATCTGAGCCACAGTCAGCTCCCAGTCGTGTTTTTGCTGACTGTATAGAGCTTCTCCATTTGTCTGCAAAGAATATAATCCATCTGATTTTGGTGTTGACCATCTTGTGATGTCCATGTGTAAAGTCATCTCTTGTGTTGTTGGAAGAGGGTGTTTGCTATGACCAGTGCATTCTTTTGGAAAAACTCTGTTACGGTAAATGATAACAAACAGGAAGGCTTTCCTTGGCTGCTGCCTACAGCTAGCAGGGATTTGAAATGGATGGGTTTAACTTTGGTGAAGTCGCTAGATAATCAGTCTTCAATCTACCCTTTATGTGGTAGGAGTTCTTAGGTTTCTTTGGAGTCATCTTTGGCCATCAGAATACTAGTTTTTGGTAGATGAGTAGATTTTCAAGCCGAATGACTGGCCCAAGGTCTGGTGTGATGGTAAGTACATGTGAGTGGCCCAGGTTTCTGCAGAGGGGCCAGGCATGTTGAGTTGAGTGTGCCAACCTTTGTAGTACGTGAAACAACCCACTCTCATTTTCAGATCACAGTTTGAGATCTGAAGACTTCATTGTCCCTTAAGTCATTGTAATAAGCTCCCTTTTAAATGTTCCTATAGCATTATATAAGTTTCTGATCATAGTACTGGCCAAACATATTATTGCCAGTTTATATATCTATATCCCACATTAAACTATACTCTTTAAAGGACAGACATTTCTGTTCTGCTGAACTATTTCCAGAAACTGGCATAGTGAGTGAAATATTCCCCGCTGCCCACACACACAGAGTATGTAAATGTATCCTGTAGGTATTGTATCTCTGTCTAAGGAACTGGTATGTGCCTGTGCTCAAGGGAGGTGTTCTATATTAAGGTGGAGTTTTTATACCCTTAGTGCCTAGAGGAATGTATGGAACAGAGCAACTGAGTTGCTTGTTATCAGCTCACATGGATCATGGCCAAAAGAGGGCAGCAGAGAGTCACAGACCAGAGGCGGTTTGCCCGCGTGTAGAGATTGGGCGTAAGATATTACAAAATCAGGAGAGAAGAGTTTTGGGTGCCAGAGATAGAGTGGTGCTCTTTTCAACAGCTAATACTAGAGGGGTATGTTTAGCAATCAGAGAGTTGGGAAATCCCTAGATCGAAGTGAAGTGAAGTGAAGCTCAGTCGTGTCCAACTCTTTGTGACCCTATAGACTATACCTACTTCCCTTGTGGCTCAGCTGGTAAAGAATCCTCCTGGTAAAGACGATATTTAAAAGGAAACTACAGTATACTAACACATATGTATGGAATTTAGAAAGATGGTAACGATAACCCTATATGCAAAACAGAAAAAGAGACACAGATGTACAGAACAGACTTTTGGACTCTGTGGGAGAAGGCGAGGGTGGGATGTTCTGAGAGAATAGCATCGGAACATGTATATTATCTAGGGTGAAACAGATCACCAGCCCAGGTTGGATGCATGAGACAAGTGCTCGGGCCTGGTGCACTGGGAAGACCCAGAGGAATCGGGTGGAGAGGGAGGTGGGAGGGGGGATCAGGATGGGGAATACATGTAAATCCATGGCTGATTCATGTCAATGTATGACAAAAACCACTACAATATTGTAAAGTAATTAGCCTCCAACTAATAAAAATAAATGAAAAAAAAAAAAGAATAAAAGGAAACTAAAATCTCAAAACCAAGAAATGAAGCAGGAAGTAGTAAGGTATTTTCCTCTTGGTTTGGAGGCAATTTGTAGTCATTGTGTTTTTTGCTGACAAGAACATCCTTTGAAGACCAGGTCAAGCCTCTGCTCTCTTATGTGGCAGATAGAGGAGTTTGACCCTGAAAGTGTGGCCTGTTAGTTACAGGAAGGAGGGATGAAGGGGCCAAGGAAACTTAGCCAAGTGAAGGGAGACCACAGATGTACAAGAGACGCTTCAAGTAAATGCTGCGGGGTCTGCGTCTTATAGGCAGAGCAGGACCATCTGTTCTGAGTGACCCAAAGGGAGAAAAACTGGGACTAATGAGTGGGAATGACGGAGAGAAGGATCTCAACTCAAAACTAGCACTGCCTTCTCTCTGAGCCTTTTCTCATGCCACTCTCCCCTGGTCCGCCATGCTGGATCCATCCTGTCAGTTCCTAACACCTCCCAAGAGTTTTACTGCTGCTTCACTGCTAGGATCACCCCTCAGATCTTGGCTGAGCTGTCATTTCCTAAGAGAGTCCTTTTCTGACCACCCCCTACTATTCTCTATCATGCTCACTCCCTTTTGAACACCCTTAACTATTCATCATTATGCATTCCTTTATTTTCTTCATTTATTGTCTGCCTTCCCTGATGAGGGGTAAAGACCAAGTGTGTTTTACTCCCTACTGGATACCCAGCATCTAGTATAATACTCAACTTGTGGTAAGTGGTTTAATACATATTTGCTGAACAAATATATTGAATAGATGGCTTTTGGAAGGAGGGAGTTACCCAGCAGGGAAGGTATTTAATATAGACTGGACACACTATTGGCCAAGCCATTGAATGAAGGATTCAGGAATCAGATGGATTTTTACATAAAGTAAAATATTTCAAGTTCCTTTCTGTGATTCAATTCTATTATTCCAAGAAATGAAGAGTGTAAAATTAAAATGGAGACGATGATGAGTCCATTGCTCATCAATGAAGAGGAAAGAAAAATAAATATGGCTGATTAAAGAGTAATGAAGATCTTGCCAAGCCATTAATAACAGTGGAAAATATAATTTGTAGGCAATATAGACCTTAAATGAATCTGTAGACTGAGTTAGTTTCCTAGGAAAATATTTAGGGGCTTCCCAGGTGTGCTAGTGGTAAAGAATCTGCCTGCCGATGCAGGAGACGTAAGAGGTGTGGCTTCAACCCCTGGGTCAGGAAGATCCCTTTGAGGAGGACTTGGCAACCCAC
This sequence comes from Cervus elaphus, assembly GCF_910594005.1. Taxonomy (NCBI): domain Eukaryota; kingdom Metazoa; phylum Chordata; class Mammalia; order Artiodactyla; family Cervidae; genus Cervus; species Cervus elaphus. The sequence continues at coordinate 19,973,660 of NC_057830.1, read as the reverse complement.
TCCACAGTTTCTTGCCTGGAGAATCCCGTGGACAAAGGAGCCTGGCAGCTACAGTCCATGGGGTCACAAAAGAGACACGACTGAATAGTCTTATCACACACATATGAAAACAGATCTGCAAGTCACTACTTTCTCTCTGTCTCACTTTTACTTGTTGGATTATAGTTGTTTTACAATGTTGTGTTAGTTTCTGCTGCACAACAAAGTAAATCAGCCACACGTATACATATATCCCCTCTTCCTTGGGTTTCCTTCCCATTTAGGTCCCGACAGAGCAATGAGAAAATTTCCTTGTGCTATACAGTCTGTTCTCATTAATTAACTATTTTATACACAATAGACCCGTCCACCCCAGTCCACCCCATCCCCTTTTAATCTTTAATAACTAACACAGTATTTGGCATGTGGCAAATGAACAGTAAGTATTTACTGAATAAATGCATACTTAAGGGAATTATAAGAGAAACTTTGGAATCCACACCACCATACTTTTCCATAAATTTTGACAGCTGTAGATTTTACATTATCTCATCTTCTTTGCTTGATATTATTTGTCTGTTTATAGCTAAACATAATATACTTCCTACACATAATATACTTACAGCGTATCATTAAAGTGCTGATAAAATAATGCCTCTATGAAGATAGTCATGCTCCTTGCTGAGTGTTGGTGTAGAAAAAATCATTGCTGAAACCATTCTCAGTTTTCTGAAATTGCCTGTGAGTTGCTGTTGTGTTTAATTAAGTACCAATTTTGACAAAAACATAATAACTAATGCTCATTAAGATGCTAGATGCAATTTGAGTAATTAGTTTTCTTCAAATTTTTTTTAACCATGCTTATATCACTGAGCATCAAATATTAATGCTAATTGAGCATATATTTATTTTAATACTAGCTATCATGGTGAACAGACTTTAAGGTGGCCTCCATGACCCCCAACTCTTGGTGTACATACACTTTTGTAATCTCTGTCTCTTGAGGGTGGGTGGATCTATGTCTTGATTCTAACTAGCAGAATATGGCAAAGGTGATGTCACTCCTGTGATTGTTACACTATATAAGATGTTATCTTGCTAGTACACTTGATATAGGGCCTATAAGCACCAAACTACTTAATCAACAGAACTGTTTCTTTTGGGACAGTTCAATGTTTCTTTTGACTTAGGAGGTGCTGCTTTTTCACAAAACACTAAGGGTGTTGTGGTCAGAGAAAATTTGGAAAACTTCACACCGAGTGCTTAGAAAATAACACTCCACAATGACCCTGTAGGATTTGTATCTCTACTAACACACTTCATAAACAAACCAGTCTTCCAGTTGTTTGAAGATTATAACTCTTGGTATTGACTAAGTATCTAGATGTACTATTAAAAACATCATCATTGGCAGCAAAAGCCAAAGTAGACAAATGGGGCTACATTGAGCATAAAAAACTTTTGTATGTCAAAGGGCATATCAGCAGATTAAAAGGACATCCGAGAAAATGGGAGCAAATATTTACAAATTACATATCTGATAAAGACCCTAACCCAAACCCTAATATCCAAATGTATAAAGAACTCCTACAACTCAAAACCAAAAAGTAAAATAACTGCATTAAAAAATGGGCAAAGCACTTGAATAAACATTTCTCCAAAGATGATATACAGATGGCCTACAAGAGATAAAAAGATGTGCAACATCACTAATCATCATAGAAATGCAAATCAAAACCATGATGAGATACCATCTCATGCCCTTAGAATAGCTACTATCAAAAAACCAGTAAATAAAAAATATTGGTAAGGATCTATAGAAACAAGAATCCTTGTACATTGTTGCTGGAATTCTAAAATGGTATAGTCACTGTGGAAAACAGTACGGAGATTCCTCAAAAAAATTAGAAAAACTTCACTTTGCTGTATACCTGAAACTAACACAACATTGTAAATCAACTATATCCCAATAATATTTTAAAAAGGAAATAATGTATGATCTAGTGATCCTACTTCTGAGTTTTTACTCAAAAGAATTAAAATCAGGATCATGAAGAGGTATTTGTGCACTCATGTTTAAAGTAGCACTGTTCACAATATCCAAGAGGTGACAGGGATTCAAATGTCCATTAGATGAATGGGTAAACAGAATGTGGTTTATATGTATGATGGAATACTACTCAGCCTTAAAAAGGAAGGAAGTCATGTCACATACTACAGTGAAGATGATCTTTGAAGACCTTATATTAAGAGAAACAATTCAGTCACAAAAAGACATATATTGCATGATTTCACTATATGAGGTTTCTAGAGCAGTCAGATTCGCAGAAACAGAAAGAGGAATGATGATGACCAGGACCTGGGGAGAGGGGGAGCAAGGAAACTGTTTTTAACTTTACAAGATGAAAAAGTTTTGGAGATCTGTTTACAACAATGTGAATATACTTAATGTTACTGAACTGTACACTTAAAAATGGTTAAAATGGTAAACTTTATGTTATGTGTTTTTATCACAATAAGGAAAATTGGTCATTTAAGTGTATATTCTGAGAGGTTGATTTCAGATTCCAGATACATGATACAGAAAATTTTTATTCATGAAACCTGCAGGAGTCACTTCTTTGCTCACCTGTCATAACTGTACTATTGGGAATAATGTGAGGGAAAGGAGTTAACACAAAATAGGCTTGGTATTGTAGAATAGTTTTTAACAATACCCACTGTTCCTTCTGTGAGTGTCAAACCAGACCCAAATGAAAAAGGAAATGAGAAATAATATGTATTGTAGGTTTACTGTTTGGTTTACATTAAGATCAGCATGGGTTAGAACTCCAGGACTTGAGCCATTGTTTATATTCATGTCAATAGAACCCTAATTTTATTTATTTATTTTTTTTCTCTAGAATCTTTTTTTTTTTTCATTTATTTTTATTAGTTGGAGGCTAATTACTTTACAATATTGTAGTGGTTTTTGTCATACATTGACATGAATCAGCCATGGATTTACATGTATTCCCCATCCTGATCCCCCCTCCCACCTCCCTCTCCACCTGATCGCTCTGGGTCTTCCCAGTGCACCAGGCCCGAGCGCTTGTCTCATGCATCCAGCCTGGGTTGGTGATCTGTTTCACCCTAGATAATATACACGTTTCGATGCTGTTCTCTCGAAACATCCCACCCTCGCCTTCTCCCACAGAGTCCAAAAGTCTGTTCTGTACATCTGTGTCTCTTTTTCTGTTTTGCATATAGGGTTATCGTTACCATCTTTCTAAATTCCATATATATGTGTTAGTATGCTGTAATGTTCTTTATCTTTCTGGCTAACTTCACTCTGTATAATGGGCTCCAGTTTCATCCATCTCATTAGAACTGATTCAAATGAATTCTTTTTAATGGCTGAGTAATATTCCATGGTGTATATGTACCACAACTTCCTTATCCATTCATCTGCTGATGGGCATCTAAGTTGCTTCCATGTCCTGGCTATTATAAACAGTGCTGCGATGAACATTGGGGTGCACATGTCTCTTTCAGATCTGGTTTCCTCAGTGTGCATGCCCAAGATGGTATTGCTGGGTCATATGGCAGTTCTATTTCCAGTTTTTTAAGAAATCTCCACACTGTTCTCCATAGCGGCTGTACTCCTAATTTTAATTGTAATTTAATTTAAAGGTCAAGGTTTTTGATAAGCAGCACAAGAATACATTCATTTTATAAAAGATTAAGGCAAAACTTAAGAATGTAGGGTCAAATGTGAGAAGTGAAGTGAAAGTCACTCAATTGTGTCTGACTCTGCGACCTCCATGGGCTGCAGCCTACCAGGCTCCTCTGTCCATAAAATTCTCCAGGCCAGAATACTCAAGTTGGTAGCCATTTCTTTCTCCAGGGTATCTTGCCAACTCAGGGATTGAACCCAGGTCTCCTGTATTTCAGGCAGATTCTTTACCTTTTGAGCCACAAGGGAAGCCCAAATGTGAATACCATGTTTTATCTCTATCCCGCTCCCATCCCATGCTACTCTTAGAAATTTAATATATGTCTTTCCAGGCTTTATGCATTTCACACATGTATATGTATATATATGAATTAATTTTTTTAAAAAGTAAGAGGAGGCATACTACTCTTCTAATTCTGGACTTAATCTTTCATTAAACACGATACTCTGAGACTCTTCCATGTCTCTGTATGCAGAGCTTCCTAAATCTTATTCATAGAGACTTTATATTCCATGCAATTACTGTACCCTCATTTATTTCCCTCCTCTTCCACTGATGGGTTTTCTGTATGTTTGTAAGGCTCTACCTCAGTGCAGCAGGGTGGACTAGTTATACATTTTCTAGGAACTGGAAATTGACTGGAAATAGCTGATCTGTCTTCCGATGGTAGATTCTGAGAACAGAAATCAACCATCATGTAGGTGAAAAAGTGATCAGATCTGGAGGAAAAATATAAACTTTGTCTAATGACAGGAATTGAATTGGATTTATCTTGTTTGAATCTGACTAAAGAGAAAAAAAATAAACCTATGAATGAATAAAGCAGAACAGAAGAAAGAACAAATGCTGAAGGCTCATGGAAAAGATACACTTGAAAATTTGTGCTGCAGGACACAGATGATTATTTGGATCAAACCAATATGATGGAAGAATATATGTTCAAGAAAAAAGAGCAGAAAGTCATGCATAGAAAACGAGCTTAGGAAAATAGAGATTGAGGTAATATGGAATGGTTATATTGGATCTAAAACCACAATGAACAATATGAAAAAAAAATCACATCAACAATTGATGGATTATGCAGATGGTAAGAAAGAGAGCAATGAGAGCCAATGGGTGGAGAGGAGAAAAAACAAAGGAGAAAAATAGCAACAAAATAATAAAAATGGAATATGTAAGTCATTTAGATAAACATCAGTATATCCAAGATTAGTATTTGGAAATAGGATACATATAGCTTTTTGGTCTTGTAGAGTGCAATAATCATGTTGTGAAAAAAATAAAAAGGTATTAAAAGAGGCATAACCTAATCAACTAGGTATTTGCAAATTATTAAAGAAAAATTTTCTAGAGTAATAGATAGCTAACACGCTTTATATGCCATGGAAAAAACAGTTTCTTTTTAAAATCCCATAGAATATTTGCAAAATATTTATCAAATTAGGATATCAAAACTATCAAGTAATGCTCCAAACAAAAATTTTAAAGTCTTATTCTTTGACCAAAATGTGCTACAATTTGAAATTAATAAAAATTTATGCATCTCCCATACAAACCCAAGGCCATCTATGTGAGAAATTCTTAAGTCATTCTCCAATAAGCATTGGGCCAGAATTAAAATGAAATAATGGCTAAAGGCTGCTTAGAATAATTGCAGAGAAATTCTTTGAATGACATAGAAAGCAACAATAATTTAAAGAGCATAAGACCTGCGGGTAATCAGATAGGCCAGTGGATCCAAACAAAGCCTGGGTTTAGACCATAGAATATGTAAAATGTGTTTGATGGAAGAGGAAACAGAACAGGCACCCAATATAATACTAAATGGATAAATCACTAGCTTTTCAAATATTTTCAATTTTATATTAAATATATTTAATAAAATATATTAAATATCATAACAATTGATAAACCTTTTAGAATTAAGATGAAATTAGTTCTGCATGTCAGAGTCCACATCAGAATAAATTCATTATGAATAGGGTTAAAACTATAGAAAAATAGAGATAATGCTAAACATGTCTCTGATTTAGCGTAGAAAAGTATTTTTCCAAAGTCAAAGAAAAATACATAGGTAAATAATAAGATTTCACTAAAAATATCTGAACAATAAAAATATATATATACCTACTAAAGGGCACATGACAATTAATGTCAGTGTCTTGAATATTTTGTGAAAGGGTTTGGTAGCTTTAATATAAAAGCAGTGCTAGCAATCAATACAAACACCCCAATAGAGAAATAGGTCAAGAACATGATCAAATAATTCACAAAATGGAAATTGCCACTAAAATATGAGAATAAATTCAACCCCAAGAGACATCAAAGTAAAATAAGTAGAAATATGTTACTAGTTTTAAATTTTCAAATTTGATTGCTTTTAAAAAATTATAATACCCAGTTTTGGCTAGGGTGCAATTATGAGTCCCCTGGAGTAAAATTTTGCAATATGCCAGAGGCGCCTTGAAATACTTGCACTTTTTTTACTGAGTAATTTCTCCTCTAGGAATATATTCTTAGAACATTTAAAGAGACACAGCAAAGAATCTATGTAGCATGATCTATTATATTGAAATATTCAAAACAGTCTGACCAGTCTGACCCTAAATAATTGAATGAAGTATTGTACAATTTCTTAAAATAATGTTTAATAGTACTACATGGTATTTACATGCTTAAGATATTTTGTTAAGAAGACTTAAGTTATAAAGGAATATTTACAAAACTTCCATTTTTAAATAGCAATTATCTACTCTTTTATATAAAAGACTGAAAGATTATTAATGAATAGTTTTGATCTTTGTAGGAATTGTCTGAGAATTGCATATAATTTTCATTTTGCTACATTTTTCAAATTTAGTGAAATACCATAAACTTGTTAATTATATATGTAGAAAAGGAGGAAATAGTGTTTACTTAAAAAGCCATGTCTTTCAGATAAAACTTTAAGTAAAAATACAGTTATGAGAGGCAATGAGGGTAATTCATTAAGATGCTAGTGAGAACTATTTAATATTCCACTATTGTATGTACTCTGAGAATTCTAATTGCTATAGGCAGGAGCATTTTACCATAGAGTCACATTTGGTGGAGATCTTTGAATCGAGAATGTTACTGGCCATAGTTACATAATACTTTTCCAATATGATGCTGTTTGCGGGGGTACTACAGGGGAGCCTGGTGGGCTGCCGTCCATGGGGTCGCACAGAGTCGGACACGACTGAAGTGACTTAGCAGCAGCATGGGCTTCCCTGGTAGATCAGATGGTAAAGTATCTACCTGCAATGTGGGAGATCCAGGTTCAGTCCCTGAGTTGGGACGATCACCTGGAGAAGGGAATGGCTACCCTCTCCAGGGTTGTTGCCTGGAGAATTCCAATGGCAGAGAAGCCTGACACCCTATAGTCCATGGACTCACAAAGAGTTGGCCATGACTGAATGACTGACACTTTCACTTTTCACTCTCATGGTATGTAAGTATTAAAACATGGAAATCTCAGTTAAATAGAGTCAGGGACCAGAATGGGGAGCACTCACACTCTGGACCAACAGGCAGTCTTCTCACCTGGCAAGGACTCAGCCAATGGAAGACATTCACAATTCTGCAGATGAAAATCCATGAACTCCTTTTCCACTAGAGCCCTCCCAACTTCCTTCTCCCTTTGTAAAGGAGTTCTCTCCATCTTGCTAGAGACTTGAACATGGCTTGTTGTGGGTGCTGACCCTAAATTGCTATTCTTTGTTGATCTGGAGTAAACTCATTTTTGCTGGAGAAATAACTGGCACTCTTTTCATTACAATATCACATTATCACATTTTTTTGGAGGTGGGAATATTAGATCTTTAATATAGTACAGATTGCTGAAAATTAGCTGTGATTTCTCAACTATGAGATTCCTCATCAATTCCTTATTTAGCTCTTTTAATTAGAAATTGAGGAGATCAATTTTACTGTGATACAAATTTTGGAAATTTCTTGCTGAAGTTATCTTTGATCCAGAATAGTTTGTTTCTCCTATCGTGATATAACAGGGCTTTGTAGACTGTGCTAGCTTTTGATTAAATGAGAACGATTTCTAGGTTGCGTACTAGAAAATGTTTTGCATCTGATGCAAAGATGCTGGCTTCATATTCCTTTATGTTGTTATTAAATATCACCCCCAACCTTAGAAATACTTGGAATTCAACTTAAATTGTGCATGCGTATAAATTACTCTTAAATTATTCACTATGTATAAAGACATATGTCCCCTGATTGCTAATATGGTAAACCTCTTTTCATAAACATATCAAATGAAAATATTAAGAAAACAAACAAATGAAATTCATATGAAATTCAGAGAGTGAGTTTCTGTTGATTTCCTAGGTTTACAATGTTGTTATGCACATTAGGGATCCTGGCTGTACTTTAGGAGAGCCATTTAGGGGTATAGTCCAGTGGTTGATTTATCACACTCCAGGGTTTAGTCTTCAGCTTTGCAAGGCCAGAAATTTCGTCTTGTCAGAACTCTGAGATAATTAGACCCTGGGAAATTGCTTCATTTCAATAAAAAAGAGAGAGATGTATAAAATAGAATATCAATTTACTCACTCGTAATGAGAAATAGAACCGTAGCTAGGATTGAATCACTCTTGTTAGAAGATGAGCATATTCTCTCCCTTTAGGCAACAGCAAAGCCTACAATGTTTAATCAGAAGCCTCATTTGATGAAAACAGATTTGTTTAATTTTAAGGAGTGCCTCTCCTAAATTAAGAACAGACTAAATTAAGATTATAAGAATAGTCTTACCCTCTAGAGGAAAGACACCCATTGAATCTATTGACCTATAATTTCTATCCCCTGAATAGGAACTTGCTGTATTTTATAACTTGACTTCTCTCAGCCAATTGCTTTCTCTAGGCCATTCTGTCTATCTTCAAAATTCTGTATCATAATTTTTAACTTCTTTAAACATTTCTAATACTATTTTGATGTTCCATATTCTAGCACTAGATACACTTGTAGAATCTCATTTCTTCAGTGGTCACAACTGTATAAGTTGTTGCTTAAATTTTGAAGTCAGGCTTCTGAAGTATCTCACTATATGCTTTATATGAACTTGCTACAAAAGTATAAATTAATGTTCTGTAGATCAGATCAGTCTAGGGGTCAAACTAAATTCCCCAACATGGTCATATCTACATTTGTTAGTTTACTGGTACTCAACTGTATAAGTTTTCTATTCATACCTTAAGACTCCTATTTTAACTATTTTCTGAAATCCCTGGAGGGCATTGCACTTGTAAGCAGCTTGATGCCCATGAAAGAAGTGGTGCGTTCCTGGAGATGTCCATCAATGCGGACAGTGCGGCTGCCCATGTTTGATGTCACTGGTTTCTGCCCTGAGAATGAAGTCTTCTGCTTGCTGCATGTGATACCCTTCACCAAAGGCAGGCCTGTGCCCCACTGCTGCAAGAGCTGTGGCTCATAAACCACACTGATGCAGACGCAAAAACAATGGGGTTAAGATAAATCATGATAATAACCAACACCAAAAAGACTTCTGGGCAAGTCAAACTATGAGGAAAGTCAGGACCCCTGAGGTCAGCAGGGGTTAGGAAAATAAGTAACAGCCAAGAAAGCTTGATTTAGAAGAGAAGAAGATTTTTGTAGGTGGATAGAAAGACAAGATGAAAATTTAGCTATCATTGTAGGAGGGTGAAGCAGATCGGATGTTCACCCATAAGATGCCTGTAAGTGAATTATTAATAAAAAAAAATCCCCCTCTTTATTGGCAGAAGCAATCCCTGATCAGGGAGCATGGCTTGAAGAGATCAGAGGCTAGATTTTTATATTTTCACATCATCTTGGCCAAGTGCATTTATGCAGGGCATAGGTCACACAACTCTTTAAAGAATTGATGGCATTTAACGAGACTACTGAAAAATGACATAATGAAGGGAATTTGGATGTTTTTAAGAATACAAACTATTTCAGTGTTTGTCACTAAGATGTTTATCTTATAGCAAGAGTTTCTTCTTAGTTGTCAATAAAAGGAAGGGAAGTGTATTTTTTTTTTTAATTTTTTTATTAGTTGGAGGCTAATTACTTCACAACATTTCAGTGGGTTTTGTCATACATTGATATGAATCAGCCATAGATTTACACTTATTCCCCATCCCGATCCCCCCTCCCACCTCCCTCTCCACCCGATTCCTCTGGGTCTTCCCAGTGTACCAGGCCTGAAGTGTATTTTAAATACTAAGTATAGTTAGGTTAGTGTTAGTTATCCAGTTGATGTTGTATTAACCTAAAGATTCTCAGTCTCAAGTGCTTTGCAGATTCAAACTCAATATTTTCATGTGTAGTTAAAACTGGAGTTGACTTTCTGCAGTGTGTGCTGCAGGTGTGATAGAATGGGAGAGTCTTGGAGGGAACATGGCAATGGAAGAACCTTATTATTGATGTGAGCAAATAACAGAGTCATAAACCTTGGCAGAAAGACTACTTCACTTCTCTAGCAAACCGGTTTTCTGGATTCATCTCAAATCAATTTCTAAAATCACTATGGCCATTTTTAGGCTTCTCACACTCCTCTGCATATCCCCTTCCCCCAAATTTTCTCCAGGTAAATCCTCCTGCTTTTCAGATTTGAATCTGTTATCTTGTTTTCTTCTTTGCAATTGACCTGCCATCCATTCAGCCCCTTGGTATCTGCTTCCCCAGGAATTGACCATAAGGTAGAAATGTCTCCCTAGCCTTCCAGAAGCCTTCCAGCCTTCTTCTCCACTCAACTTATTTTCTTGTCATGTACCAAGATGGCAACTGGAAACTGATGTTTTTAATATCTTAGCTGCTTTCCGATCATACTGAAAAAGGGAAAATAAATAATTAACACATGAAGAAGAAATACATTTCTGAAATCTTAGAAATTGCTTATAGGCATAATCCTTCATCCAGGGATAGCATCTAGTAGACTAGGTGAACAATTGATACCTTATTCCTGAACATTAGATTGCTGGCAGCTATAATAATATTTTGATAACCTCTTCCCTTAATATCATCATCATCATCATCACCACCAACAACAAAATAAGGATAGAAACCATTGTTTTCCAGTGTAGTCAAATGAATTTTATTGCTGATAAATTGATATCTATTTCATCAGACTTAGACAATACTAGATATCCTTTTCCACACATTGATTTGTTTGTGTTCCTTTTCTTCCTGCTTTTGGACTTCAGGTGGAGTGACTTGTTTTTAATAGGACAGTTTAAAGAACCTGAGCTCCTGGATCTGAAACCCTAGGAAACATCTTTTAAGATCCGTGATTGAAAGTGCTGACTTTGTGATTTCTCCCTTGATCCCATTTTCTGTCTTCTCAATACATTTAAAAAATATGATATGATAATACAGATTTGAGCTCTCAGTTGCTTATTTCTATAGGACTGAACTGCTTTAATTCTGTAACCCACATTGAAATAAAGTATTGAACATTTTCTTGACTCTTGAACAGATTATCAAATTTTGTTCTGCTAGGCTTGTACTAACCTATATCATCCACTACCAGTTTATGAAAGTACTAATTTTGTTACATATTTTTAGCAATAAAGTATCACTTGAAAAATATTTTACATTTCATTAAAAGGGGTAATTTGTCTTTATAAGAACATTAATATTTCATTGCAAAGGGTAATTTGTCTTTGTAAGAATTGTGATTTTATTTAAAAAATCATATCATTATATAATAGCATTTGACTTATGAAATGTCCTTTGTCTATTGCTCTCCTCCAAGGAATTAAAATGAGTACTAGAGACTTAAAAACTACATCATCCTTGTGGATCAAATAGGACATAATATTCCCTGGTATTAAATAACATGAAAATCAGCATAAAGAATTAAGCATGATGAAAATTAGACAAGATAATAGTGAAGTTCACTGTATTGTTTCCCAAAATCCATAGAGGAAGTTCAATGAGTCCCAGTGACAGAGGGACTTAGGGGTCATATAATCCAACCACCCACTGTGCTGGAAAGAAAACCACAACAAAATAGTTTCCATGACTTTTCCAAGGCTTATTGGTGGTACATAGGGATGTAATTCCCAATTCTTCTAACTTCCAGTCTTAAAACAATTTATTATACCATGCTGGTTGTAATCATTACCCCATCAAATTTTTGGTATCATTTTCTGTCTTGTCATTATTACCATGTGATATATCTGGCGACAATGAACTTCAATTATTTAAAAATATACTTTATTGTTATATATAAAAAAATTCTTATAGGAATCTTCCTTTAAGCCTTGCATAATTTTCACTTTCACAAATGTTTGTTATTACAATTTATGGAGTCTTGTAGGAAAACAGCACTGTGCTGTTGGCCATGTTATCTCATAGCAAAGCTGCTCCTGCATTTCATGTGAGTGTTGGTGGAGAGAGGTAGGAGTCATTTATTGTTAAACTGCACATAGGGAAAGATTTTTCTTTGTGGCTATATTAGGGTTCTCAGAGAAACAGAACCAGCCAGATGTTCAGTCGCCAAGTTATGACTGACTCTTCGAGACCTCATGGACTACAACACTGAAGGCTTCTCTGTCTCTCACCATTTCCCAGAGATTGTCCAAATTTATGCCCAATGGACTGGTGATGCCATCCAACCATCTCGTCTTCTCTTGTCCCCTTCTCTTCCTGCCTTCAATCTTTCCCAGCATCAGGGTCTTTACCAGTGAGTCAGTTCTTTGCATCAGGTGGCCAAGGAATTGGAGCTTCAGCTTCAGCATTAGTCCTTCCAAGGAGTATTCAGGGTTGATTTCCTTTAAGATTGACTGGTTTGATCTTATTGCTTGCATATTAAAAAAAAGGATTTACTATGGGAATTGTGTCATGTGGTTACTGAGGTGAAGAAGTCCCACAATCTGCCATCTGCAGTCTGGAGAACTAGGAAAGCTGGTGGTATAATTCAATCCTAGGGGTCCAAAGACCAAGAATAAGGAGTTCTGATGTCCAAAAGTAAGATAATACAGACATCCCCATTCGAGAAAACAGAATTAGCTCTTGTGCCATTTCCTTCTATTCGGGCCCTCAATGGATTTGATGATGCCAGCCCACACTAGTAAGGACAGATCTCCTTTACTCAGCCTACTGACTCAAATGTTAATCTCTTCCAGAAAGATCACAGACAGCACCCAGTAACAGTGTCTTATCATCTATCTGGGAAGTCCTTAGCCCAGTCAAGTTGTGGTATAAAATTAACCATCAAAGAGTTTATGCTTTTTATTTTTAGAAACTGACATTGATTGAGTGTAACTCTGAACTCAACATTCTAGTGTCTACATTGTCCTGTAGCTGAAAAATAATATACTAGTGAATCCACTCTTATCTCAAATTTTGTATAGCAGTTTGGTTTGCCTGTCACTATCAATCAATGTTTTCATATCTGCAGCAATTCAGCCAATGTCATTCTAAATCAGAAGGAAACAGCGTCACCCCCAGGCATGACTGTGATATGTTTCAAAAACTATAGATCTGTTTACAGGTGTTGTGAAACATTCTTCATACTTATTGCCACTTAACTGTTACTTTAACAGTGAAGTTAGCCTTGACTATGACCTGGATCCTTTTGAGAGGCTTATTTATGAAGACAAGTTCTTCTTTTCAAGATTTCTTGGGTACCAGTATACTTTGACTTGGCTTTAAGTTGCTCCCAACTGAAGATCTAAAACTTAACATTAAAGAAAGAATTTCAGTTTTTAATGAAATGTGGAAATTGATGACCATATGTTTTAGCACTGTAGAGTTTTTCTATTATCTTTCTCTGTAGAGAGTCTTTCCAGTAGAAACTAAACAACATGCATCATCTCGTATTTTCTGGAAAAACTCACATGGCTAATAGAGAATGGCATGCTCAGGTTTTCACAGAAAATAATTATGTTCCTTCTTTGTTCCCTTCTTCCATTTCCTGAGGGAGATTCAGCATGGGGAAAGAGGCAAACTGACTTACCCATAAGCACCAGTGTTTGGCAAAACTTCACATTTCTTTAAACAGTTACCTTTCCAAGGTTTGAAAAATGACTGAATTTAAGAACTGTAGAGAATAGGGAATGACATTAACCCAGCTATCTCTGAGTGCAGTAAAGAAAATATGAATTCGATTTTTGTAATGGAAAAGTGAGTACCTCATTGAACACAACTTTTGTGATGACTATTACACTGAATTAAAGAATTAGTTTACTAATTAGCTCTTGGCAGTTCACCTCAATTGATCTTCAACTTCAAGGCAGAGCAAATAAGTATAAAGAAAAATACTCATATATGTTAGCTGGAATGAAAGGTTTGAAAATAAAATAAAAATGTATTCCTTTTTCTTTTTCTTTTGTAAACTCAATTGTAAATCATTTCTTACCTTTTCTCAATCCCAAATCAATTTTGATTTCTCTTTTTGATTCTAATTTCCCTAACAGAGAACTCTATCAGGCTGACATCATGTTCTTCTAGCTTAATGAATCAAGTGATACACATATTATCTGTATCAGCACTGTATCAGGTACGGGGAGAAATACAAAGACATAGAACATTTGAACATGGAGTTTCTGTCTGGAAGGAGGTGGCAGTTTAGCTGGAGGGACAAGCAATGCACCCCCAAAAGGTTCAATAACAATTTGGTAATTAAAAACAGTAGAAATTAGTGTGAACTAATGAGATTTCAATTTATCTAGTTTACAAAAGGGGTAAGTGAGTAATCTGATTGACATCCTAACTTTTGTTTTGGGGATACCTGAGGCATCATAGTAATTTGAAATGGTTCTACCTTTCCACAGACAATCAATGCAGCTTCTATGAGTATATATGAATAGGCCAGGCAGGGTTAGAGGAAAGAACATCTTTGGAGTCAGAAGGCCTGAGCTTTTGGCTCATCCACAAGGCTGATTCCTCTTGGGTGAATTATCTACCCCCCTCAAGTGTTGATTTCCTCATATTTAAAATAATGAAAACAATAGCACAAGCTTGGAGTAGGCTGATCTCATTCATGATCGTAATAAATGGCATTCCTGTAACAACATCTCTTCCCTCATGCTATATCACCAGGGTCAGCCTTGTGACTTGCTTTGCCCAATAGAACAGTAGCAAATGATGTGACCTGAGACTGACAAAGTGCTTCTGCTGTTTCTCTTGCTCCTCTGGCTTTATCATGAGAACATGTCCAAAGCCAGGGCATGAAACATGTAGAGTAGTGTCAAGACAGCTCACTATATCCAGCTAAGGCCCAAGGCATGAGAGAGAACCAAGCTAACCTAATGACAGGTGTTTAGGAGACCTGCAACTGACTGCGGGTGTATGAATGACCCCACTGATCTTGGGTGAGCTGGGAAGACAATGCCATCAACTCATAAACAAGGATAAGTGATCATTGTTTTATGTCACTAAGGTTTGGTGACGGACTGTTAGACAGCAGTAGCTAACTGATAAAATGCTTCATTGATACTGTGGGAATTAAATAGGACAATGCATGTGAATGAGTTTTGCAAACTGTGAAGTAATTCACAAATATGAATTAAAAATTTTTAAAATATCAATGATTTATTGAAGATGAGGACATAGAAGAGTGATGAGATGTAGAGTATTCAAGTCATTCTGTCAATTATTTTATGCCGTTGTTGTTCAAAGTGATATAAATTTATTTTGGTCACCTATTTATTTGTCCAATGGCTCAGAAATTCTTATCACTTATAAATATTTAAAAAAGGATACACTAGAGAAAAGCCTAATTCTAATATATAGATATAGAAAAAAGTCACATGATTGTGTTCACTTAAATCATTTAACTACTGTAAATTTTCATTACCAAGCAACCAAGATTTTTTCCTTAGCAAATTATTAATAGTTTGACTTGACCAAAGTCAGGGCTAAGAAAAATCCAAGAAGAAAATTATGCATTTGATGTTATTTAAATGTAATTTATGGATTATTTGTATACTGCTGACTTTTAAAAAAGTAGATGCTGCAAATATAAATAGAAAATGAATCTACCATTTCTGAGTGGAGTGTTCTCTGAAAGCTAATTTTTAAAAGTAGGCCCTTGGATTTTTTAGCACATTTTTCCAATATCAATAATGATGGGTAACCTATTCAAGTTCATTTAACAAATTTTTATTGGGAAACTTACATAGCTTGGCTCTATTCTAGGGGACAGAGATGTTACTGACTAAAACAGACAACCATTTCTGTTCTCTTGTAACTTAATTATATTAGGGGGCCAAAAATAAGCAGGAGCCATAGGTAAACATGTAGTATGGTATCTGTCAATAAGTGCTATGGAAGATAACAAATCAGAAAAGGGGTATGGAGTGTATCAGTAACATTGCAACTTTTACTTAGACGGTTTTTGCTGCAGTAGCAGAAGAAGTGGGCCAGGAACTGTGAACACAGACAAAAATAAAAAATAAAAACAATGCTTTGTGTCTAATAAAGGATTATTTCTGGTGGTTTGGCACTCCTTTTCCTGCTCTAGCCTACATTGGTGAAGCCGTAGTTTTCATTCTGGCTTGTTGAGATAAAATATGATGATGACGTGGGGATGTGTGAGAAGGACACCGTGGCTGAGAGAGAAGTGGAAAAAGATGAGAGGGAAACAAGGCAATGGCTGCCAGGCCCCCTTTCTGAGATGGCTGCACACATCTGGGTAAATCATTAGACATGAAACAGAATTTTCATCTTATAATGTACTTTGGTATATCAACATCTTTTCCCTATTTAAGAATACACATTGCTCAAAGTGGGGAGATATGTATGGGGGGCAAAAAGTAAAGGGGGCTACTAGTGTGGTGGACTAAGAATCTCAGAGTTTCTTGAGAATGTTATCTCATATGAAGCAATAAAATCCTTTATAGGGCGTTCCTATTGACTGTTCAGTTCACTCAGTCATGTCTGACTCTTTGCGACCCAATGGACTGCAAAAAGCCAGGCTTCCCTGTCCATTGCCAACTCCCAGAGCTTATTCAAACTCATGTCCATTGCATCAGTGATGCCATCCAACCATCTCATCCCCTGTTGTCCCCTTCTCCTCCCACCTTCAATCTTCCCCAACATTAGGGTCTTTCCTAGTGAGTCAGTTCTTCGCATCAGGTGGCCAAAATATTGGAGTTTCAGCTTCAGCATCAGCCCTTCTGATGAATATTCAGGACTGATTTCCTTTAGGATGGACTGGTTGGATCTCCTTGCAGTACCAGGGACTCTCAAGAGTCTTCTCCAACACCACTGTTCAAAAACATCAATTCTTTGGCATTAAGCTTTCTTTATAGTCCAACTCTCCATCCATACATGATTACTGGAGAAAACATAGCTTTGACTAGATGGACCTTTGTTGGCAAAGTAACGTCTCTGCTTTTTAATATGCTGTCTAGGTAGGTCATAGCTTTTCTTCCAACGAGCAAGTGTCTTAATTTCATGGCTGCAGCAGTCACCATCTGCAGTGATTTTGGAGACCAAAAAAGTAAAGTCTGTCACTGTATCCATTGTTTCCCCATCTGTTTGCCATGAAGTCCCCATCTGTTTGCCATGAAGTGATTGGACTGGATACCATGATCTTAGTTTTCTGATTGTTGAATTTTAAGCCAATTTTTTCACTCTCCTCTTTCAATTTCATCAAGAGGCTCTTTAGTTCTTCTTTGCTTTCTGCCATAAGTTATATGTCACCTGCATATCTGAGGTTATCAATATTTCTCCCAGCAATTATGATTTCAACTTGGGCTTCATCCAGCCCAGCGTTTCGCATGATGTACTCTGCATATACGTTAAATAAGCAGGGTGACAATATACAGCCTTGACTTACTCCTTTCCCGATTTGGAACCAGTCTGTTGTTCCATGTCCTATTCTAACTGTTGCTTCCTGACCTGCATACAGATTCTTCAGGAGGCAGGTCAGGTGGTCTGGTATTCCCATCTCTTTCAGAATTTTCCACAGTTGTGATTCACATAGTCAAATGCTTTGGCATAATCAATAAAGCAGAAGTAGATGTTTTTCTGGAACTCACTCACTTTTTCACTGATCCAACGGATGTTGGCAATTTGATCTCTGGTTCCTCTGCCTTTTCTAAATGCAGCTTGAACATCTGGAAATTCATGGTTCATGTACTGTTGAAGCCTGGCATGGAGAATTTTTAGATTACTTTACTAGTGTGTGAGATGAGGGCAACTGTGCAGTAGTTTGAACATTCTTTGGCATTGCCTTTCTTTGGGATTGGAATGAAAACTGACCTTTTCCAGTCCTGTGGCCACTGCTGAGTTTTCCACATTTGCTGGCATACTGAGTGCAGCACTTTCACAGCATCATCTTTTAGGATTTGAAAGAGCTCAGCTGGAATTCCATTACCTCCACTAGCTTTATTTGTAGTGATGCTGCCTAAGGGCCACTTGACTTCACATTCCAGGATGTCTGGCTTTATTCCAGTGATTACACCATTGTGATTATCTGGGTCATGAAGTTCTTTTTTGTATAGTTCTTCTGTGTATTCTTGCCATCTCTTCTTAAGATCTTCTGCTTCTGTTAGGTCCCTACCATTTCTGTCCTTAATTGTGCCCATCTTTTCCTGAAATATTCCCTTGGTATCTCTAATTTTCTTGAAGAGATCTCTGGTCTTTCCCATTCTGTTGTTTTCCTCTATTTCTTTGCATTGATCACTGAGGAAACTCTGCATTCAAATGGGTATATCTTTCATTTTCTCCTTTACCTTTAGCTTTTCTTCTTCTCACAGCTATTTGTAAGGCCTCCTCAGACAACCATTTTGCCTTTTTGTATTTCTTTTTCCTGGGGATGGTCTTGATCCTTGTCTCCTATACAATGTCCGAAGCCCTGTCCATAGTCCTTAAGGCACTCTATCAGATCCAGTCCCCTTGATTCTATTTGTCACTTCCACTGTATAATCATAAGGGATTTGATTTAGGCCCTACCTGAATGGTCTAGTGGTTTTCTCTACTTTCTTCAATTTAAGTATGAATTTGGTAATAAGGAATTCATGATCTGAGCCACAGTCAGCTCCTGGTCTTGTTTTTGCTGACTGTATAGAGCTTCTCCATCTTTGGCTGCAAAGAATATAATCAATCTAATTTCATTATTGACCATCTGGTCATATGTCCATGTGTTGAGTCTTCTCTTGTGTTGTTGGAAGAGGGTGTTTGCTCTGACCAGTGCCTTCTCTTGGCAAAACTCTGTTAGTCTCTGACCTGCTTCATTTTGTACTCCAAGGCCAAATGTGCCTGTTACTCCAGGTATCTCTTGAATTCCTACTGTTGCATTCCAATCCCCTATAATGAAAAGGGCATCTTTTTTGGGTGTTAGTTCTAGAAGGTCTTGTAGGTCCTTATAGAACCGTTCAAGTTCAGCTACTTCAGCATTACTGGTCGGGGCATAGACTTGGATTACTGTGATGTTGAATGGTTTCCCTTGGACATGAACAGAGATCATTCTGTTGTTTTTGAGACTGCATCTAAGTACTCCATTTTGGACTCTTCTTTTGACTATGATGGCTACTCCATTTCTTCTAAGGGATTCTTGCCTGCAGTAATAGATATAATGGTCATCTGACTTAAATTCTCCCATTCTAGTCCAACCTAAAATGTCGATGTTCACTCTTGTCATCTCCTGTTTGACCACCCCCAAACTGCCTTCATTCATGGAACTAACATTCCAGGTTCCATGCAATATTGTTCTTTACAGCATCGGACTTTACTTCCATCACCAACATCCACAACTGGGTGTTTTTTTTTTTTTTTTTTTGGCTCCATCTCTTCATTCTTTCTGGAGTTATTTCTCCAGAAAGCATATTGAGCACTTACCGACCTGGGGAACTATCTTTTTGCCTTTTCATACTGTTCATGGGGTTCTCAAGGCAAGAATACTGGAATGGTTTACCATCCCCTTCGAAAGTGACCCACGTTTTGTCAGGACTCTCCACCATGACCCGTCTGTCTTGGGTGGCCCTACACGGCATGGCTTGTTGTTTCATTGAGTTTGACAAGGCTGTGGTACATGTGATCAGATTGGTTAGTTTTCTGTGATTGTGGTTTTCATTCTGTCTGCCCTCTGATGGAGAAGGATAAGAGGCTTATGGAAGCTTCCTGATGAGAGAGAGAGAGACTGAGGGGGAAACTGGGTCTTGTTCAGATGGGTGCGGCCATGCTCAGTAAATCTTTTTTATCCAGTTTTTTGTTTACTGACTGTTAAACTATCCCGAAATAGACTCTCTCAAAGCAGTTTTATTTTGCTCATGATTTTGTAGGTCAGTAGTCAGGCTCAACACAATATTGTAAAGCTATTATGCATCAATAAAGCTTAAACAATCAGCCTCCCCTGGGGCCAGGAGATCCACTTGCAAGATAACTTACTCGTATTACTGGCAAGTTGATGCTAACTATTATCTGGAACTCAGCAGGATTTTACTCTGAGTCCTCAGTTCTTCTTTTCATTTCTTTTAGATTAAAGTATAGTTGGTTTATAATGATGTGTCAGGTTTTGGTGTACAGCAAAGTGATTCAGACATAATATGTATAGTTTCAGATCCTTTTCCATTTTAGGTTATTACAAGGTACTGAATATACTTCCCCGTTCAATATGGTATATAGGTGCTTGTTGTTTATCTATTTTATAGTAGTAGTGTGTATATGTTAATCCCAAACTCCTAATTTATCCTTCCCCACTTTCTGCTTTAGTACTATAAGTTTGTTTTCTATATTTGTGAGTCTATTTCTGCTTTGTAAATAAGTTCATTTATATATATATTTTTTAGATTCCACATATAACTGATATCATATGATATTTGTCTTTCTCTGACTGATTTACTTCACTTAGTATGATAATCTCTACGTCCATCTATGTTGCTGAAAATGGCTTTTTATTCTTTAAATGGTTGATTAATATTCGATTGTACTTATGAACCACATCCTCTTTATCCATTCATCTGTCAGTGGACATTTAATTTGTTTCCATGTCTTGGCTACTGTAAATACTGTTGCTAGTTACACCGAGGTGTCTTTTTGAATTATCGTTTTCTCCAGATGTGTGCCCAGGAGTGGGATTGCTGGATCATATGGCAACTTTATTTTTAGTTTTTTAAGAAACATCCATACTGTTTCCCACAGTGGCGTACCAATTTATATTGCCACCGACAGGATGGTTCCCTTTTCTCCATACTCTCTCCTGTATTTGTTATTTGTAGACTTTTTGATGATGCCTATCCCTACCAGTTTGAGGTGGTACCTCATTTATAACTTTGTCTTGCATTTCTCTAATAATTATTGATTTTGACCATTTTTTTCATATGTCTTTTGGCTACCTGTATGTCTTCTTTGGAGAAATGTCTATTTATGTCTTCTGCCTAGTTTTTTTTTTTTTTTTAATTGGATTGCTTGTTTTTTGTAGTTGAGTTGTATGAGTTGCCTGTAAATTTTGGAAATTAACCCCCTTTCAGTCACATTATTTGTGAATATTTTCTCCTATTCTGTAGGTTGTCTTTTTGGTTTTCCTTTGCTGTGTGAAAGCTTGTAAGTTTGATTTGGTCCCATCTGTTTATTTATGCTTTTGTTTCTATTACCTTGAGAGACTGATCTAAGGCAACGATTTATGTCAGAGAATGTTTTGCCTGTGCTCTCTTCTAGGAGTTTCGTGGTGTCATGTCTTATATTTAGGTCTTTAATCTATTTTGGGTTTATTTTTGAGTATGGTGTAAGGATGTGTCCTAACTTCATTGGTTTACATGCAGCTTTCCAGCTTTCCTAACATAGCACTGTACCTAGTTTTTAAGAGTGACCATTTCAGTGTTGTACATGCTCATTTATGTGTGAAATCTAAACGAGTTGAACTCATAGAAATGATGAGTAGAATGGTGGTTACCATGGGCTGGTGATGAGGGGAAATGGGAATGTGTTATTGAAGGGTACAAATTAGCAACTAGAAGATAAATGAATTCCGGAGCACAGCATTGTGACTGTAGTATGCAATAGTGTATTATATACTTCAAATTTGCTAACAGACTAGATCTTAAATGTTCTCCCTGCAAAAAAGAGATGATAATTATATGATGTGATAGAGGTGTTAGCTAATGCTAAGGTGTTAATCATATTGCAATATATAAATGTATCGAATCAACACATTTTGTCTGCCTGAAACTTATACAGTGCTTTATGTAAATTACATCTCAAAAAAAAAGGAGTCAGTGTTCCAACACAGGTAGTGGATCTGTCAGTTTCATAATGTCTGGGCTGAGAAACAGGCACAGCATCACTTCTGCAGTTTTCTGTCCATTAAAGCAATCACAGAGCACTTACAAAATTAAGGGAAAGGGTCATAGACCCTCATCTCTCCTTGGTTAAAATAAAATGTTGAATGACGAAGAGAAGTGTGTAATTCCTACTGGATTGTCAGAAGTCTATTTGAACTTTGAGACTATTTGGTTTATTGTCTCTAACACAGTACCTAAGGTTGTCATTGTAAAAGTTAATTTATCAAGTTGAACAATGATTTTATACTTCTCAATTCTGAAGGGAGGTGTGAAAGATATTTTCCAAAAATTGAGAGAGAATAAACTGTAGAGAATCTTTCTTATGTTTATTGTTTCTCTCTAAGCAGTCCATGTTACCTCCCCAAAGCGATTTTCCTTTCATTGCAGATATGCTTGGCTGACCAACTGGACACAAGCTATAAAAATCAGAGGGGGAGAAATTGCTTTAGTAGATTCAAAGGCAGGAAAGAATGTTTCCTCTGTAGTGAGCCACTAAGCTGCAGGTACTGAGGGCTGCTGCTTGTTGGGGATCCCTGAACAAATCTGATAGCCCATAAAGGCAAGACAGGCTTAAGGCCAAGCTACAGGGTAGAACTGTCAGAAGAGTTTTAAAAGTGAGTCATGCAGTGTTGATTTTAACTCAGTGTTGTGCTTAGGAATGGAAGAAACCATCCATCATTATTTCACTGATAGTATTGTGCATGTTACTCAGCTGGAGTGCAGCCTTATGAGGCTCTTGGAAAACTTACCTTTCATTTTGTCTGTATTGGTTAATGCTGCTTAGAGAAGGGTATATAGAGACTTAAAAAAAAAATTTTTTTTTTTTTTTAAAGAATAAGGGTTGATAAATGTGTCTGAAAGCTAATTGTGCCTGACAGCTCATGGTTGGAGAAGGCACTGGCAACCCACTCCAGTACTCTTGCCTGGAAAATCCCATGGATGGAGGAGCCTGGTGGGCTGCAGTCCATGGGGTCGCTAAGAGTCAGACGTGACTGAGAGACTTCACTTTCACTTTTCACTTTCATGCACTGGAGAAGGAAATGGCAACCCACTCCAGTGTTCTTGCCTGGAGAATCCCAGGGGTGGGGGAGCCTGGTGGGCTGCCGTCTATGGGGTCGCACAGAGTCAGACACGACTGAAGCGACTTGGCAGCAGCAGCAGCTCATGGTTGCCGAGAGATGAGACTCATTATTCCTTGTGCAGTGTGGTAACTCTTTATCTAGAAGGTCAGACATTTTTTAGAGTAGAATGGATCCCTGCATTTCTAGACAAGATCAAGAAAGATTTTCTTAAAAAGTTTTTTTTTTTAATTGGATCAGAATTTAGGTTGATAAAAGATGCAAGAAATTAGTCACTGTTTATGAATTTTTTTTTTTAATCAGCAAGGCAATGTAGGGAATGGACATGTGGACAATGTCCACAATGGACAATTTAGAAGCAACGTAAAGGCTATCCTCTAGTGGATGGACAAGTTGGTTCATCTCAGAAGTTTGATTAAAAAAGTACAACTGTAAGGATCATGACAATATCTCTGGGATATCCTCAGAGGTCTTGAAAACTCAACCTTAAGAGAATCTAAAATCTAAAAGGGGACAGAAAGGAGAGGAGTTGATACTGGACTTTAACTGGAGAGATTCATTTCCTGCCCATTGCCTTCCTCACTAATTGACAAGTGCATATCACCCAGTTTTGGCTTTGTAACACTGTGGTTGGGACCCTGTAAACTACAGTTCCTTTTTGGCTGCTGGCTCCTATTAGGCACTATAAACATAGGGAACTAGAGAGAAATTGTAAGGCTGAAGGAGGAAATGGGGCTTGCTTTCTCTTTTTTGTTTCCTGATCCCATCAGAGTCATCCTTGTAATGGTCCTTCATTTAGAATGTGGCATTTGGTCCCAGTAGCAGTAGGTGGTTCCAAGTTCCATTTTCTTTTTCATACTCCCTGTACTAGCATCACTGAATGTTTCCAGATTACCAACACTAGCCAGCTGGTATCCCTCCTGTGGGTCTGAGTTCTGGCTCGGTCAGGGTCCTCCTCTGAGTTCTGGAGGTACCAGTGCCAGTTGGCAGTGGCTTGTTTTTGGAGATGTGCATCCAGGTCTTCAGGATCTTTTTTCTAAGCTTCTAAGAGGTTCTTAGAACCCTAGGGGAGTATCTACTTCTTTTAGTTGCCATTTCTGTGATACTTTACTTTTTGCCTTTTTACCTCTTTTATCCTATTTAGTCTTTATATTAAACCTATGTTAAATTCACGGATGACTGTGATTGATAGCATCTGTTTTGCAGGAATATTTACCATAGTTTCCAGTGTTGCTCTGATTCTGTCATAGAGGTGCGGAGCCTGAACCTTACCTATCTATTCCACACTGAGATACAACAATAATACCAATCCACAAGTCTTGCCATAGTGCAGTTGATAACTAGTCAGCTAAGCATGCTAAAGAAGGGAAACATTGGAATCTACTGAGGGGTATTATTTAACTTGATAAGAACTTCTGGACGCTGCCAAGTCCCTAGAGGTCAGCATTATCTCAGCAAATTCTTTTAACAATCCTTCACCACCCTGACCCCCAACTCTATCATTCATGGTTCTGGTCACATGTATGTCCCTAAGAATTTCATTTGGTCCTTGACCTCCGTTGTTATTCTTCCTCCTTTTCAAAAGGTAGGTGAAATGAAGTGAAGTAGGGGATCAGGGGTGGGGATAAATTTCCTGAGTGATTAGGCTTTGGTGCCATTAAGACCACATACTACAGGATGTTCAGAACACAGATTGAAGATCTGGGAAGTGTGCATCAGGAAATTCTTCCTACAGGTGGTATGTCTGAGCTGAATCTGGAAGGATAGACTAGAGTTAACAAGATGAAATAGAAGGAACATATAGGTTTCTGGAGCTGGATGAGATATACCTACATATCTGGTAAAAGGAGCACATTTGTAACATCTGGGCATATTACATATCAGATGGAAGGACAAAATTGGCTTTCCTGCCATATCTATTTTCTAGGCCAAAAAGACCCTGTTAAAAATTGAGTATTAAGTAAGCATCAGGATATATAGTTTTTTCCCTATGTCTTCAGTTTTTTAATCTGCTGAAGTATAGTTGATTTTTGATGTTTCAGGTGTGCAGCAGATGGATTTGGTTATATATATATTAGATTCTTTTCCATTATTTTTGTTGTTGTTGTTTAGTTGTCCAGTCATGTCTCTTTGCAACCCCATGGACTGCAGCATGCCAGCCTCCTTGTCCCTCACCATCTCCCAGAGTTTGCTGAAGTTCATGTTCATTGCATCAGTGATGCCATCCAGCCGTCTCATCCTCTGATGTCCTCTTCTCCTTCTGCCCTCAATCTTTCCCAGCATGAGGGACTTTTCCTGAGTGTCAGCTGTTTGCATCAGGTGACCCAAATACTGGAGCTTCAGCATCAGTCCTTCCAGTGAATATTCAGGGTTGATTTCCCTTAAGATTGACTGGTCTGATCTCCTTGCTGTCCAAGGGACTTTCAGGAGTCTTCTCCAGCACCACAGTTTGAAGGCATCAACTCTTTGGTGTTCTGCCTCTGGTGTTCTTTCCATCAGAGCTTATTATAAGAAATTGACTATGGTTCCCTGTGCTATGAGTAGGTCCTTGTTTGAGAATATATATGATTTGAAATGACTTTCATCAAATCATGTTATTCATATTATCTTGTTTACTAATTGTTTTGGATAGATATATATTAGTTTCCCAGTTAGACTAAGTAGAGACAGTACTAAATACTATTTTGTGTCCATCCACCATCACCTTATATGGTGACACGCAAGTAATTTAATAGATGCCTATGCAATAAATAAATACAAAAATTAATGAACCTGTAAAAATATCATTAGATTTTGAAAATGGCCAACTGAGGCCAGTATTTTATCTTGGAGAAGAGCATTTTTTTTTTCTTTTTGATATTAGTCTTAAAAGCCAAGGAAAGTACTTCATCTACAATTGCCAATATTTCCCCATAATAACCTCTTAGTAGAATGTGCATATAAATTTGGTTAATGGTTGGCTCATTTTCCAAATATAATTGGAAAACAGGTTTCTTTTTTAGCTGTCAAAGAGGCATTTGATATGTGGTAAAATAATTTAGTTTATATTCTCCATTCGGGGATATTAACCTTCTAGGCAAGCTTCTAATTGTACCGTCATATTAATTTGGAGACCTTTTACTTGAAGGCAATACTCATCTCCTACTATATGAACTGAAGGAGATATGACTCGTTTATCTTTTTATACTGATAAAACAGGCTTGGCCAACAGATATTATCTTGTAGGACTTTGAATCTTGAGCACTTGGTAGCATAATATGATGCTATCATATATGATATATGATTGTCATCACAATATGATGACAGCATTGTGCCCTTCGCTGGTTATCTTCTGCATAGCCCTCCAGAACTCACTTGGTACCTGTCAAGTTTTGGCCCTCCAGTCTTCTGATATCATTGCAATAAATTCTCGTGCACCTTCAGATTATGATGTCATTTTCTGTTGTTTGCAACCACGTGTCACAAATGATATACAGTATTGTTAAAGATGTAAGAAAACATGCTACTCTTTATCCTCATTCAAGACTGGATATTTTAAAGTACAAACACTATAAAGTGGAATTTTGACCCACAGAAAGAGCATTTCTGTCTTTAATATCAGCCATCTGTGAACAAGTTTCCCACTGGATACAAGGATTTTTGACAAGTATTGTAAATGTCTTCAAGTGACACACAGTTTTGGATGGAGATTTCAGGGTTTCCCCAGTGAATGTGATGAACTGTCCACATGGTGCCCTGATAGCCACTCAGCAGAGTCCTTAAACGATAATAATTAACAACTAATTACATTTAATGCCTTGAAAGGGGTCCACTAGCATTCATTTGATCTGAAATCCATCCCTGGGTAGGTCCAGAGGAGAGAAAAGACTTCCAGCATAACCATCTGGATGATCTTTCTCCCCCTGCTCTTGCTGCTGAAGAGGGACTGGTGATGTCCATGACTCCTTTTGGAGTACATATTCTGCTCTGGAAGCTGCTTAAAGAGTGGGCCTTGCCGAATTAAATTGGCTTTTGTCCCATCAAAGGCAAGAGGCAAGTTAGATGCAAATGCTCTATCTGGATGGAGAGGACAAGAAAGAAAGCTTGGAAAACCTGTGCCAGATTTTGTGGTGATTGTGGGAGTTAGGACATGCAATCATGCCAAGCAAAGCTGGGACAAAATGACCTGCCTGATTAATTCAAAGAAATGCAGGTTATTTATATTTATCCACAGACACAAAGTCTCTTCACATGGAATGTACATAGAATTATAATTGAGCTTGATCAGTTTATAGACTCTCAGTTTAGAAATCCTGACAGTTCTGGCAGAAACTGGCTTAGAGCATACATTTTCCCATGTATGTTGTTTTACTTTCATATTCAGCTGATAACCCTGTCATGGATAACTAATGCCAAGGATTTTCTCATGGAAGATGACTGAACATCATGTAGTAATCTTCCGGCTAGTAGCTCTGTTTTGGTGCCACTGTTTGCCAAGTCCAGACTCTAGACTGTTGACTCATTGTAGGCAGCAGGTGGCCTAGTGGAGAAACGTATTATAATAATAATTTTCCCCCTCTGGAAATGGCCTTGGAACACAGTGGAGGGCTTCAAAAGCTTATGAGGCTATGTCTGTGCTATTGAGTCCCACAGTTTTGGTTCTACAACTGCCTGAAGCTGGACCAATTGTACTTTAAACCCTGGAAATGTGAATTTTGGAAAAGGTAGGGATACTTTGAGTTTTGAAACTGGGTCACATTCATGGCAATACTATAGAAGAAAGGCTCTTCTTAAACAGTTCTATGTGTACTTAAAGCATAACTTTCAACATGGTGTGTTTTCATAGCTTTTGATATACAACGTTTTTGTTATCTTTTTTCTGTATATATTCTGTAATTTTAATTTGAACTTTTTTTTTTTTTAAATTTTTTATTAGTTGGAGGCTAATTACTTCACAACATTTCAGTGGGTTTTGTCGTACATTGATATGAATCAGCCATAGATTTACACGTATTCCCCATCCCGATTCCCCCTCCCACCTCCCTCTCCACCCGATTCCTCTGGGTCTTCCCAGTGCACCAGGCCCGAGCACTTGTCTCATGCATCCCACCTGTTTAATTTGAACTTTTAACCTTAATCCAAGGTTTGTTTCCGTCAATTCAGAATAGATTAGCACTAACTTCATAGTCCATTAGGGTCAGTCAAGGGCTGTGCTCCATTAATGCTCACTCAGAACCGTCTGAAATGTTGCCAGTCACTGCAGCACATGATGGAGAGGAATAGAGAATCGCACCTTAAATACTTAATTGGCTAATTCAAGTCACAACATCACGCCTACATTCAAGGGTGTAGGGAAACACAATCCTATTGCATCATGGAATGACAGAAAGTAGAAATAACAGAAATATTGATGAGAAGCACTAGTGTAACATGCCAGCTGGAGGAATTTTTGTTCTTGGTTGTGTCATTATCAGAGAATGTTACCTGTATTCTTTCTAAATTTTGGTATTTATTGATGTTTGCTTAGTGGTTGAACACATAATCAATTTTTATGACTATTTCATGAATACTTAAGGAGGGTACATTGCATATATTCGGATGTAGAATTTTATGTGTATCAATACATATTCTTTTTACTTACAGCATTTAGTTTTTTAATACATGGAAAAAATTTTTTAATTATAAAAGAGAAGCGTATCTACAAAAAATGAATAGCCAGTGCCTAAACGCCCAATTTGTTTTTATTATTACCAGAGAGATATGCATAGAAACTAATTTTACAGGTGGGCTTATTGCACCTGTTTTTCAAGTGACAGTCCTTAATGAACTGTCTTTTTTATTAATTAGTTTTTATTGCAGTATAGTTGCTTTACAATGTTGTATTAGTTTCTACCGCACAGCAAAATGAATCAGTCACACATGTGCGTATGTCCCCTCTCTTTGGACTTCCTCCCTGTTCAGGTTACCAAAGTGCATTAAGTACAATTCCCTGTGCTATATCATATGTTCTCATTAGTTATCTGTTTTATATGGAGTATCAGTAGTGCAGCAAATAGAGTTTAGAAAAGGCTAAGGATTGAACACTTTCAGCTGTCATTTCTCAGTTTAATTTTTCTTTGTCCTACATGTGAGCTACATCTCTGCTTGTGGAAGCATTGAGTGTGTCTGAGTGTGTAAACTACACCTGCTATACTCAAGGCGCTGGCACTAATTCTCTAGCTTCTCTCTTTATTTGTACTTGGTGTTTACCTGCATTGGAGAGGTAAGAAGGTAAGAATACGGAGACTTGTTTGACCATAGATATAGAAATAAGGAAAGTCTTTCAGCCTGTCTTTGGTTCTGAGCCTCTCAGAATCATTTGGATATGGCAGAAGACGTTCTCAAGGCTCACACTAGTTCAATAGAGTCCTAAGTTGGGAGTGTGGAATAGAGGTCTAGCAGGAATAACATGATTCTTTATCATGTTTTACTTCTATCTCCTTATGTTCCTTGGGAATTTGCTTATCAAAAGCAGAGCTGACCATGTACTTAGATACAAATATCAATTGGTATCATATTTACCACTACTTAAAATTTTTTCTTATATTTTTGTGCAATTAAAAAGAAGAAAATACATATGAAAATAAGAAGCAGTGTTAAATCTTGACTGTATTTTCTCCTGTCCTGGTTCTTACTGTCTTCTTTTTAAAAATTGCATAACTTAAAATTTTGATCATTTTTAGGAATGTTTTTGCTCTCTGTGTTATCAATATGTGAGTATTTGCAATTGGATACTCCTGTAAATATGTTTAGCCAAAATAAGATACTGGCCAAAGACATAATGAATATAATTAATAAAATTAATAATGATATTAATAGTGCTATTCTTCCAGATACTTTGTTGTATGTTAACTTACTTTGACCTCTGAGGCCTAGAGATATTCAATGAGTTACACAATATCACACTTTAAAGGCTTTTTTTTTTTTTTTAAATCCTACATTGTTGTGAAGGTTGAGTACTCCATGCCTCCCACCAACAACTTCAATTTTCTTATTCAAGTGGATATAAAGAATCTTTCTCTGGTTATACTATTTTAATTTCTACAACAGAGTTTGACCTACTGAATTGGCCTTTATGAATGCTAATGAGGAATTAAGCTGCCTGAAAGACTTGAGATGAAAGATTTGCTGAGGTCTTTTTTGCATTGTAAACATACAGCATGCTGGGACCAGAGCTTGCCTTGTTCATTGTGAGGTAGAGGGGAGGAATGAATAAACAGTAGAATAAATTGCCTGCTGGGCACTTTTAACATTTAAAAGCAACCAGTAATTGTCACACTTCTGCCCTTACTTCAATTGGGTACATATTGTACCTTTTGGTCTGTGAGCTTCTGTCAGTGATCACACACCTATGGTCTCAGGGCCACATGTATCTAACAGGAGGTAGAAAATGACATGAGCAGAGAAAATCACTCACTGCCTTAGGCTCAGAGCTTCTTTACTGTTTCTACCCATGAATTCTGTGGCTTCAAATTCTCTACGCTGTTGGATTCTGTACCTGCCTTGACCTTCAAGATTCTGCTGAGCTCTTCAGACTTGCCTAAAATCATTAACTCTTTCCTGTTTCTTCTGACCTCAGACTTCTGTTTTAAGACCTACTTTGCAGGACTTGTTGGGTGTCTGACCTGTTCCCCTCTTTGACCCCAGATTTCACACCTGACTGCTCAAATTTGGTTAGAATTCAAAACTTTCCCTTTTGCTTCTGTCTAAAGATCACTGCCCTCATCAGTGCTTGGGCATCATACTTCATGCTTTAATTTGGTTATTCAACAGTTTTTCTAATGGTTTTTTATTGTTCTTTCCCTGAGTTATATAAGTCAGTTATCTGAGAATAAATGTAAAAGATGAAGTAATTGTCACTACAGGAGGTATGATGATGTTTCTGAGGAAGAAACATGGAATAAAAATTTCTGCCTCTTAGAGATTAAACTTTTCCAGATTGAATTAGTGTCATGTTTCATTCTAGAAAATACATCTGTTTATCAAAATTCAGAGTGAGATTTTTGGACCCCTTCCCATTTCACGTCTGTCAGTTGTAGTAACAAGAATATCCCAAAGAACTTAAGAAAGATAAAAAGAGCAGTGGCTCAGCCTCTGCTGGTTCAGATAGCAAGGGTGAATTTGCTCTAATGAGTTTCCCAAAACTGACTGTGCTTTTGTTTATGAGTCTGGACACATTGTGAAAAAGGAAAGCGTTAGTCATTTAGTCGTGTCCCACTTTGCAATCCCATGGGTTTTAGCCCACCAGGCTCCTCTGTCCATGGAATTCAGGCAAGAATACTAGAGTGGGTTGCCATTCCCTTCTCCAGGGGATCTTCCCAACCCAGGGATTGAACCTGGGTCTTCTGCATTGCAGACAGATTCTCTACCATCTGAGTTACCAGGGAAGCCCTGGACACCTTACTAAACTGTAGTTTTCTAGGCCTCACCTAGAATATTTTATGAGAGTATGGTTTGAAATTTGAGTTTTTAACAAATTCTCTAGTGATTCTGGAGCAGTGGGCCATATTTGAGAACCACTGCTCTTAGTAACTGGGGGAAACAATTATGCGATCATATTGAGAGAAAGAAAAATCTTAAAAGATACAACAGACAAAGACTCTCTAACTAAGTTTGACAAAAAAACAATGGAGAGGAGACAGAATTCTCTTCCATTATTAGTCCTTGATACAATAAATTGAACAAGCTCCAAAATTAATTATTAGGATTTAAAATGTGAAGGAACATCAGTGAATCATTATGGTGAAATAAAAATAGTAGACAGGCTAGAAGAGACACACTTCTCTTACCAATAGTCAGCTAATGTAATGATGTCACCAGGTTCCTGCTAAAGATGGGTTATGAGTAAATGTTGATCGGAGTTTTGTAGTTTACGTTTATTGTGATATCTTTATAGTTCTTTACTTATTGCGTGAGTTTCAGTATTCTTAGTTAGTGATGTCATTTCCCCATGTGTGTCTTCTTTTAAAAAATATGATGTCCTAAAGTGAAATACCTCTCAGGTATTTTTACAGATAGGTAAACCATCACTGGACAGGTACTATGTGGTAATCATAGTCAAGAATTTGGTGTCCAGTGTCTGAAAAGTAGAAAAGCAACTCCTTTTACAAAATTCTAACTGTATAAGATTTGCTTCTATCTGAGAATGTTTGTGGTAATCTTCAAAATATGCTACAGCTGCTATGGCAGTATAAATTAATAAATAAGTAAAACACATTTAAAATTCTTTTTATTCTCTAAGTTAAAATGTATAAGATCATGCAACTGCTTATTTACTCAGATAAATTATTCATCTGGTTTAATAATTTTCAATCAGTTGTTGATTTATTTAGAAATGAATAGCTTGATCTTTTGTTTGTCATAGCTTTTACTGACTAAATGTTGCCCTGGTCTGATTTGATTCTGGGAAGCATGTACATTTCAATGACTTAATTAAAAGGATAGTGAATATTTCTGGCACCTTAACCTTTAGCATCTCAGAGGTGACTGGCTACATCTCAGAGGTGACTGACTACTCTGTATGTGTGGAGAGTCTGAATTTATAGAAGTCCTGATGATATTGCCACCGGTGCTATAACACCTCTTGTGTACTCTACTATTTTGCCTCTGCAAATGTTGGCTCTTCCAAAATAGCAGCTGGGCCCAGAGCATGACTCTGACACTGTCGCTAATACTAGTTTTGTCCACTCAGCAATATATCGGGGGGTTGCCCAGGTTTGTACCAGCAAAACTCAGAGGGTGAACTTCCTGCCTCTGATACTACTCTACAGCATTTTTAGGTAGAACTTGTCTGAATAACCCATATAATAGAATTTCCTAATTTAATATTCAGCATGGTTATGCTGGTATAAACTGGTTGTAAAGCAGCTATAGGTATGCCAAATGTACTAGTTAGGATGACGTATTCTTGAGTATAGCAGATAGCTTAAAGAAGGCAGACGTTTATTTTTCTTTCTTTGTTTAGCTGGAATAAAGATTTGTGCAGATCAGTACTGATGCCTAAATTTGGGAGGATGGTTGGTGATAAGAAACATGACTTCCATTTCTGCAAAAAAAAAAAAAAATTACTTTGGGATTTTGATAGGGGCTAAATTGAGTCTGTAGATATCTTTGGGTAGCTTGGATATCTGAACAATTTTAAGTCTTCTAATTTGTGACCATACGATGCCTTTCCATTTGTGCCTTCTTTGATTTCTTTCATCAATGTTTTATAGTTTTCAGTATATAAATCTCTCATCTCCTGAGTTAAGTGTATTCCTAAGTATTTCATTCTTTTTGGTACTATTGTAAATGGGATTGTTTTCCAAATTTCCTTTCCAGATAGTTTGCATCTAATGTATAGAAACAATGAATTTTTGTATGTTGATTTTGTATCCTGCAAATTTACTGAATTCATTTGTTAGTTGTTACAGTTTTTTTCTAAAGAAGTCTAAGAATTTCTACATATAAAATCATATATAAGATGACAAGCAGGGATATCTGCAAGCTATCTTCAAGCAGGGATAGTTTTAATTCTTTAAATTTGGATGCCTTTAAGTTTTTTTTTTCTTTTTGGTCTAATTGCTGGGGCTAAACCTTCCAGTACTGTATTAAATAGAAGTGTCCAGGGTGCACATTCTTGCCTTATTCATGATTTTAGATAAAAATATTTCAGATTTTGATCGTTGAGTATGATGTTAGCTGTGGGCATTCACATGAAACCACAAAAGCCCAAGAACAGCCAAATCAAACCTGAGAAAGAGCAAACCTGGAGACATACTTCCTGATTTAAAATATATTATGAAACTACAGTAAACACAACAGCATGGAACTAGCATAATGACAGTCATATAGACCAATAGAACAGAATAGAGTCCAGAAGTATGTCCATAAGTGAATAGTCAGTTGATTTTTGACAAGGGTGCCAAGAATACATAATAGGGAGATAAAAGTCTCTTCAACAAACAGTGTTGTGAAAAGTGGAGGCATGCGTGCATGCTAAATCGCTTCAGTTGTGTCCAACTTTCTGTGACCCTATGGACTGTAGCATACCAGGCTGCTCTGTCCATGGGATTCTCCAGACAAGAATATTGGACTAGGTTGCCATTTCCTCCCCCAGGGGATCTTCCTGACCCAGGGATTGAACCCATGTCTCTTATGTCTCCTGCATTGGCAGGTGGGTTCTTTACCACTGGTGCCACCTATCCACACATAAAATAATGAGATTGGACTTTTATTTTAACAAGATTCAGCAAATAATCAGTACAAAATGGGTTAAAGTAGGAGTAAAACGTAAGACCTGAAGCTATAACACTCCTAGAAGAAAACATAGGGAGAAAACTTCATGAGATTGATCTTTGTATTGATTCTTGGTTATGATACCAAAAGCACAGGTGATAAAAGCAAAAATTAAAAAGTGGGGCTACATCAAGCTAAAAGGCTGCTCAATGAAGGAAACAAGACTGGAAAGTCAACCTATAGACTGGGAGAAAATGTTTAATAAGAGGTTAATCCTATGAGAAACTCTTACAACTCAATAACAGAAAAATCTATTAATCTGATAGGTCTAAGAACTTGAATGGACTTTTCTCCAGAGAAGGCACACAGATGACCAATAGATATATGAAAAAATGGTCTTCATTAATCATCAAGGAAATGTAAATCAAAACTACAAATATATAACTACTTATACCTGTCAGGATTACTATCATCAAAAAAACAAAAGACAAAGTGTTGGCAGGGATGTGGAGGAACACTTGAGCATCGTTAGTGGGAAAGCAAAATGGTGCAACTGCTATTGAAAATGGTATTAAAAAAATTGCAGTTAGAATGATTATATGATCCAGCAATGCTTGCTTCATTCTGTGTATGTCTGTACATACATATAATATATAAAAGAATTTAAAGCAGAGTTTCAAAGAAGTAATAGCACACATATGCTCATTGAAGAACTACTGGAAAGACAAGATGTGGAAACAAACTAAATGTGTATAGAGAGAAGAATACATACAGCCAATGTGGTATATACACACCATGGAATACTATTCAGCCTTTAAAAGGGAGAAAATTTTGTGATATTTGACAACATGAATGAGCTGTGACGATATTAACCTAAATGAAATAAGCAGACACAGAAAAACAAACACTGTATAATTCCACTTATGTTAGGTATTTAAAACTGGTTCAGTTCAGATGCTCAGTTGTGTTTGACTCTTTGTGACCCCATGCACATCAGGCCTCCTTGTCTATCACCAACTCCCAGAGCTTGCTCAAACTCATGTCCGTCAAGTTGGTGATGCCATCTAATCATCTCATCCTCTGTTGTCCCCTTCTCCTACTGCCTTCAATCTTTCTCAGCATCAGGGTCTTTTCCAGTGAGTCAGTTCTTTGCATCAGGTGGCCCAAGTACTGGAGCTTCAGTTTCAGCATCCATCCTTCCAATGAACATTCAGGACTGATTTCCTTTAGGATGGACTGGTTGGATCTCTTTGCTGTACAAGGGACTCTCAAGAGTCTTCTCCAACACCACAGTTCAAAAGCATCAATTCTTCAGTGCTTAGCTTTCTTTATCATCCAACTCTCACATCCATGCGCAACCACTGGAAAAACCATAGCTTTGATAGATGCTCCTTTGTTGACAAGTTAATGTCTGCTTTTTATTAAGCTGTCTAGGTTGGTCATAGCTTTTCTTCCAAGGAGAAATGTCTTTTAATTTCATGCCTGCAGTCACCATCTGCAGTGATTCTGGAGGCCGAGAAAGTAAAGTTTGTCACTGTTTCCACTGTTTCCCCATCTATTTGCTATGAAGTGATGGGACCAGGTGTCATGATCTTAGTTTTTTGAATGTTGAATTTTAAGTCAACTTTTTCACTCTCCTCTTTCACTTTCATCAAGAGGTTCTTTAGTTCCTCTTTGCTTTCTGCCATAAGGGTGGTGTCATCTGCATATCTGAGGTTATTGATATTTCTCCCGACAATCTTGATTCCAGCTTGTGTTTCATCCAGCCCAGCATTTCGCACAATGTACTCTGCATATAAGTTAAATAAGCAGGGTGAAAATATACAGCCTTGATGTACTCCTTTTCCTATTAGGAACCAGTCTGTTGTTCCATGTCCAGTTCTAACTCTTGCTTCTTGACCTGCATACAGATTTCTCAGGAGGCAGGTCGGGTGGTCTGGTATTCCCATCTCTTTCAGAATTTTCCACAGTTTGTTGTGATCCACACATCAAAGGCTTTGGCATAGTCAATAAAGCAGAAATAGATGTTTTTCTGGAACTCTCTTTGTTTTTTGATGATCCATTGGATGTTGGCAATTTGATCTCTGGTTCTTCTGCCTTTTCTAAATCCAGCTTGAACATCTGGAATTTCACGGTTTATGTATTGTTAAAGCCTGGCTTGGAGAATTTTGAGCATTACTTTGCTAGAGTGTGAGATGAGTGCAATTGTGTGGTAGTTTGAGCATTCGTTGTCATTGCCTTTCTTTGGGATTGGAATGAAAACTGGCCTTTTTCGGTTCCATGGCCACTGCTGAGTTTTCCAAATTTGTTGGCATGTTGAGTGCAGAACTTTTACTGCATCATCTTTTAGGATTTAAAATAGCTCAACTGGATTTCCATCACCTCCACTAGCTTTGTTCATAGTGACGCTTCCTAAGGCCCACGTGACTTCATATTCCAGGATTTTTGGCTCCAAGTGAGTGATCACAACATAGTGGTTATCTGGGTTATGAAGATATTTTTTGTATAGTTCTGTGTATTCTTGCCACCTCTTCTTAATATCTTCTGTTTCTGTTAGGTCCATACCTTTCTGTCTTTTATGGTGCCTATCTTTCCATGACATATTCCCTTGTTAGCTCTAGTTTTCTTGAAGAAAATTAGTCTTTTGCTTTCTATTGTTTCCTCTATTTCTTTGCATTGACCATTTGTATATATATATATATATTTTCTCCTTACAAATAGCTGAGAAAAGAAGAGAAGCACAAGCCAGAGGAGAAAAGGAAGGTATTTAAAATAGTCAAATTTATAAACTCAAAGGCTGGTATGTTGTTTCCCAGGGCCTATGGAGAGAAGGAAATGGGAAACTTTAATCAACATTAAATTTCAGTTAAATAAGATAAATAGCTTCTGAAGATCTGTCGCACAGTATTATATATGTAATCAGCAATAATATATTGTACTCTTAAAATTTAAGTTTTCACCTCAATGAATTTTTTTTTAAATGGAAATACTTCCCCAGAATGGTGGGAAGTTTTAAGTCTTCCAAAATGGAAGTGAATGTTTTCAATTGAGAAATGAGGAATCACTGAAGATTTTGAACAGAGAAGTGTTATGATAAAAATGACTTTTTAGATAGGTTAACTTGTTGCTGTGTATTGGATCAATTGGAACAGGAATGAATGAGTGGTTGGGGAAACAAGGTGTATTCATTTCCTACTGCTGCTATGAAGGAAACCACAAATTTAGTAACTTAAAACAATACAGATTTATTATCTTACAAGCCTGGAGGTCAGAAGTCAGAAATGGATTTCACTGGACTGAAATGAAAGTGTAGGTCAGGCTGTGTTTTCTCTGGAGGCTCTGGGAGAATCCCATTTCCTTGCCTTTTTCAGCTTCCAGAGGATACCTGTGTTCCATAGCTTGTGACACCCTTCCTCTATCTTCAAAGCTAATATAATGAAAATGAAAGTGAAGTCACTCAGTCGTGTCCTACCAGGCTCCTCCATCCTTGGGGTTTTCCAGGAAAGAGTACTGGAGTGGGCTGCCATTTCCTTCTCCAGGGGATCTTCCTAACCCAGGGATTGAACCCAGGTCTCCTGAATTGCAGACAGATGCTTTACCGCATAGGCCACCAGGGAAGCTAGTATAATATGTATTTTCAAATATTTTCTGACTGTGAACCTCTGCTTTCACAATCACATTTTCTCTGGCTGTGTCCCATTTATCACCCTTTTACAAGGGCACTTTTGAT
This sequence comes from Cervus elaphus, assembly GCF_910594005.1. NCBI lineage: Eukaryota > Metazoa > Chordata > Mammalia > Artiodactyla > Cervidae > Cervus > Cervus elaphus. Next base: position 19,935,666 of record NC_057830.1, on the reverse strand, counting down.
TACATTAGACCCAACTGTATAATCCAGGCTAATCTCCCACATCAAAATGCTTAATCACAGCTGCAAAGTCCCCTTTTGCCATGCAAAATAACATATTCACAGGTTTCAGAGATTCAGATATGGACATCATTGGGGGACCATTATTCTGCCTACTACACAAAAATAGGACATAAATTCATATGTGAATTAAGGGTGGTGGTGGCTATGGAACTGATACTCCTCTGTACCTCCCTCCATAACTAATCAGGTATAAAAGTCTCTTCCTACACATGATCCTTTGAAGCTATCTTCCTCTTACTTATTATTTCCATTGAACCAAGTGAACCCGGCCAATTTGGTGTTTCTGCTAATGTTGACTTCATCTAATAGTTATGTCCTATATCTTCTTCTGCTATCTAAATTTTGCTAATTCATTGTTAAATTGCATTTTGTCTTGTGGCTAAAAGGAGATAAATCACATTCATGCTATTTTCTTCCCTGATCTATGAGGCTTCTGCTGAGTTTTTTTTAAAGTCATTTTCAGAATATTATGCTTTTCCACAAACATGGCAGGTAACTGGACTGAGTTTATTCATTGCAAACCATACAGGAAATTATCCAAATGACTCATTCTAAAGAAAAAGAGCCCAACAAAATAAATTTTTGAATCATGCTCATATGCAGAATCTAAACTCTGAATAATTTTTGGTTTCTTCCTGTCTCTTTCCTTCCATCTAGTCAACAAACCATTTAAATTATAAAATAAAGGATAGTTAGTGACCTTATAATATAAAGGAAAATATGAAGCTCAAAAGATGTCATGATGAGGTCAGCAAATTATACAACATTATTCAAACCCCAGACTATTTTTATAACAAGTATTCTTGCTATTACACCATACTGCCTGGTCTAAATCACTGAAAATTAAATCCTCATATAGCCATCAAATAGCTGCTTCTTTCAAGGCTTTGTGAAGAGATAAGAATTTATGATAATCTCTCTCTTTTACTTTCAATCAGCTGTGCTGGTATTTTGTAAATCTAAAAATCATAGTGTATTAAAATTTGGAGAGAAAACAAGGCTAAACCTTTCATTTTCTAATGAGCATGCACTCTGGGATGGGGTTGTTGAAAGCAGTAATCTGACCCTATCCTCCCCGAGTCCCCCACCCCAATACCACCACCAAAATAAAGTTTAGGAACTCAGTGATGGCTACTGAAACTGGAAGATGTCTATTAGATTTATCAGAGTACTTTTTAGGTTAGCTGGATTCTTTGACTTTCCTTATCTGTCTCTGATATCCAATGGTGTCTGGGTCTCTGGGTCAGTTTGGTGCGTTAGACAGAGCACAGTAAAATAAAAGATCAGAAGACAAGTCTTGGATGGCTGGCTGTTATGTGAATAGTATTCCTCTCACTCATTAAAAAGATTTTACCAAGTCCAGTCTCATACTCCTGCAAATTTGGGAGCTGCTAATCTGAGGTTGGGATAGGGTCAAGCCTTTATTCACAAGATGTATGATAAAGAGGTGATAAAGTCAGGTTGAGTGAAAACAGTCATGTTAGGAGGTTTAGGTTTGGTGACTTTCTCTTTGAAGAAGCAAAAAGGCAACAAACAGCTTAAAGAGATACATGTAAGACTGTATGATTCACAAATCTTTATTGGTGAATGTCTTCCAGGATATTTATCTGGTCACAGAAGGATCACCAGCTGACTACTGAGGAACTGGGACAGGAGAACAAATCTAGTGTCTCTCTACATTTATCTTTTTAATAACATACGTGCTCATTTTCCCTTTGTTTGGAATGTGGGCAGTTCCTGGTGACTGGGTTTCAAGTAGATTGTCCCAAACTTAGGACATTTTGATTGTTTTGAGTTTTTCACTTTATGGTGTGAGAGGGATTCAGTAGAGACCATACTTCGGATTTTGAATTCTTATCTTTTCCTGGGCCAGCAATATGGCATATCCTGGGCTATGATACTCCTTCATTTTGCTGGGCAGGGCAGCAGCTGCACCCTGAGCCAACCATGTGATCACTAGAATAAGCAATGATGCACTTACAACCATTCCAAACTCATATAGTTAATCTGTTTTTCAGTACAGCATTTGATAAATTACCAGAGATTTCCAACACTTTATTATAAATTAGGTTTGTGTTGGATGATTTTGCCCAAATGAAAGCTAATGTAAGTGTTCTGAGAACATTTAAGGTAGGTTAGGCTAAGCTATGATGTTTGGTAGGTTAGATGTATTATATGGATTTTTTATTTACAGTATTTTCAACTTGTGATGGGTTTAGCAGGACATAGCCCCATTGGAAGTTGAGGGAAATCTGAAGCACAGAATGTAAGTACCAAAACAGACAGAGGTGTGTGTGTGCATGTGTGTGCATGTATTAAATCTTAAAACATGACTCTTGAATTTATAGCATTCTCCTCTCTTCAGAAGAAAAAACAGATTTCATATTGTGTCACTTACTGTGAATGTACCAACAATGTAGAGTTCAGAAGTACAAATGTTACAGCCAGAAACATTGGGTTTCTTGGAAATGTGTTTGGGAAATCTTTTAAGACTGTCGCTGTCTAAAACTCTGCCTACAAGAACTTTTCACATGGGCTCTGTCATATCCTGAAAAAGACTAGCTTATCATAAATGGGAGAACAATTGTTCTGCTATAGAATAACTACATTTCAGTACTCAATGTGAGAGCAGGAATAAACAGGTGAGGAAGTAAGAAATCTTCTAGAGGGGAGTGCTTTATCGCCACAAATACCTACCCTAAGCTAACTTCACCCAAAATCACTGCAATAAATGACTGCAGTAAGTCGGAAGAAAGAAAAACTCACTGAACATTTCAACACCTGTAACAAATGCAGTGTTTTAACCAAGAAGAGGCTTATGAGTGGTGAAAGGTAATTGTGACAGCTCCAACAACTTTGCTAACCCACAAATTCTATTCAGGTAAATGCAGACCCTCTATATGAAATGAAAATATGTTTGTAATTCTTCTGTGGCACATATAGTAAGTGATAAAATGTAGTGAGGGATGGGAAGTGGAAGGACCCTTGGAAAACCCAACTAGTACTAAGAAGTGACTCTGGGAGTCAGGAAAATCTGGGAAGGAAAGAAGAAAAGTGACAGAGGGATCACCTAAAGTAACGTAGGCATGGCCTGTGCCTGCCAGAATATGAGCCTGCCAGAATCTCTGTTGTGACTATGAATGTGGTTCCAGGATTTATAGAAACAGGAGCCAATAATCCATTTGAAATCAAGCTGAGAAAAAAAAACCTGTGGTCCTTTCTAAAGTTCTGTTTATGTGGAAGGGCTCTAAATTATTGCAAGTTTAAATAAGGAAGAAGGCATAACTAATGCCTTGTCTGGTCATTTAAAAAAAGAGTTAAAACAATGGTATGTACTAGGAACTTTATTATTCTTGTTTATACTACTACAAGTGTCTCAGAAAGAGTCATGTTACAGAAAATATGTTTTGAATAATCATAGGGAAAAGGGAAAAGAATTTGGTATTTGCAAACTGAAATTGATGGAGAGTTCTTGAAACTGTATCTGGATATCAAATACACTTCTCTCTTATTAAGTTTCTATATAATTGATGGTGTGTGTATGTATAATACATAACTAAAATTATATTATTGTATAATATTAAACATATTATATGGTTGCTGTAATTGGTAATTCTGAGCGGGAGGGGCTGGTAATCAGCCCCTCAGATAAAAATCATTATCTGAGGAAAGATAAAAATGTATTAATAAAAATGTACTATTTGAATAGCTAAGACAATATTGTTATTATGTTAGCAGAAGTTTGAGACAGAATTTGAAGAATTTAGTATCACTTAATCAATAAACAGTTATTTTCTCTAAAGCTTCAAGCAACTAAAAACTAACTAATACCAGGATTTTTTGTTGCCTTCTATAGTGTTCTTCTTATAGGAGTTATTCTTGGTCACCTTTTATATTATCTACTTCTTGCTAACTTTTTAAATATGAGTTAAAATAGTCAAATACAAGTTGGGTTAAGCAACTGAAAAATGACTACTTGCTTATTCTCCACTACATTTAGAACAAACTAAGGTGTATTAGTTTCAGCTTCAGCATCAGTCCTTCCAATGAACACCCAGGACTGATCTCCTTTAGGATGGACTGGTTGGCTCTCCTTGCCGTCCAAGGGACTCTCAAGAGTCTTCTCCAACATCACAGTTCAAAAGCATCAATTCTTCGGCGCTCAGCTTTCTTTACAATCCATGGTGTGCTGCGATTCATGGGATCGCAAAGAGCCAGACACGACTGAGCAACTGAACTGAACTGAAGGCATATTAGATAAAATTAGGACAGAGACAGAGGAGCAACTCTATGCTGCCTTAAATCATTGCTTCTTCTCTTCATACAGCTCTAAAGAGACAGGGATATAATTATCTGTTACTTTATCATCAACTGGTATTTTATCCCAAATTCATGAAGGTGGGCAGGTAGGCTAGAACAGGGACTTACATTTTCCCATTGATAGTATTCTTCCCCAGACTTGGATCTTGGATCTCACTACCCTCTGGCTAGTTGTAAGAAAGGACAGGAGAAAGAGAAAAAAGTTACAGGGACTGTCCAGGGATAGCTAACCCTAGGGAAGCTTACTTTCCCATCAGTGGAAGAGACATTTACCACATGTATGAGGCTTTTGATAGGTAGTTACTTCGTATACTAGCAATGGTGGTCTAATCATTCTCTTTGAATCTGACTGATCAGATTACTAAAATGTTTCTTTCCAGTATTTACCGGTGGAAGCAAGAGTGGGAAAGAATGTAAGAGAGGAAGGAGTCTTGATTATGTCCTATACTTAATGGCCTACAGTTTTTGCTTAAATGCAGATACAGTCACAAATTCTAATTAAATGTTATTATAATCACAGAATATATGCTTTTATAATACTATGTGGAATTTGGAATACGTGGCTAATGCTCTGCCATATCTCTGGAGAAATTTCCAGTTACCTAGGGATCTTAGAGATTTAGGGCCCCTCTGTCAGTGAAAAGACAAGTTGCATGATTGATAAGTGCTGCTGCTACTGCTAAGTCGCATCAGTCGTGTCCGACTCTGCGACCGCATAGACGGCAGCCCACCAGGCTTCCCCATCCCTGGGATTCTCCAAGCAAGAACATGGAGTGGGTTGCCATTTCCTTCTCCAATGCATGAAAGTGAAAAGTGAAAGTGAAGTCACTCAGTCGTGTCCGACTCTTAGCTATCCCATGGACTGCAGCCTACCAGGCTCCTCCATCCACTGGATTTTCCAGGCAAGAGTACTGGAGTGGGTCACCAGTGCCTTCTCCGTGATAAGTGCTAGAACACAGCTAAGGAGATATGCAAACCAACCAGAGTTTCCAGATTTACATTTGAGATGGAGATTTTAAAAGCATGTAAGTTGATAGTAGGGAAATCATGAAGAGTTTCTCCCCCACCCCTCATCTGCAATCAAGGGAAGATATGTCTGATTTCTAACGTGAATAAACAGGAAAATAATATGTACTACCATGAGATCTATGTACAGATGTTGTGGCATACAAGGAGAAGAACATTTCAAATACAGGTGCAAATACAGTAATAATACTTTATAGTATGTGGAGGTAAATTTTAAAAGTGGCTGTTTTATGATTTCAATAATTGAAAACACGAACGCTGTGAAACAAGAGAACAAAGAGGAAATAAGATAAAAGACTGGGATGAAAACAGAACCAAGGTAAGTAAACATCAGGATGATACCTAAAAACTGCCATTTGAGAAATAAAATATGCATTCGATATAATAGAGATAAAAACTGACCCCACAAAAAAGGGAATCAGTGATGTGAGATGCATGTTTGGGAAGCTTTTCCAGGATACAGAGTGAGACGATTAAGATAGGAAGATGATGACAGCCAAGATGAATCATGAAAGATTACGGAGAACTGGCATAACAGATACATGAATGAGATATCAAAACAAATGGTAAAAACTCAGCAATCAAAGTTGTGACTGTAAAAACTTTCCTAAACCGAACAAAGCATTGAGTCTGCAGGGTAGAGTCTCACTGAGAAGCAGGAAGCATTAATGAAATGGAGCCGATATTTAGGCAATTCCTGCTGAGATATCTGAATTTCAAAGGATATAAGAAAAAAAAAATCTTACACCCAAGTAGGAAAAAATCAGATTTGTACAGAAAAAAAAAATTAAGTGGATTTCAGATGTCTCCATCGCTAGAGAGCAATGCTGGAAGCAGCATTTAGAGTGGTGGGGAGACAATGACGACATTATGGCTGAAGATCCCACGTGCAGAGATACTGCCCTTTATGCACAGTGGCAACAAAAGACACTGTGTGTTATGCACAGCTTGTGAGTGTAGTGCACAAGTTCCATCCAGAATGAGAGAGATTCTCTCACTGACAAACTGTTACCATAATAAAGAAGCACTGAAAATGGTGAAGTTATAAGAGTACTGGCACTGAGTAGCAGAATCAGTTATATGAATAACGTAAGTAATTATGATTACAAACACAATCAAAATATAAATTTCTGAACAAATTTTATAGAGAATATTATCAATATAAATTATCAAAATATAATAGTGAAAACCTGGCTATAACATTCTAGATCAGGCCGTGAATGGGAAGTTGGTAGAAATAGAAGCATTAATGTTAGAAGGGTATTGGGTTTTGCATGCATTTTTTTTGTCTATCTACCTTGGTGACTATTTTAGAAAATTCATTTACTTGTGATTTCACATGCATAATGATTTCATTGATAATTGTTCACCGTATCTATTCCTTTACAATAGTTCTGTCTCTTATTTCCACTCTTTGTTCCTGTATGGATTTTTCAGAAATGAACACAAAACTTTCTGTTGCCACAGGAAGTGACGAGCAGGGCCCACATAACAGAACTCCTAGTTACCAAGACTCACTTGTTCTTTCCTTTGTTGTTTGGCCCAGTCAGTTTCATAATTATCACTGGCAAGGCTGCTTCTGGCATGAAAGATCCAGAGCAGATCCCTAATGCTTGACTTCCTAGGACTGCCAAGGTATTTGGATGAAGTCAGCTTTAGATTACTCTTTGTGGCAAAAATATTCCCTTTGATTGTTAATTATTCGTTTGAGCTGTATTAACAATGTCCATCCAGCAAGTGTCAATGTCACCTTGGGAACACAACTCTTCTTTCACATACATACTTGGTAATTTTAGAAGTATATAATGGTCACTGTTATCCTGGTCTGTAGGTGACACATGGTCCTAATTGGGAATCAGACTGTGCATTTTAAACAGCAGGAAGAAAACTCAGGCTGGTCCACAAGGCAATGTCCTAGTGGAGGCAAGTTTCCTTTCTAATTCCAGCCTGTCCTCTCTAATCAGAGGGTCTCACAGCCTTTGCCCACCTGTGCTTACATAGTTTCTTCTCCATCCACCTTATTCCATTTAGGCCTCTCCTGTGCAGATATGGTTGATACTCTTCTCTGATTCCAGACTTATGGTCACCAAAATTTTTTCTGCCGTCATTGATTGTATGATTTCCCCATCTTCTTCTACTATTTAGGTCCTCATGGTAAGGACTATTTAACTTCCAACCACAGTGTTAATCCTGCCCATAGTTCCTAGAACTAAATCTGACCGGAGCCAGAAAGTACTAAAATAGTTTTACCTCCAAAAGTGTTCCACTTGCTGTTGGTCTGATCCTTACCTAAGCCTAGGTTGTCCTACCTGGCGTCCTGTTGTCATGACTGGGGTGCTGTTTTGATATGTCATGTTCCCCAGGGGCTTCCCTGGTGGCTCAGTGGTAAAGAATCTGCCTGCCAATGAAGTAGACATGGATTCCATCCCTGCGTCAGGGAGATTGTGTGGAGAAGGAAATGGTAACCCACTGCAGTATTCTTGCCTGGGAAATCCCGTGAATAGAGGAGCATGGTGGGCGACCATCCATGGGGTTGCAAAAGAGTTGGACACAGCTTAGCAACTAAATAGCAACAGCATGTTTCTCAGGTCCTGGCATGCTACCATACTCTCTCAGGCTTTTCTCAGGACTAGAACCCTGTTGATGGCTGAACTCTGACTTTGTGGACAATTACTGATTCCAGGCCTTCCAGATAATGCTACCTCTCTGTTTGACCAACCTACTGAGACACTCTGCTGATTCATTTTGAAGCTTTTCTGCTTAATGCACGTATGGATTGGGGCCTGATATTCTTTCACTCTTTTTGAGCACTTTTTTCCTTTGTCATATGGCATGAATCATCTGTGTAGCTTTTCTGGGTCTCAAGTGAATGACAGTGATGCTTAGTAAAGTCTCTCCACTCTGTTTGGCCCAGAACTCAGTCTCCCAGCACTGTACACTGTTGGGCATCTCTTTTCAGTTCTGGACTTCGGAACCATTCCTAACAAGTCTGTTAGGTCTCACAGAATTTTGACCCACACATGTGCAACCCAGCTTTCTCCAAGGACCCATGGGGATACCCGATACCTACTTCTTTGTTTCAGTTCAGTTGAGTTCAATCACTCAGTTGTGAGTGACTCTTTGTGACCCCATGGACTACAACACGTCAGGTCTCCCTGTCCATTACCAACTCCCAGAGTTTACCCAAACTCATGTGCATTGAGTCAGTGATGCCATCCAACCATCTCATCCTCTGTTGTCCCCTTCTCCTTCTGCCCTCAATCTTTCCCAGCATCAGGGTCTTTTCAAATGAGTCAGCTCTTTGCATCAGGTGGCCAAAGTATTGGAGTTTCAGCTTCAGCATCAGTCCTTCCAATGAACACCCAGGACTGATCTCCTTTAGGATGGACAGGTTGGATCTCCTTGCAGTACCAGGGACTCTCAAGAGTCTTCCCCAACACCACAGTTCAAAAGCATCAATTCTTTGGCACTCAGCTTTCTTTACAGGTCAACTCTCACATCCATACATGACTACTGGAGAAAACATAGCCTTGACTAGACGGACCTTTGTTGGCATAGTAACGTCTCTGCTTTTCAATATGCTGTCTGGGTTGGTCATAACTTTCCTTCCAAGGAGTAAGCGTCTTTTAATTCATGGCTGCAATCACCATCTGCAGTGATTTTGGAGCCCAAAAATATAAAGTCAGCCACTGTTTCCACTGTTTTCCCATCTATTTGCCATGAAGTGATGGGACTGGATGCCATGATCTTAGTTTTCTGAATGCTGAGCTTTAAGCCAACTTTTTCGCTCTCCTCTTTCACTTTTATAAAGAGGCTCTTTAGTTCTTCTGCACTTTCTGCCATAAGGGTGGTGTCATCTGCATATCTGAGGTTATTGATATTTCTCGCAGCAATCTTGATTCCAGCTTGTGCTTCATCCAGCCCAGCATTTCTCATGATGTACTCTGCATATAAGTTAAATAAGCAGGGTGACAATATACAGCCTTGATGTACTCCTTTTCCTATTAGGAACCAGTCTGTTGTTCCATGTCCAGTTCTAACTGTTGCTTCCTGACCTGCATACAGGTTTCTCAGGAGGCAGGTCGCGTGGTCTGGTATTCCCATCTCTTTCAGAATTTTCCACAGTTTATTGTGATCCACACAGTCAAAGGCTTTGGCATAGTCAATAAAGCAGAAATAGATGTTTTTCTGGAACTCTCTTGCTTTTCCGATGATCCAGCAGATGTTGGCCATTTGATCTCTGGTTCCTCTGCCTTTTCTAAAACCACCTTGCACATTTGGAAGTTCACGGTTCACATATTACTGTAGCCTGGCTTGGAGAAATTTGAGCATTACTTTACTAGTGTGTGAGATGCGTGCAATTGTGTGGTAGTTTGAGCATTCTTTGGCATTGCCTTTCTTAGGGATTGGAATGAAAACTGAACTTTTCCAGTCCTGTGGCCATTGTCGAGTTTTCAAATTTGCTGGCATATTGAGTGTAGCACTTTCACGGCATCATCTTTTAGGATTTAAATAGTTCAACTGGAATTCCAATACCACCACTAGCTTTGTTTGTTGTGATGCCTCCTAAGGCCCACTTGATGTCATATTCCAGGATGTCTGGCTCTAGGTGAGTGATTACACCATCGTGATTATCTGGGTCATGAAGATCTTTTTTGTACAATTCTTCTGTGTATTCTTGCCACCTCTTCTTAATATCTTCTGCTTATGTTAGATCCATATCATTTCTGTCCTTTATAGAGCCCATCTTTGCATGAAATGTTCCCTTGGTATCTCTAATTTTCCTGAAGACATTGCTAGTCTTTCCCATTCTATTATTTTCCTCTATTTCTTTGCATTGAAGGCTTTGTTATTTCTCCTTGCTATTCTTTGGAACTCAGCATTCAAATGGATATATCTTTTCTTTTCTCCTTTGATTTTTGCTTCTCTTCTTTTCTCAGCTATTTGTAAGGCCTCCTCAGACAGCCATTTTGCTTTTTTTGCATTTCTTTTTCTTGGGGATGGTCTTGATCACTGCCTCCTACACAATGTCATGAACCTCTGTCCATAGATCATCAGGCACTCTATCAGATCTAGTCCCTTAAATCTATTTCTCACTTCTACCGTATAATCATAAGAGGTTAGATTTAGGTCATACCTCAATGGTTTAGTGGTTTTCCCCACTTTCTTCATTAAGTCTGAATTTGGCAATAAGGAGTTCATGATCTGAGCCAGTCAGCTCCCAGTCTTGTTTTTGCTGACTGTATAGAGCTTCTCTATCTTTGGCTGCAAAGAATATAATCAGTCTGATTTTGGTGTTGACCATCTGGTGATGTCCATGTGTAGAGTTTTCTCTTGTGTTGTTGGAAGAGGGTGTTTGCTATGACCAGTGCGTTCTCTTGGCAAAACTCAGCCTTTGCCCTGCTTCGTTTTATACTCCAAGGCCAAATTTGCCTGTTAGTCTAGGTGTTTCTTGACATCCTATTTTTGCATTCCAGTCCTCTATAATGAAAAGGACATCTTTTTTGGGTGTTAGTTCTAAAAGGTCTGTAGGTCTTCATAGAAACGTTCAACTTCAGCTTCTTCAGCGTTACCGGTTAGGGCATAGACTTGGATTACTGTGATATTGAATGGGTTGCCTTGGAAATGAACAGAGATCATTCTGTCATTTTTGAGATTGCATCGAAGTACTGTATTTTTGACTCTTTTGTTGTCTATGATGGCTACTCTATTTCTTTTTAGAGATTCTTGCCCACAGTACTAGATATAATGTTCATCTGAGTTAAATTCACTTAGCTTCTTTGTTTAGCTCCCACCTTTCTGGTGTCCTGAGCAACAAATTCTAGCTACCTGAGCACCCTGCTCTCCACTCTCTGCTTCCTCAGCTCAGCAAGATCATTGCTTTTTTCTTGGGTCTCAGCTCCCAGCTTCATAATGGGAAGCTGCTCCCTGATCAAAAGCCAGGGTAACAGTGGGTTTCATTTCATGTGCTTTCCCATTCGCTAGAATTATAGACCTGTTGGTAATCTAATGCCTGGAAATAGTTCCACCATACATTTTTTACAGTTACATGGTTGGTTTTTAAAAAATTTGTTTATCTGCATTGGCTGTGCTTGCTGCACATGGGCTTTTTCTAGTTATGGGCTTTGCATTGCAGTGGCTTCTCTAATTGTAGACCATAGGCTCTTGGGCTCACGGCCTTCACTAGCTGTGGCCACCCAGGCTTAGTTGTCCCATGGCATGTGAAATCTTCCCGGATGAGGGATCAAACCTGTGTGCCCTGTATTGGCAGGTGGAGTCTCAATCCACTAGACCACCAGGGAAGTCCTATCTTTTTTTTTTTTAATGGCAAGTTATGTCTGGAACCTGTTACTCTGCCATGGTTTGAAGCACAGAATTTCGTGTTTTTGCTTTTTATTGTTAATGTAGAAAAGTTTCTGTCAGTTTTACAACTTGTTATTGACTATGTCACATACATTTTTAGTAGCAGCCAAATTTGGGAAATTCTGCTTCAAGTTTCCTTCAGACATAAGTTAACACAACTGCTCAATATCCCTTTAGATAGCTCTCCAAAGTGGCCGCAGCTACTCCAGTAGCACCAGATGGGAGGCAAAGTAGATGGGGAGTCAGAGTGGGGAAACAGGGTCTTAAGTGACTACTCTCAAAATATCTAACTTTGAAAATGGTACAAAAATAGAGGACCATGTGAATACAATGCTGGGGTCTTGTCCAAACTTTGGAGGGAATTTGTGCAAAAAGAAAGAGAAAAAGAGAGAAGAAAAGCATTGAAAAGAGGCTCTTAAATTGTATTTGCTTCCTCGTCCATCTGTTTCTTTTACCATCTTCTGACCAAAGATTTCTGCCTTTTCTACTTGGCATTTTTGTAGAGTCTATCCTCTGTTCTGACCCTGAAAAAAAAAATCAATTCCTGACTCAAAAAATCAATTATTTTCTCAGAATTTTTGACAAGCCAGGTTTAGCCATCCCCTGCCCCAGAAGACCATTTCCAGCTTCTGCTGTCTCTTTATAACCCTAACTGGGGTGGGTAGTACGCTGTCACCCACAGGCATCTTAGCCCTGCTGGGTGAATATATCCTCTGGTTTGACTGTTCCAAGCAGATCTCTGAAATCCCAGATACCTCAGAATAGGAAAGCCTTGCTCAGCTGCTGAGAACTCACAGATCTTAAAAGTGAAGGAAACTGTGTTGGAGCTCAGAGAGCATTTTAATGAAAATAGAATTTTACAGAGTATTATAAAAGCAAAGATTATGCATCATGGCAAAACACTTTACAAATAGTATTTTGGCATATTTTGGACCCTTAATTGTGAAACTAGAGTTAGTTACTCAAATGTATTTGATTTGAGAAATTGAGTGTCATCTCTGGGATTAAAGCCTAAAGATGGTCAGTGTTGAAATGAGAAAGTAGCTCTGTCTATGTAGCGCAAAGACAGTCATAGGAAGATATTTTTCAGGTAGAGAAGACACTATATGCATTCGCACAGAAGCACCACTTTCTTTTACAGATTATAAACTTGTTATTGTGGGAGTGTGACAGATTTTCATTTCCTCAGATTAGCTACTGCAGGCCTTCCTAGATAAAGATGAAAATATCATTTGTGTTGTATTCTACCTGAAATAACATAGATTGAGGAGTTCTCCCTATAGGTGGGAAGACCTTGAAAGATACTAATTAGCAGATAAGCCATTTCTTATATAAGAACAATAGGTCAGAGGAATCTATATATAATTTTAGTTCCCTGATAGAACTTCAAATTTATGTTGATTATTTAAGAATATGTAGGTAAATCTTTTATGTATCATGCTAATTTGAATATCAGAAACAGTCTATAGGGAGGCATATGAAAAGCTAACTAGAACAGTAGGTAATAGATATGTCCAAAATACTTTTTAAAAAGGAGAATTAGAAATTGACATTCTCAAAGGAATGGACCTAAATAGGGCATCTTAGAGCAGTAGTTTACTCTAGTTAAATGATAATTTTCTTACTCTAATTTTTGTCTCTGTGACTCATGAAAGTTTTTAGAAAGGTGTTAGTCTTTAATGTGTCTTTGGCCCTGTATTGCTACAATGGAGCTCTCCTGTTTATGCATAATACTTATTTCTAACTTTTCTAGAAGTACCCTTAGCTAAGGCTCCATCTCTCATTTTTATCATGTGATTCAGGGGGGATTACCCCTACCACTGGCCATTTTGAATTATGTCTTCTGTCACTTGTAACTCAACTACTAATATTTGTGACTTAATTTTGTTCCTTTTGTAATAGATGATAATGGATGGCAGTCCCCACAGAATTTATATTTGGATAAAGAGAAAATGTTGGAAAATACTTTATCAAGAAGCTTCTGAAATGCACAGTTGGCAGGAAATTCATATCTTTCTGTAAGAGAGTGAGGTTTCTTATAATACTCACAATATATCCCTGGTTCAATGAAGCATCTATTTTATGCATATTCTACAATTTTGTCATGCACTTACATAAAAACTCAGGTCCATAAAAATTAGTTATTCAATCTGTAAGTTTAATTAAAATGTGAGAGATACACCTTCATCTTTCTTCAAATTCTCACAGCTCTTATAAATTCTATCATTCATGCTGATTCTGCCTTATAATTTAAAACTGCTTAGGTCAAGTTTAAGTATCTTGAGAACAAAGATTTAAGCTTAGTACTTGCTGTGTACCTCAGTGACCCCAAACAACTTCTAGTTGAATTATATATATGTTTACTGTTACTGAGATAAAAGAGTTCATATCCTCTTATCTTCTCATGTTAAGGTTTTATTAACATATGCTAATAATGTTCTCAGTAGAAAACCAGTTCTATCTTTTAATTACTGTCAGAAACACGATTTAAGATCAACTGTTTTAAAACCAAAATCATCATGTTTTTTGGACAGACATTTTTTTATAATTATTTGTCTAACAGTCAACAATTTTGTGTATTAGATTGAGTCATTCTATTCCTCGCAAGTACATTTTTCAACTCATGTGTCTTGAAGGGATCATCAGAAAATTTCATTGCTGAAATTAGACACTTTGCTTAGCTAATTGAATTAGGAACATGAATTACAAAAGCCAATGAATGAATGGCTCTTACGTAGCCAACCTTCTCCAAAGAGTTCTCTAAGCACTGTCAGATGCTCTTCATTTTTCAACTCCACTCAAATCTGGCTTCTGCCCCTCATCATTTCCCCAGAACCACTCCTGCTAAGATTTCTGACACATTTATGTCACCAGTACGTGTTCTGCCCTTTAGCTTATCATCTCAGCATATTTGACCTTGAGAGTCTATGTGAAACATTCTCTTGTTTGGTAGCATCTCTTGCTTCTAGTTTTATTCCTCTCCCTGTGTTCTTCTCAACCTCTGTTGTTGATTCTCTCCTATGAACTCATCTCTAAGCATTTTGAGTTCTTCAGGTCTTGGCGATAGGCCTGTCTTTGCTCTCCCTAAAGCCTTTATTGAGTAGTAGAGCTCATACATTGCCACAGATGTAAATACTATCTATATGCTGGTGACATAAATTGCTGATGACAAATTATATTTCTGGGTCCAAACTTAGACCTCCAGTCTTATACAGCTAACTGCATGTTTGACATCTTTGTTTGGATGTTTTATGTACAACTCACCTTTAGCATCAGTCTTGTGAATCCTGTTCCATCTATAGTCTTCCTCATGGCATGTCACTATTGTACAACATTTCTACTCAGCTGCTTAATCCAGAAAATGGAGAAGAAA
This sequence comes from Cervus elaphus, assembly GCF_910594005.1. Classification (NCBI taxonomy): domain Eukaryota; kingdom Metazoa; phylum Chordata; class Mammalia; order Artiodactyla; family Cervidae; genus Cervus; species Cervus elaphus. Next base: position 19,920,524 of record NC_057830.1, on the reverse strand, counting down.
CCTTTATTCTTTCTTATCCCAATCCCTCTGCTTCCAATCTATATTAATAAGTCCTTCATGTTTTACTCATAAATTATATCTCATACCTCACCACTTTCCACATCCATTACCAGCACTTCAATTTAAGCTGTATAAATCTGTAGTAATTGGACCTACTTCAATAGTCTTTTGAGTTTTCCTGTGTCTTTTACCTATCCTCTCTTCACAATTGATTCTCCTTATAGTATAGTATCCAGAATGATTTTTTTAAAGAAGACTTTGCCACTTGCCCTCTTTAAAATATTTCTATGGATTTTCATTGTATTTTTGAATCAATCCAAACTTCATGTATTGGAAAAGAAATAAGCAGGGCTGCTTATTTCTAGAGTTTCAACTCATACCTTTCACTATACTCTGGTCATACTTTGTTTTACATTCTCACCCAGGATTTTTCCCAATTTAGAATATTTGTTCATTCTTACCTTCCTTCATGGAATGCTCTTTCTCTGGAATTTCATATGGCTGGTTCCATCTCAGCTTAATTGTCATCCTCCAAGAGGCTTAATTTTTCTTTCTAAATAGATTTATTCCCCACCTATTTTCTATCATAGTACTACAGTAAATTTTTTTTGTTGCATTTTATATTTAGTAGTTTTTATGTATTAGTGGGATTTGCTCACTTATTATTTTTTTCTCCCCAGTATATTGTAAACTTTAAGCTTTTTGTTATTGCTAGCACGTTGTAGTTGTTCAGTTGCTAAGTTGTGTCTGATTCTTTGCGACCCCATGGACTGCAGCACACCAGGCTTCCCTGTCCTTCACTATCTCCTGGAGTTTGCTCAGACTCACATCCATTGAATTGGTGATGCTATCTAACCATTTCATCCTGTGCCATCCCCTTCTCCTTTTGCCTTCAATCTTTCCCAGTAACAGGGTCTTTTACGATGTGTTGGCTCTTTGTGTCAGGTGGCCAGAGTATTGGAGCACATGGAAAATATTAAGATATTCTAAAATGTGTACTTAATAAACAGACACTTAGGTGATGTTATGATTTTTCATCTGGAACATCGGTATGCAGTATAAGCATCTCATGTTTGAATGTAGCATTAAATAACTCTCAAGTTACCTTCACCAACATACAGATCTGATTGAATAGATATTTGAGAAGCACTGTCTAATGTGTGAAGAGTAATATGAAGTTTTCTCTCCCTGTATAACCAGCCAGAATTACCAAAATAAAGAGAGAGGTTGGCCCAGCGCATTGACTAATAATTAGACAGTGGAAATATATTTAAAAGGTACTAAAGTACCAAAAAAAAATTAGGGTTAGGGTTAGTGAGAACTGCATTCCTGATCTCAATTTGCCTATTATAAAGTAAATATTTAATATGATTTCAGCTACTCAACCACTCTGTATTTAGAGTTAATATCCCTCTTTCCTGACATTTAAGGTCACTGGTAGAAACAAACAAAACATATGATAGCTCCTTGAGGAAAGGCACTGTTTAGGCATGTCCTAGTGTAATGGCATATAGAAGAAAGTTCACCTCCTGTCTGCTCTAATTTAAATGATATCTACCTTTATAGCTTTAAAAAAATTGATTCACTAAACACATGTTGAGCATCTGCTGGGTAGAAGGCAACATGTCAGGACTCAAACTTGGTGTGGCTATAGCTTAGGATATTTGCATTACAGGGACTAACACATGCAAAAATAAGTAAATTTTTGAAAGTATGTGATAAATACTACTAAACATACTAGGAAGTGCTACAGGAACCCAGAAGAAGGTGGGATAGGAGCGGGTTGAAAAGTTTCCAACTAGGTAATTCTCCCTCCTCCTTTTTAAATTGGAGGATAATTGCTTTTACAATGTTGTGTTGGTTTCTGCCGTACAACATTTTGAATCAGCCATAAGTATACATATATCCCCTCCCTCTCAATCTCCACCCCTCTAGGTTGTCACAGAGCACTGGGTTGAGCTCCCTGTGTTATGCACAGCTTCCCACTAGCTATCTCTTCTACCTATGGTCATGTATATGTTTCAATATGCTCTCAATTTGTCTCATTTACTCCTTCCCTTGCTGTATCTACAAATCTGTTCTCTATGAATTTCCCCCTTTCTAATGAAGACAGTAAAGTCATCCATCATATTTTACTGGACTTAGAATAGCCTGGAACAAGGCAAACTTAAGTATTTGTTGAAGGAATAAAGTGATAAAGGAGTAAATCAGAGTTTCTACCAGTCAGAGAAAAACCTTGGTTTTGGGGAAGCCTCACAGTTTATTACATTTTGCACTCCTGTGAGTCTTGTTTCCTGGTCTAGCCTTTTCTTTTTTTAGTTTATAATCCCAGTTGAAGAAGATCTATGAAAAATCTTGGCTGTGATGAGCCAAAATCAATGTTGAAAAAATAACATCTCCCACTTTAAATGTCTGAACCAAAGCCTAAAGTTAAAGCGTATTTTCTACAATTTCTCCTCTGGACTTTTAGCTCCTTTACCTCTTATGTTCTTTTTTCTTTCTCTGCCTCTTGATTTACTTTGCTAGCCCTTTTCAGTTTTGTCTCTGTTCCTCAGTATATTAGATCACTTAAAGATACAAGTGTGTTCCTTTTGGTCTCTATTAACCCCTCTTTCACTTTGTGGGTTGGTTTAAGTCATCTGTTAAATCTGCACTAAAAATATGTTTTATCTAGAATGACAAAAGAAGTTAAAAAAGAAAAAGATGACTGACTAGACATACTCTATAAAATCTCCATTAAATGAGATAGCTTTAGCAATTGATCCCCTCATCCCACGATTCCTCAAGAAATTTTAGGTGGAAAGGCAGTAGATACAACAGACAAAAATGGTGCTACTCTGGTGGAAAGTAGTGGGACAGCCATGATTGGCGAATCCTTAGCCTCCCTCCACTGTTGCAGTAGCGATTGATGTACCTACATGGACTCTACACTTTCTCTCAATAGTGTGAAAATCATTGAGTTTGTTCATTAACCAACTACTCTGATGCTCTATGGATTTATCAGTAGGAAACCAACTTAGTGCAGAGCTGGAAAGGAACAGAAACCTTCCAGAAAATTTTATCTCAGAAACAAGCCTCAGATGATTTAATTATTTCTATAACTGACCCATCTCTTTTCTATTTTCTATAAAATGGAATTTGAAATTTAGATCAAAACATAAATACTCATTAATTTTGCTGTATAGATTTGGAAAATTATAGAACTTGGAAAATTATGTAACAATAATATTTAATAGCTTGCAATTTACTTTTGTTATTGACTATAAACATTGGTGTATTTTTAAATTTAGAGGTTGCCACAGTATATTTGTATTTCTTACTTCCCAGCTGGTTGCAATTCATATTCAGCTGCTACACAGAATGCATTGTAAGATAAATAAATTTAAAGCTCATAATTAAATATTGAAAATGTTCAAAGTGGCAGTGACATCAATAGCCCTAAGACATAGGTTTTTCTCAAGAGCAAAGCTCATATTTTGCATTTAGTAATGGAAAGCTGTTAGCTGTGGCTGAGATAGGTGAATATTTACCTCTATCCTGGCATCAATACTTTAACTCCAATTTTTTTAACTCAATAATTTATTTTGAAAGAAGACATTATGATGACCTTATTTTCTTTCTAAGTCAGAATGTTTCAGGAAATATAACCCTGAGAAGAATTTAAAATAGTAAACTTTTGCAAAATACTAATTTCCTCAAATCTATTTATGTAGTGAGATTAGATCAATTAAAAATAATTCTCTTTTATCAACTCTATGCTGAATATGTTATTCATCACTTTTTCAAGGTGACTTTTATTTAAAAAAGTCAATATTTTACTCACTGAAAATGTTGTGGAATAAAGCATGATAATTAGCATAAATAGATTACTTCTGTAATGGAATCCAAAGTACACAAACTCTCCCCATAATCATCAATCTTTCATTTTAGTGAAGGTGGTTGTTTGACTTAACTAACTATAAAGCATAAGACTAGCTCTTGCCCAGTATATGAAAACATCATTAATATTTGAGCATCAGCTGGGTTTAGGACCCACCCTGAGACCCAGGAAAGACATAGTTTCTGTTCTCAAGAAATTTATATTCTAGAGGATAGATGAGGCAAGAATAATAAGAATTTACTTTGTCTTGATGACAATACTGAGATGACCAGCTAATTACTGGGCATCTGTGCTCTTCAGCCCCACCAGACAGGCACAGTCGGGACGGGCGTTCAGGGGTTTAGGTAATTCCAGAAAGTGTGTTCCAGCTCCCAGACAGGTGACATCAGTTCAGAACCCAACCCTAACACCGTTCTTGAGATTCAGGTTTGGGTCCTGCATGCAGCAGCCATAAGAAAGCTGCCACCAGAAGGCTATGTTCTGGCTGATGGATGCTCAGCCAGCAAGTGGGTGATATAATTCAATTGGCTGAATGCCTCTGAAGCAGACACAGAGTAGAAAAATTCAGATCACTCCAGGCTGTCCACACATGGGGCTCTTGGGAAAGTGTCTATTGCTATTGCTGTCTGCAAGGAGAGGTGATGATGCTCTGTTTTCTGTGTAAGGTTGAATCAGTTGTTGGAAAATCAAGCAAAATGAGAGAAGCTGTACTTTACTACTCCAGAAGAAACACTTTAAAAGAAATATGATACTGCACAGATGTCTTTCTTGTCACATTATTTATAATAGTAGAAAAAAGATAAAAGAAAAAATTTCAACAGGGTGTTTAAATATATTATGATTTATCACTGCAGGGTTCTATTGGGCTGCCAATACAGTGATGATTATGGAAACTATCTAGTAACTAGGGAAAGTGTTCTTGAATTACATGAAATGAATAAGATAGGAAATAGACAATTCATGTGTTTTGTTTAAACTGTATTGAAAAATTTGAATGCCAATAGAGGCAGTTAAAAAATAACATAAACAAGAACTGAACTTGAAAACAGAAAATCTGGATTTATAACCTGGATTTGTCATTTATGACCTGCACTTGGACAAATTAACTAGTCTTCTTAACCTTAACATCATAAACTGGGCATAATGACATTAACCCTAAACAGAGGCTATGAGTACCAACCAGGATAAAGCCTATCATCTGTACGGTGCAGTTAAGAGGGTGGGCTTATACCCAAACAACTTGCTCAGGCTCTGGTTCTGCCACATGTTATGTACGCAACTGTAGACAAGTTAATTAGCTCATGATGCCTCAGTTTCCCTTTTGGTAAATGGGATGTTTGGCTCAGGAGTTGAAAGCATGGATGTTGGAGCCAAATGCTTGGCTTTGAGTAAATTATTTACTGACTTGGACAAGTTCCCTAACTTTTTTGGATCTCAATCCCCCATGTGTAAAATGAGAATTAAACTATACCTACTTCATGCATGCGTGAGTGCTCAGTCATGTCTGACTCCACAACCCCATGGACTGTAGCCTGCCAGGTGTCCTCTGTCATGAAATTTTCCAGGTAAAAATACTGGAATGGGTTGCTATTTCCCACTACAGGGGATATTCCTGACCCAGGGATTGAGCTCACATCTCTTTCATCTCTTGCATTGGCAGGCAGATTTTTGACCACTAAGCCACCTGGGAAGCCCTACCTCATAAGCTTTTGTTAAAATGACAGGATTTAATTTGTGTAAGTGTTTCTGGGACAGTGCCTGGCACACAGTAAGCACTTAATAAATGTTAGCTATTATTATTCAGAAAAAATGGAAAACATTTTAGTTGAGGCTGCTTATGAATTTGAATAGAAGTTGAAAGGGAACCCAGATAAAGCAATTAACATGTAACTGCAGTAGGACCACAAGGGGGAATTTAGTCCTTGTTTTAGATTTCTTTATTGCTGTTGCAATTTTTGTTTGTACAATAAATCATAATCTAAGACAAGAAAAAATTAACAAATTTGCCCTATATACCGTTCCCTGAGGCAAGGCCTCCTCAGTCACTGACACACTAATTCATGTTGTAGTATTAATGGCTGGTAGTGGATTAATATGTTACCCCTCCTAGGTAATATATTCACATTTTAAATAGGCACCATATGCTAAGAGACTGCCTGATGTGGGATTATGAGAGCCTTGGCACAGACTGGCATGAGGAATTTCTGATTCAAAGGAAGCTTTGGGCATTGCTGCAGTCACCATGTCTTGGTATTTGAGAATCACACAAAGGAGAGTTTAATTTGGAAGGGTCCTGAGGCTGCTTACAGCCGTTCTGTCTGATCAGTGGGATGCCGAGAGTTGGGGGAAAACACCGTCCTACCACATGTAAATGTAGGACCACTACCCAACCCACTGGATTTGTCCCTGCAGAAGTCATGCCCACCCTTCACCCTAATTCTCTCTTTCTCTTCTATCCCTGTCCCAAAGAGAAAAGCCTCTTACAAAGAGTGACAGTGATCAAATTGATCTGACCTCAAAATAAATACAACCCAGTTCTCTGTGTCTGCAAAGTTATGTTACAAATATTTCAGTAATCAAAGGATGCTAGTCAAGTACTCGCTGAACTAATTTTTGGAACTCAGCCTCCCTCAAAGCATCCTGAATGTATTCCACAGCAAATATTTCCTGAGCACCTACCAAGCACTTGAGAGGGGACACTGAAGAGTGAACAAATCCAGGTGCTTGCTCACAGTCCTTTATCTGATGGGAGTTATTTTGAAAGCTTGGGAGTGTGGGCTCTCTGTGCCTGCAGTGGGTCAGCTGCAGTCATCTCTGCCCAGCACATAGGCTGGCTGTCCTCCCCTGCTCTGGATCTCATTTTCCTGCAGCTGTCACCCATGAATCATCTGGCTCAGAGAACCCAAGATGTTGCTGCCCTGAGAACTCCAATGTCCTTGCTAAGGGCACCAACTCCAGTTGCTCCTAAGACACCCAGTCCTCAGGGGATCAGATCTGTTCTGAATCCCATGCCAATTGAGCAAGGCAGCTCTGTTTGCTCCATGGCTGTGGCCCCTACTCTGTCATCAGTGCCCTGAGAGCAGTTATCCTGTCTCCAAAAGTCTCATTTGAGTGGGTGAGTAAAATTCCAGCCATCCCTCTTGACTAAAACCTCATGAAGACAGGTCTGTGACTGTTGGTTCTTCATCTCCCTAATAATGGATCTTAAGCCTAGGCCTAGGAGCTAGATGGTGATGTCTTCCTTCCCTTGTCACTCTCCTCTCAGTGCTTTTTCCTGGAGAAATTCTTCCATTTCTCCAGTTACAAGGCAAAAATGTCCCACACATCTTAGTAAGGAATGACACAATGAACTTTGTTACATCATCTCAGATTCTGTTATATCCTTAAGGAAAAAAAAAAAAGCCATGAAGCACTAAAGGTGAGAAAACTGAGGTCAATACAAGTAGGAGAAACCCAGCTCTAGGCACTAAGGTGGAAATAAGTCTCAATGTGGAATCAGCAACTATCTCTTTCTTTCTATAGAGAAGGGGTCCCCAACCTCTGGGCTGTGAACTGGTTTCTGTCAGATGAACAGCAGCAATCAATAAGAAATAAAGTCCATAATAAATGTAATGCACTTAATCATCCAGAAACCATCCCTCCAACCTCTGATTCATGGAAAAAATTGTCTTCCACAGAATAGGTCCCTGCGGCCAAAACAGTTATGTACCACTGCTCTAGAGCATGTCTTCTACATAGTCCATGTAACATACTGCCCAGTCAACTTCCTAATGGGCAGAGCTCAACGCAGCAGAAAGAGGAAACTGATCTGGTTTCATGAGCCGTCACACAGCTCAGAGAGAAACCACTTCCCTTGAGCATACTATTATTTCTAAAGTCCCAGTAAAATGAATATGCCTGGACCTTATGTCATTTTCATGGAGAAGGAACTGGGATCTTGGTCCTCGATTTTTTCCCCTGTTTTCTGGGGATCAGTTCATGAGAAGGCAAAGAGATAATGAAGTGTGAATGAATCACATAGCAGGTAAACTCTCATCTCTGAGACATGATTGAATGCCCCAGAAGGAAGCTTGCCAGGAGATTCTTATTTCTCAGTCCACATCAACCTGGGAGGGAAACTATGTATAGTCATCTCACCATAAAAATAGCACTTCTCTCCATCTCTCTGTAATGACAGCAACTTCAGCCCTATTCCAAGTCTCTCTTCTCTTTAAGTTCTTAGTAGAGCTTTTAGTAGAGTAGATGTCACTGAACATGTAACCATATCATGTGTTGTCTGCTGTATCCATGTCTCCTTTTCAATCTATGGATATCCAAAGTGTTCCTGGTGCTCGTGAGGACACTGGGTTCTGATGCCACGCTGAATCTATTAATACAGGTGAAGCATGTGTAAGCTTCCTGTCGAGCAAACAAAATCGCTAGCACACTCTTGTTTAGTAGCTAAGTCATGTCCAGCTCTTTTGTGACCCCATGGACTGTAGCCTGTCAGGCTTCTCTGTCCATGGGATTTCCCAGGCAAGAATACTGGAGTGGGTTGCCATGTCCTTCTCTGGGGGATCTCCTCAACCCAAGGATCCACCCGGCATCTCCTGCATTGGCAGGTGGATTCTTCATCTCTGAGCCACCGGGGAAGCCACACTCCTGCAGACATTAACTTTTGTTTTCAGTGTTTCAGAGAGCACAGTGATAGCAGCTCTTCAGTCTTGGCTCCTTCCCCAAAACTGGCGTTTTGACTATCAAGGCTGGGTCAGAAAACAGTCTTAGGAACAAGCACCATTCTGACCTTAGAATCCTCTCCCCTCTACATCCAGTCTGTTTCATTAACCTGCCATTCCTGGCTCTAGCCCTTGTGCCATTGTAACTCTATTTTGGGGATAAAGCTTTATAAGGAATACTTCAAAGCCCTTCTTGTAAACTAATCTTTTGACACTAGCTCCAGCAATCCTTAAGAAACACTGAGCTCACTGTACGCTGGGACCTTTGAAGTAATGGTGTTGAAATAATCACATTAGCGAGAGACTCTAACTCCATAAAAACTCATTCAGTGTGGTTTCTATGCCCTCTCTCCCCTCAATATCTCAAACTATTTCTGTTAGAAGGCATGTCTCATGGATTTCTCTGAAGCAACTCTCAGCTAATTACATCTTAAGAAGAAGATGAGTAGTACTTAGAGCTACTCGTTTGAAGAAAGAGGTTGACTAGTGTGCTGAGGGGAAAGGGTAGAGCCTTTTCTCCTCCAAAATGTAGAAATACTGATACATTATTGTTGGATAAATATTATTTTTTAAATTATTGACATTTTGTTTTAGCAGGCAGGGAAAGAGAGATTTCAAATTAAATCTTTTTGTGTGCTATTCTAGTAGGTGGAATTGCTTTGAGTAATTAAAATGATACTTAACATATTTTTGCATGCATTTGTTCACCTTTTTTCTAAATATTTTCTCTCAACTATAGTGAGTAGATAGATAATCTTGGTAGTTTTAGTGAGCTACATAAACATCTCTATTTCTAAGTTTAGAGAGAACTTCATCCGTTCCAAAGGAAATGATTCCAATTAGCACAACTTCCTAGGAATTCTACCTTAGAAATATACTCAACATGTACTGCTTTGTTATCTCCTCAGTATTTTTTCTTTTTTCTTCTTTTTGTGATGTGCAGGGACCATCCTCCATGCTAGTATCATTCTCTATAATTTATATTATTTACTTCTGCCTGGTCTCAATAAATGTAGGATGCACTCATTTAAAGAATCTTCATTTACATAAAGGTAGGAACAAAGACAGATAGTCTACCATAGCAAAAAAATAGTCAATAGACAATGCTATTTTTTTCCAAGCTACAGAGCTTACTCTGTAGCTCAAACAGTGCATTCTTTAGGCGAACTGCTTTGTTTCTATGGCATTTATGAATTCTGGACATTTCCTGTGTGATTTACCTTTCTGAATGCCCTGTAATTGGTAGAGAATATTAAAAGAAGTTCTTTTAGATAGAAAAAAAAAAAAGAAACCAACAACAATAGCCAATTATTCTGCTGTTTGACACCAAGAGGCAGCCTGAAGTCCTTAGAAGCAAAATCATATTCTTTTAAGGAATATTAGAAAATGTTTCTGCTTTCATCTCCAAAGGTATCCATCTACACGTTTTCCATTTCCTATGACCCTGTTCACTTCTGCTTTGCATTCGGGGCTTTGTTCATAGCTGTGGGAAATCAAAGCCTCTCAGGAGAGGAAAGGAAAATGAATGTGTAATATGTGCAGGGTAGCTGTGCCGGGCTGCTCGGCAGCGCCGCTAATGAGCCGCACTCTCTCACAGCTCTGTCTTTCCGCAGTGCCGCTTCCTCTCCTGACATGTTCTTGCTGTCATTTCCTAGACAGCCCCCGTTTCTCTTTCAGGACTCAGCTTGGGCAGGAGTTCACCGGGAAGCTTCCCTTGGCCTCTGCTGTCTGGCTGGGTGTCCCCATCTGGGCTCCCCAGTGTTCTGTGCTTCCTCCATCACAGCCGCTTTCTGCGCGCTGGGATTGCCTCTATTTCTCTGTCTTCTCCAGTAGAGAGGCAACATTCCGATTGCCTGACTCTGTTTCATCTCTGAGATGCTCAGCCTAGACCAGTGCCTGTCAAGTATGATTTGAGTGAATTCAGTGACTATGGGCCATGACCTCTTGCTCTCGGAAGGGAGGAAAGGACACCCTGCAGATTGAGGATTACCTGACTCCTGGAATATTTTTCTGTTGTGGTAACTGATCGTAATAGAATACTCTTTAGTTACTATTTAGAATCTTTCTACAATGTTTAATGCCTGGATGCTGGGAGAGAGATGAATTCTTTTTTTAAAAGAAATTATTTATTTTTGGCTGTTCTGTGTCTTTGTTGCTGTACATGGACTTTCTCTATTTGCGGCAACAGGGGGCTACTCTCTGGTTGGGGTGCCCTGGCTTCATATGCAGTGGCTTCTGTCATTGCGTAGCACAGGTTTTAGGGCGTGCGGGCTCAGTGGTTGCAGCTCACAGGCTCTAGAGTACCTGGGCTTCAGTAGTTGCAGGCTCAGTAGTTGTGGCATATGGGTCTTCGTTGCCCCATGGCATAAGGATTCTTCCTGGACCAGGGATTGAACCCTTGTTCCCTGCAGGGCAGGTTGATTCCTAACCCCTGGATCATCAGAGAAGTCCAAAAGATGAATTGTGATTTCCTCTTTTCAGGCTAGGCTCACTATCAGGGAAGTGTTCTTTTCAGGTGAGAGTAACATAGGATGAAAATCACAGTGCTGTCAGATGGGCAGGCGGGGTGTGTGTATGGGGGGACAGGGAAACCTTCTGGGGCTTCTGTGTGATATTAGTCCTAAGGTGAGGGGTGATGGGCCTGTCACAGGGCTTGTGAGGGAGGAGGGGAGAGACCCTGGAGTGAAGGCCAGCACGGACTGCAGGGCTGGTTGGGTAGATGAGGTGCTATGAGGCTGATTCTTTCAGGGATTAATACTGGGCCTGACCAAGTTGAAGAAATCCATATCAAGAGGTTTTCAAGAGCTGAAAATGCAAGAAGGTAAGCCCCTCTCAGAATATGAGAGTCAGTGCAAGTCTAAGGACGGACATGAGGTCAGGGGTCACATCTGCCACCGCTCCCCACCCTTGGCAGTCTTGTCATAGCACACCTCTTCCCTGTATATTTGATACCGTCTTGGAAGGACAAACGGAGATGTGGAAACTACTTAAGAAAATTAAATGCATTTTACTTAGAAAATAAAGTCTATTTGTAATACTGGCTCAGATGAAAGTTTAAGTTTGATAGGAATAAAAGTTGTTATCATTATTTTTCACTGATCGTATCAGGGCTTTAGATAAACATCAAATTACTTGAAAGATTACATATTTCTCCACATCCCAGTTGACGCATGAGTTTTGCAGACTTGTTACACATTTATCCCCAATTTAATTCAAAGTTGGTGTGGTGATCCAAAGCCTGATGTGGTGCCTTACATGTAATCTCTTCTCCATGAATGTTGTTTTGGCTTTGCTATCTTACATGAGGTAGCATAGACTACACATGCAACAAAACAAGCTAGACGTATATCATTTTCTTAAGATTTTGCTTGTAAGAGAAATGGTCAATTCCATGTGAGTTTTGTATAGGTACAGTTAAGAATACCCCCCTTGTGCACTGAGAAAGTGAAGGCGAAAGAAATACAGTAGCATCTTTAAAGACCATGAAACTTGCTTACATGAACAAAGTAAAAAGGAGACTGGTGTCAGTTATCTCAATTATTCAGGAAAGCTGTTATTTTGGTCCATTTATACACAATTTCCTTTTTAAAAAACATGCACATTTGCCTAAATAGGCAACAGCTGTCTTCTTCCCACCTGTGCCCCATTGAAAATTTCATTGACTTATTATGCCAGTGTGATTTCCCCAGACAATGCATATTTTTATTTTATTTTTTTTGCTGAAATTCTCCAAAAGTAAAGTGGAGAGTGAATGAGAGAAAGAAGAATAAATATGTTTTCAGGAGACTTGAATTAAATTATTCTCTTCATTTCCTTCCTCATTTACAAAAGCAAAGTAAGATAGAAAATTGAAGCAATTATCTAAATAATCTAGGCTCTCCATCTCAGGCCCTCATGCCTCTGCAAAAAGGGGGATGGGCTGAACGGTCTTTGTTTAGGAGCCTTTAGGCCTCTTGGTTTTCTGTAAGTTCTGTTAGAAACACAGGTTTGACTTTTCCTGATGCAAAGCATCTGATGGAGAGGTACAGTGTATCATTTGAAATTCTGACTGAGGAGGGTAAAGAAGTCATAGTTTCAGCATCTCACCTGATTATGGAGCAGTGCTCAGGGATAACTTTTCAGAGCTTCCGTTAATTTTTTGAAAAATATTTATTGATTTGGCTGCATCCAATTTTAGTTGCATCATGTGGGGTCTTTCCTTGTGGCGCACATACTCACTAGCTGCAATACATGGGCTCAGTAGTTATTGTTCACAGGCTTAGTTGCTCCATAGCATGCAGGATCTTAGTTCCCCGACTAGGGATCAAACCCATGTACCCTGCATTGCAAGGTGGATTCATAATCACTGGACCACCAGGGAAATTCCAGAGCTTCTATAAAGTTTAAGGGGCTCCTGTATTCTAGGTTTGTCCAGAGTGGAGCCTGTACTGATTGTTTGCAATTCAGGAACACATTGAACCCTCAGTACTGACTGGTGTCCTGAGTAATGACCATCCTAAATACTGTTGTCTATTTATAGCATGCTTTGAAATTTATAAAATGCTTTATTCTGTCAGCCAAACTCTATCTTTCCAGCTCTCTACATGAGTCAATCTCCCCCCATGCTAACTGCCCAGGAGCAGTGTCTTCGGCATTTTTTTAAGTATTTGAAATTAGGGCACATTTTCTCTCTTTGTATCTTCATGCTTTCACATATCTTGTTTCCCCATCATTGTGTGCCCTGTGAACTTTTCCTGATATTTCAAGACTCATATCAGGGACCGTCCTTTCCATGATGTTCTCCTGACATTGCCTCCCGCTCCTGCCCCCTCTGGAGGAGGTAACACAGCTCTTCCTCTCCAGCCCCCTCTTATTCAGTAACTCCTAGGGCATAAACCTGTCATGTATGTCAGTGTAGTTCTGCTCCTCTTCCTCCACTCTAGACTCTGAATTCTTTCAGGGAGATGATTTCACCCCCATTCATGTCTCACCCCGGATCTAGCAGCAGTGCCTGGCGCATATGAGGCTGTGCTATGAAGGACACTTTTTTTAAGCTAATGAATGAGATAGACAGGATAAATTGTAGTATTCTCATTTTCACACTAAGAGTTGAAGACTTGGGAGGTTAAAAGTGTATTCAGGGTATAAAGCTGACAGAGGGAGGAGTGGAAGCTTTGATTTTAGTCTGCTGACTCCAAGAGGGTGGTCCTTCCACCTGGGATGTCTGCCCATTGGAGGAACTCATGCCTTTACCAGTTCTGCCTTTCTGAAATTAGGATTACATGTTTTCACTGACTTGTGTTAACCGGATACATAGTGGGTTGGCCAAAAAGTTTGTTCAAGTTTTTCCATTGTGTTGTATGGAAAAACCTGAATGAACTTCTTGGCCAACCCAGTATTACAAATAGGAAACAGCACATGTAGAGGTTAAGAACATTGACTCTGGAGCCTAGCTGCCGGTACTAAATTTCAGATAGTAACTCCTGCTGGTTGCTTAACTCTTCTGTGCCTTGTATGTGTAAAGAAGATAATAGTACTTACCTCCTATGATGTCAAAGATTTAGAGAAGTTAATTATGTAAATTGTTAGAATAGCACCCAGCACAACAACAAACATGCTCCATGTGTTTGTTATTATTATATATGTTTGTTGGTACTAAAAATGGGGAAATAAAGAATTTCTTGATAAATGTGAAGTTTGGCACATAATATATTTCATATCGAGGAGTAAAATAATAAAAAATTATCCTTAGTGGTGAAAAGGTTGAGAATGATTGGATGTGCTCATTGTCCTTCTGGTTGAACTTTAAAGATCATCAAGGAAAATCAAATACTTCATGCAGTACACAACCGAAAATGTCTCCTTTCTGGAGAGGATACTGATGGACAGGTAGAAGAAGATTTGCAAGTTGCTGGGAGCAATTTGGCAAAGAAATAATATAAGCAGACATCATTTACAGTAAATACTCCCTTTAAAATAACCACTGAAAAGCTATTAAACACGCCTCCAGATCAAAATTTACAACAGAACTCACAGATAAGATTCATAGCTTTTTGGTTTGAAAGGGTCCTCTTGTGGTTGTGCAGGGGATAGACAGAGAACTCTTATTTTGCAGTGTTATATCTTCTTTAAGTGCTACTACACATGCTAAAGATTCTCTCAAAACGCAATGAAAATAAAGCATAAGGGTGATACAATAAAATCCAAATGAACCACATTCATATGCTCATTTTGGGACTCACCAGCACATCTTGGAATCACACTGGTAAAATAACATGTCCAGATTAGATAATTAAGACAGGGTCCTTATTAGAGAATGTGGAAATACATAAAGACAGTGCTAACATTGAATGACACTAAATGGGGCGTTGCTAAGTCCTGCTGTGTGCTCATGGGATCCCTGAGTGAAAAAAAATAATAATCATAAAGCAAACATCCTGGGGATCAAGAAAGGAATTGACAGTTAAAAGGCAGCATGGAAGAGGAGAAACAGCATTGGACTAAAGTCAGAGAAAATCCGGTTCTTGCCTTAGTTCTGTTTGTTCTCAGCAATGTGATTTTAAGAAGTTAGGTGATCTCGGAATTCTAGTCTGTAAATTGGGGGTTACAACACCTGTCTATTTTGCAGGCTTGTGGTGAGAATCAAATGATGCAATGAATGTGAAGGCACTTTTGAAACTTTTAAGTGTTGAAAAAAATTCAGGTTGTTCCCAAAGATAATTTTTCAAGCAAAGTCCAAAATCACCTATTTCCCATACACAGAGCCTTCATTTCTATTTCGAGGAAGATTGAAAATGGGCTGCCTATTTGCATTAAAGGGATGAAGTGAGAAAAAGTAATGGAGCTAGGAACAAAATGGTTAGTGTTTAACAAGTGAGCAAAAACAGTTGTGTTTTGTCTTTCCCTAAAATGTATCCTGGGAGGCTATATAATTGAAAATTTCTAACTCTCAAATGAGCACAGACCATAATTTTTGAAGAGACCTTGCTTAGCATGAGTCCTTGGGATTGTACTCATCATACCTTAAGGGAAAATTGAACAGTGGGCTTAAGTAATTTTCCTCTGGTTGAGTAACACAGGATAATACCAGCTGTGATGGGAGAAACCTTGCCAGCCACCTTAGTGGCACCATGAGAGGATAACCCGAGCTGTAGGGCTTGTTTTTCAGACCCTGTTCCCCCAACTCGATTGGGAACAGGGCCAGCAAACCCACAGTCTGTGTTAGACAGTAGTAATTTTTCATTCTGAGGCAGAAGCTTAAATCTCTAACTCAGAAGGTGTGTTTGACAGGCTGCTTGTTGTGGGGTGGAGTGGGATAGGAGATGAGTGATAGGTGCTGAATGGACGCTGCAGGTTTTCCTAATTTACAATTGGCCAACATAGAGTGCATAAATAACCTCATGGGTTTACCCCACTTTCATAAACCGGGAAACTTTTGGGAAAGATAATGGGGTAAATAAGCACATTTGTAAATTCTCACACATAAACTAAATGAAATGATCAACAGAAACTAGAAATATTGTCAACTACAATATCGTTTACAATACTTTCAAAGATGACACGAGGAAGCAAAACACAACTGACCATGTTGGGGGATGCTGTTGGGGCCCTGCCCTTCACTGAGCAGGGGCAGATTCTCCTGGGTGCTGTGAGTGTTGGCTGCCAAGGACTATAGCATCCGTCTTCATCCACATCTTCCCAGACCCCTCCACGAGAGCCAGTGACCAATGACTAGTTGACATGGGGCAGAGGAGACTAGGCCTCTTACCTAAAAATGGAATCAATTCTGGGCTGCAGTTTTCTTTTATCTTTTTTTTAAAAAATTTTTGTACACTTTTTTGGCCATACCCCACAGCATGCAGGATCTTAGTTCCCCACCCAGGGATTGAACCCACGCTCCCTGCACTGGAAGCATGGAGTCTTAACAACTGGACCACCAGGGAAGTCTAGAGCTGCAGTTTTTGCTCCAAAGATTCCTAAGGGACCAGGATTAAAGTTGACTCCAGCTGAGAGATCACACCTCACTTAGCTTTCACCCTTTGGCCTCTCCTGCTTTACTTCGTTCCTGCTAAAAGCATGCAATGAAACACTTCCACAATCTCTCCCTAAGATTCTGTTTCTAGGGAACCAGAGGTTTTAAAAACAGCTTCTTTGAGTTGATTGTTGGGGAATGCGGGTGGGAAAATTCTGTAAAATTCTACCAATATCTTATAATTGGGAGGGTCCAGGTATTGGAGGTATAAATAGGCTATGGAAAAGATTTTAGAGTTCTCTCTTTTGATAAAGGTCTGTTATATTCCAAGACAAATTTGGCTCAGTGAAAAATACATGTTTTTCTCCGAAAAGTGATCTTCCAGTAGGAAAGTTCTGACTTGAGAAAGAAACCCACTGTAGTATTTACCTATTTTTGTAAAAAAAAAAACAAAAAAAACCCAGAACTGCAGTGGTTTGAAATAAGCTACATCCCATGAGCCAGGAATCTGAACATGGTGCAGCTAGGTCTTCTGCCTCAGAGTCTCTCACAAGCATCAGTCAAGGTTTTGCTTGAGCCTGGGGTCCATCTGAGGCTCGGCTTGGAGAGGGTCACTTCCAACCACATGTGGTTGGTGGTGGTATCCAGTTTCTTGTGGGCTGTCAGGTCGAGGGCCTCATCTTCATGCTGACTGTTGGGGGGAGGCCACACAGTTCCTTGCCTCATGGGTCTCTCCAGATGACAATATATTCAACAAAGGCAGTGAGGGAGAGCATCAATAGTGAGGGCCTACTAGCAAGAGAAAGGTTGCAATCTAATGTAAATAATCACATGTGTTAAATCCTTTCCCTTTTTACTTTAGTCCATGAGAAGCAAATCATGGATTCTGCCACAGTCAAGAAGAGGGGTTTACACTGGGGCAAAAATATCTGGTGATGGAGACCACTGGGGACCCTGATAGAGTCTGTTTGCTGCCATATCCACTGATTTAGATCAAGGGACCCTGGAAATGAGGATAAGTCATCAGAAGGATAGGGGATATCAACTTAGAGTCATTTAACAATTTTAGATCACTAGTAGCAAAAGTATTAAGTGAAAACATGTAGTTTCAGCACATAGGAAGAAATCTAATGGTGCGTCACCCCACCCTGCTCCACCATACAAGTTCCTGTGTGGATGGCCAGCTGGAGAAAACCAAGCATCTCTCATGTTGGGAAAAGAATTTCTCCAGATCTAGTTGGGTTTGTCTCCACACGGCAGATTTCAATAAATGCAGAGAAAATTCTTTCAAGGGAAAGATACTTTAGCTGCAGCTTCCTATAGTGTCAACTTCCTTCCCACATTCTTAAAACCACCACATGACTAAGGTGATGTCATCCTCCTTCATCACCCTCCTGCTTACTTTCTGGTAGCATACTTTTTAAGATGTCTGGAAAAAATTTAAAAAAATCAGATCTAATAGAAGGTCTCCTGCTCTCAATTAATCTATTATACTCAACCTGCTACTCTCTTACCTTGGTAACAAATGCGATTATCATTGGTTACCAAGGCATGGTAATACAGTTTGAAACAATGGTGTGAAAAATTTCATCAAGAAACATATATTTGAAGACTTATCCAGGGAAACAAAATCAAATTTTAGGTACTTCATATTTTGAACTGATATTAAGGAAAACATGGCATCTTAAATGAATGTGAATATTATTTTTAACAATGAGCTGCAAGGATTTTTATTAAGGAACTGAAAAAGTAAATTTAATAAAAGTAATGTTATTAAAGCATTTCGACTAGTAAAGAAGAAAATTGTCACTATATGGATCTTTAAGACAGTTGAGAAAATTACCTAGAATGCCAAAGAAAAGCTATAAGATTTTTATAAATGTTATATATAATAAAGAAGATTACAGGGACAAGTAAGATAATGATGAGTCAACATACCTATAATTTGTGCTCCTAGAGAAGGGAATAAAATAGGCCAGGAGAAATGAAATAATAGAACAGAATAGAAATTAAATATAAAACATTAAGTTGAAGGTAGATTGTAATCTGCTTATCTGCAGGTTTCTCCATGTGTCAGTTCAGTTCAGTACAGTCGCTCAGTCATGTCAGACTCTTTGCAACCCCATGAACTGCAGCACGCCAGGCTTCCCTGTCCATCACCAACTCCTGGAGCTTGCGCAAACTTAATGAAAAACAACCAACACTGAATCTCTTCAGATAAGATTATTGTATTTTAAATACTAAAAAGGATCATACAAGCCTGGAGGGACAGGAACACATTACCTAAAGGGGGAAATAAACTTAAAATGGTCTGTCATGAAAAATGTTGGAAAACAGTAGAACAATGTTTTGAAGGAAAATAGAAATTTCTACATCAGAGTTTCTCTTGAATGTAAAAGCAATAAAAAGTTACCACCTTTGCACCTCTCAAGGGTGGGAAAAAACAAGCAAAAATTTTTTTGTAGACCCTCTATCTTACTCAGTATAAAATTCTTATAGCCTTTTAAAAGTCTGTAGACATTAGTCCACCAAATTCTAACTTCTAGAATTTTAGATGATAAGTCCTATGCTTTTGCTCTTTGTTAGAAGTTTCTCCTTCCTGCTGGAAGAGGGCAGAGATTGATCTTTGGTGACTGGAGTTCTTTACTAGGATATCTATACTTGGGGGCTTGTTTTCATAGTCAGTAGCAGCAGCAGCAGAATTCAATGACCTTTTTCAGTTTGAAGCCTCAAAAATTTCTTAAACTCAGGGAAATGAAATTCTGTTAGTTTAATTTTTTTCCCCATTTGTATGTTAAATCCTATGAATTGATCATCTGTATTAGTTTCCAAGGACTATTGTAACAAATTGCTGCAAGCCATGTGGCTTAACGGGTTTCCCTGTGGCTCAGCCATAAAAAATCTGCCTGCCAATGCAGGAGACACAACTTTGATTCCTAGGTTTGGACGATCACCTGGAGAAGAAAATGGCAACCAACTCCAGTAATTTTGTCTAAAAAATCCCATGGACAGAGAAGCCTGGTGGGCTACAGTCCATGGGGTCACAAAAGAGTTGAGTACAGCTTAGTGACTAAAAACAAAATGTGGCTTAAAACAATAGAAATGTATTCTCTAACGGTTGTGGAGACTAGAAGCCTAAAATCAAGATGTCAGTAAGGCCATGCTCTTTCTTTAGTCTCTAGAGAAGAATCTTTCTTTGCTTCTAGCTTATGGTGGTTGCCAGCAATCCTTGATGTTGTTTTGGCTTGTGGCAGCATGACTCCAATTTTTTCCCATGTTCACTTGGCCTTCTTCCTCATGTCTCCTGCATGTCTTCAAATCTCTCACTCCCTACAAGGACTCCAGTCATTGAATTTACAGCTCATTATAATCTGGTATGACTTCACCTTGTTTTGATGACATCTGTAAAGACGTTATTTCTAAATAAGATCACACTCACAGGCATGGGCTCAGGACTTCAATATGTCTTTCTGGGGGATACAGTTCAACCACATCATCATCCAAGTCTCTAACCTCATGATATTCATCTCTTTGTGAGACACTTCTTCTATTTTATCTTCAAGGACACATATTTCAACCCTTAACATTACCTCTAACTACTGTATTAAATTCTAACATTAACAGTATTTTTAGTTGATGAAAATACTTTTATTTTGCATTGCAATCAAATCTCTTAAGTGTTTTTAATGTTCTTTTGCTAGAAGCTCCCTGTTCTGATTGTTCTTCTTGACATGCATTTCTCTGGATGGCAGAAGTTCCATAGATGTGATTTTCTTTTTCTTCATCTGATCTCGTCTTCTGAGTGTGGAGTTGCTTTTATTCTTTAGTTGTTCAATGGTGTCCAACTCTTTGCAACCCCATGAACTGTAGCTCTACAGGCTATTCTTTGCATGGACTTCTCCAGGCAAGTATAGTGGAGTGGGTTGCCATTCCCTTCTCCAGGGAATCTTCCTGACTTAGGGATCAAACTGGGATCTCCCACACTGCAGACAGATTCTTTACTGTCTGAGCCACAAACTGATCTATTTTATAAGGAATCTAACTTACGTGGAGGTAAGAATTGCTGCAGCCTCATTTCTTGATGGTCAGTGATGGAATAGAAGATGAGTGTCCATTTTCCGTTTGGGTCCCAGAGGGAAAGTTGCTTTGCTGCTCTTGTCTCTTCAATTGCAATATCTAAGGCAGGGGCATGCAGCCCGTCTGCACATGGAAATTACCTTACAAGTAATTCCCAATTTGGCATTGGTATGCCTTGTCCCCATCTCTTGTTTATTTGGTCTGGATTTCTAGTTCTTGGGCTGGATACAAAACATTTAATATTTTCATGCTCTGTTAAGAATATTTTATTAAATGTCATTGAGGACTCTGATTCAAAGGTCATTTTCTTATTTTTCTTTTTGCCAAAGGTTACTTTCATCTGTTGCTTATTTGTTTCAAAGTTTTGGTATTTCTCTTGCATACTGCAGCCCTTCCTCAAATGTCTCATTTGCTCACATTTAGAATTGGCTGATATTAAGTCTGATGGCATGATCTATGGTGCTAGTTAAGGTTTTATTGATGGAAGGCCTTCTTTAGGGTAAGGAACAGAAACGGGATATTAGGTTAAGGTACACTTATATGATATAGTGAGGGAGGCCTCTTCTATGGCACTCATACTCAGCCTTAGTTACCTTGGTTCTTTCAGGACGGTTGTTTGGTATTGAGTATAAAGCTCAAGTCAGTAGAGGCAAGCAAAGGAGGAGGTCTGATTATTTCACAGATTTCTGTACCTAGACCTTCATCTACCATCCATTTTTAGCTCTTTTTACTATTCCTTCCTCTTTTCATATTCTCCTTTTGCTTGTACTTGATGAATGGATCATGTCTTCCTTTACTGATGCTTATACCGCATGATTTCCAGACTGTGGCTTCCTCTGATATGCTTCATCTACCAGTATCCTTCCACTTATCTCCCACTGTAGGTTTGTGCCTTTTAAACATCCCCTGACTATCTTAAAGAATCTGAAGAAAGTGGAGAAAATCTACCTCTTGCATCAGAAGTGGTAAAGAATCATTTTAACGGACGCACAATATGCTATTTTGCTGGTGCACTGTATTTTATTTGTTTAATGAGTAAACTATTGTTGGGGTTGAAGTTTCAACCAAATTTGTGTTACTATAAACAGTTGTACAATGAACAACCTTATAATAAAATCTTAGTGCAAACACTTTGTAGATAAAATTCTACAAATACAATTGTAGGTTAATTTATATGCATTAAAATAATGTGCTGTTTTGCCCACGTCCTCTCATTATAAATTACTTCAATTTATGGTGCCCATTCTCCAGTGTTCTCTTTGACACTGAGTACCATACTTATTTATTTTTTAGTTGTATAAGTTAAAGATTTTATCTCATTTTCATATTATCTCTTCAAAGATATTAACTACCATACTTAAATAGCATTCCCCAGTGCAAACCAGCAATTTTATCTTGTATAATTTTCATAACACTTAGTCAATCTGGATTTATTAGTCGTTTTTACTCCTTTTAAGCTCCATGAGATCAGGGGCACTGTCACTGTTGCTGTACTTCCTGAATCTAGGGAACTTTTTCAGGCTTCCCGGTTGGTGCAGTGGTAGAGAATCCACCTGCTAATGCAGGAGCCACCGGGGCTGTGGGTTAGGTCTCTGGCTCAGGACTATCTCCTGGAGCAGGAAAGACAACCCACTCCAGCAGCCTTGCCTGGAAAATTCTATGGACAGAGGAGTCAGGCAGGCTACAGTCCATGGGGTTGCAAAGAATCAGACCTGATGGAGCACACATGCACGCACATGCATATGCATGCACGCGTGCACACACACACACACACGCTGTATCTTTACATGGTCTTCCAACTGTAGATTTTTACGTGCATGTCCTAATCTCTTCTTGTAAAGACACTAGTCCTATTGGATTAGGTTCCACCCTGATGACCTCATTTTCATTTAATTACTTCTCTAAAGTAATGGATGGCATTACCGACTCAATGAACTTGAGTTTGAGTAAACTACAGGAGTTGGCGATAGACAGGGAGGCCTGGTGGGCCACAGTCCATAGGGTCACATAGGGTCGGACACGACTGAGCAACTCAACTGAACTGAAAGAACCTATCTCCTCAGTTACTGTGCATTGTAAGTACTTTCTTAATAAAAATCTGGTGGAATGCATATTCTTGAAAGCAATTTTAGAAGATACTTCATTTTATTATAAATGACTATTTTAAAGTATTCAGCTTTTGCTCTAATTTTCATAGCAAAACTACTTTATAACCTGGACCTTAGATACATATATAGTGGTAAATATATAGCCCAAGCACCAGAGGGCTTATAAAGTAAAGGATTGTCCTTTTATACTTATGAGTGCATAAGGAAGCTTCTGGTAATTTTTGCTGGCATCCCAGATTTTATTCTCATCATACTGATGTAACTGCAAGCATATTTATGCCTGACTACCTTTGTCTTTATTTTAAGCCCTTGAACCACATACTGATCCTCATGTTGCAGGAAGAGGGACCCTTTGCAGGGCCTAAGGTGGGCTGTTGTCTAACACTTGGAAATGAGTTGTCCAAGGAGACACACATGCTGACAAGCTGACAAGGCAAGAGATTTTGTTGGGAAAGGGCACCCTGGTGGATAGCAGGAGAGTGAGGGAACCCAGGACAACTGCTCTGCCATGTAACTTGCAATCTTGGGCTTTATGGAGATGGGAATAGTTTCTGAGTTGCCTGTGGCCAATCCTTCTGACTCAGAGTCCTTCCTGGTGGAACATGCATCGCTCAGCCAAGGTGGTTCCTGAGAGAGTTCTGGGAGGTTGGTCAGACATATAGACTGGCATCTCCTCTCTCCTTTTGACCTTTCCCGAGTTCTTCCCAGTTGGTGGTAGCTTGTTAGTAGTGCTTTCCTTACTGGGACCTCCTGTTGTAAGATAGCTCAGGCAAGTGGCTACTGTCTTGCGTGACCAGGGCAGGCATTTTTAATCAGTATTTCTCCTAAACACTAGGACTTCTTTTCCTGTGATTTGAATAGTAGAAAATAGAACTACCAATTCCATACAGATGTTGGGGAGCCAGCCTTGCAGACAGCTGGAAGAAACAGGTGTACAGAAATCCAGGGACTATTAACATATCTAATTGAGTAAGTGTTGGTAGTTACAAAAGTAATTAAGAATAAAAGAAAGCCTTGTGAAGCTCCTAACAAAAACATTGCTGGTAATCACTGCCAACTTAAAACTCATTTTGTGAAGCTTTCTGAAAAAATGGGAGCATTTGATATTGAATATTACCTTTTGTCTTGTAATTTACATAGGTATCTTTAATGAACAGCTCGTTTATAGTTCCACTGAGTCTTTCCTGTGTATGTTGCAGACATCTTTGAAACAGCAGTATCAGCAATTTAGAATCGGCAGGCTTCCTCTTGAATATTTATAGAAAGATTTTAAAAGTATACTTACCAATTTTCCTTCAGTTGTCTTTTTTAAAATTGCCATGTTTTCTCCTATACTAGAAACGCACTTATTTTAGAATAAGAAAATGGGACATTTTCCACTGTGGTTTTTTTGTTGTTAGAATTTTCAGATTGAATCCTGTGAATGGTTCCATATAACATTTTATGACTATTTTTATAATTATCACAGAAGCACATAAATATTGCAAAGAAAAAAAAAAGCACAAAGGAAATCATTTAGATAGGAAATAAATCACTCATGATGTAGCCACAGAAAGAGCATGAGGTATATATATAGATTGTGGAATCTCTTACCAGGTATATTAGTTTGCTAGGACTTGCATAACATATCACCATGGACTGGGTGCTTAAGGAACAAAAATTCATTTTCTCTCAGCGCTGGAGGCTAGAAGTCTGAGATCAAAATATTGGCAGCGTTGTTTCTTTTAGTTCTCTTTTTAGCTTGTAGATGGCTGTCTTCTCCCTGTGCCCTTTCTCTGTATATAAGCATGTCTCTATCCTAATTTCCTCTTCTTATGAAGATCCTGTCATATTGGATTAGACCCAACCCTAATAGCCTCATCACAGTTTAATCACCTCTCTAAAAACTCTCTCTCCAGATATGGTCACCTTTTTCTTTGGTATCAGGGGTTAGAGCTTGAACATATGAAATTTGGGGAGACAATTCAGTCCAAGACCAAGTGTTTAAAACTGTGTTTTATATCTGTAGGTTTAACAGCTTTACTGAGGTATAACTGACATATAGTGACTACAAATAAGTAATGTGTATACTGTTATTAATTTTGACATATGTGTATAGTCATGAAACTTTTGCCATAATAATCAAGATAATAAACTTATTCATCACCCTCAAAATTTCTTTGTGTCCCTACGGTCTTCTTCTCCCTCTCTTTCCTGCTCTGCGCCCACCCTCAGACAACCACCCATCTGTTATTTATGTTTGCATTTCCTAGTATTTTATAAAATGGGATAATAAAGTATATATTTTTTATCTGGCTTTATTCACTTTTCAGAATTATTTTTAGATTTATTCATGCTGCACTGCATATCACAGCATCTAGAATAGTACCCTGCACATGGCAGGTACTCTAATTATTAATTAAAGGAATAAATAAAAGCATAAATCAGTGAGCATTTTAGAAGATTAAGGAGATGGGATATTATATGCAGTTGAATGACACTCATAATTTTGGTGTTCTCTCTGAAGTATTTTATAGAGCTGAGTACATGAACCAGGTTTGTAGCTTAGAAAGTGTCCCTGGTGCCATTTGAAGGATGAATTTGTAGTAGGAAAAGGCTAAAAGCATTGGACCAATTATTAAAAATTCTAACATACTGGTCCCTATACACTACATATATACTGGTTCCCAATGGTTTGTACAGAGTCATCCATGCCAAAATATCCAGTAAACAATTGAAAATGTGAACCAGAAAGAATTATTTGAGGGGAGAAGGGTTAGGAGGGTGAGTGGGAAAGTTAGGGTAAAAGAAATAATTTCCTAATTCTATTCGTAAAGTTGCCAAACACCTTAAACATGCATCATGATACAGAGGAAAGAAAACAGGTATCAGAAATGAAGAATTGTGGTCTCATATTAATTCTTTCTTAACCTTTAAGACTTTCAGCAATTATTCAAATTCAAATGACTAATTATTAATAACATCATCTTTGTACCTATTTAATCATGTTTTTAGAATTTTTTATTGCTTGCATTTTCAAATTTCACAGTGACAGACCTGTCAGTGATCCAGTGTGGATCTTTATTCCCTCTGCTAGGATTTTTATCTTGAAGGTTGGCATTGAGGAATTCCTAGCCATTATTTATTTGGTCATTTTTTATTTCCTATGTTCTTTGTAATATGTTTTGGGGAATCCTATTACTTGGGTAGAAGTACTGATATTTTTGATTTGGTATGTCTTTATAACTGATCTTGTATTTTTCATTTCTTTCCACTCTTGGTGAGGTTTTTAAAATTTTATCTCTCGACTATTGAAAAATTTATTTTGTTAATCTTATTTTGTAATTTCCCAAGAGTTCTTTCTACTTATTTCATTGTTATTTTTTCACAGTGACTTATGATTTATGGATATCATATTCTCTGAGCTATTTCTTAGATTACTGGTTATAATATTTTAAACTCCTTTTTTCTCTATTGATTTCTCTCTGTTTACTCTGGGGTCATCTCCTTTCTTTGTTTTGGTCTTTCTTTTTCATGTCATTTTCTTTTTTCCCTCAAAGTCTGTTAATTCTCACACAAGTAAAGTAATGCTCAAAATTCTCCAAGCCAGGCTTCAGCAGTACGTGAACCATGAACTTCCAGATGTTCAAGCTGGTTTTAGAAAAGGCAGAGGAACCAGAGATCAAATTACCAACATCTGCTGAATCATTGAAAAAGCAAAAGAGTTCCAGAAAAACATCTATTTCTGCTTTATTGACTATGCCAAAGCCTTTGACTGTGTGGATCACAATAAACTGTGAAAAATGCTGAAAGAGGTGGGAATACCAGACCACCTGACCTGCCTCTTGAGAAACCTATATGCAGGTCAGGAAGCAACAGTTAGACCTGGACATGGAACAACAGACTGGTTCCAAACAGGAAAAGGAGTGCATCAAGGCTGTATATTGTCACCCTGCTTATTTAACTTATATGCATAGTACATCATGAGAAATGCTGGGCTGGATGAAGCACAAGCCAGAATCAAGATTGCTGGGAGAAATATCAATAACCTCAGATACGCAGATGACACCACCCTTATGGCAGAAAATGAAGAAGAGCTAAAGAGCCTCTTGATGGAAGTGAAAGAGGAGAGTGAAAGAGTTGGCTTAAAGCTTAACATTCAGAAAACTAAGATCATGGCATCTGGTCCTGTCACTTCATGGCAAATAGATGGGGAGACAGTGGAAACAGTGGCTGACTTTATATTTTTGGGCTCCAAAGTCACTGCAGACAGTGATTGTAGCCAGGAAATTAAAAGATGCTTACTCCTTGGAAGGAAGGTTATGACCAACCTAGACAGCATATTAAAAAGCAGAGACATTACTTTGCCAACAAAGGTTCATCTAGTCAAGGCTGTGGTTTTTCCAGTGGTCATGTATGGATGTGAGAGTTGGATAATAAAGAAAGCTGAGTGCTGAAGAATTGATGTTTTTGAACTGTGGTGTTGGAGAAGACTCTTGAGAGTCCCTTGGACTGCAAGGAGATCCAACCAGTTCATCCTAAAGGAGATCAGTCCTGGGTGTTCACTGGAAGGACTGATGTTGAAGCTGAAACTCCAATACTTTGGCCACCTGATGCGAAGAGCTGACTCATTCGAAAAGACCCTGATGCTGGGAAAGATTGAGGGCAGTAGGAGAAGGGGACGACAGAGGATGAGATGGTTGGATGGCATCACCGACTTGATGGACATAGATTTGGGTGAACTCTGGGAGTTGGTGATGACAGGGAGGCCTGGCGTGCTGTGGTTCATGGGGTTGCAAGGAGTCGGACACGACTGAGCAACTGAACTGAACTGAACTGTTGATACTCAGTTGTCTATTTACTTTTATAACAAAGTTCACCCCAAACATTTCATTTAATTTCTTTCAAATGAACTTAGTGTCCATCTTTCTTTTCATGACTGGAGGTAAATGACTGCCTACAGGCTGTTATCTATGATTGTCTGTGTTATCCTGGTGAGCAGGGATTAAAAATGATGGGGATGACAGTTCTGTATGTGGAGTGTCAGTTAATCTTCTTTTCTGTTCCATTTCTAACTCCTGCCCTGTATTGAGAATTCCCAGATCATCTTTCTAGGGGATTTGTTGGCTGAATAAGAGGTGTCTTTCCTGTGTACTTTTCACATTTTTTTCTATGCAGCCCTTTTCCCTCTGCTTCATTAGTCACTGTTCCAATATCCATTTTTCAGGTTTGTTGAAATACATATTTTACTAATGATCTCTTTCTTTTTTATATGTTGTTGTGACTTATTAACTTTTAAAAACATTCTGTTTTAGTCTTCTATTATCATTTTCTGATCTTGGCTTGATCTCAGGTTACCACCTGAACGTATGTGAAGGGAAACAATACTAATTTAAATATTCTGAAAGCTAAGTGATATAATGTATGTGATATCTGTCACATATTAAATACTAGTTCTACTTTTCTATCATATAGGAATGAGTTCTAACATCTTCTGTCTGCTACTACCCCAGCAGAGGTAACAAAATTTAACCTAATATTTAATTTTGAACTCTTTGTCACAGGAAACCAACACACTTCTTGACCATTCAGGAGAAAATCCTAAGGGTTGTGAATGTTTTAGAAAGCTTATCCTGGTTCTACTTTTCTTCCTGCCTTCTAGTCAATATTTTTTTCCATCAGTTTTGCCCAAAAATATATTTTGCAAAGAGAATTTTAGTTGTGGCTCTCTTGGGAAAATTTTTAAACCTTTGATCAAACTCAAGTACAGGGATTGATCATTTAGTCAGTAAATATTTACTCAGTCCTCAATGCAGAATGCTAGGATTTATTGACATTATTGATAATATTAAACTATGTATATCCAGAAGGAGGTTAAAATCTCATTGGGGAGAGAGGGCAGAGACTTGGGGAAAAAATGTATATATAATGCATGGTATGCATCAGGTCAGTACCACAGTTAATAAACACTTCCACAGTCCAATAGGGAAAGATTTTCTGTGGTTTTATGTGCTTAGAGAGCTTTAGTCTTTCCTCTTATAGTAGAAGCTCCATGAGAGAAAGAACCTGACATTGGTTACCATGTATCCTTTAAGCATAGAACAGTTTCTGATATTTAGTAGGTACTCACTCATATATGGAGAAGGGAATGGCAACCCACGCCAGTATTCTTGCCTGGAAAATCCCATGGACGGAGGAACCTGGTAGGCTCTAGTCCATGGGATCGCAAGAGTCGGACACAACTTAGTGACTTCACTTTCACTCATATATGCTGAATCAATGGGTAACATAGAATTTATGTTTCAATTTAAAGGAAGCAGACAACTTGAGCAGGTGGAGAGAAGGAAGGGAAACTGTCCTTGTTACTGTTCAGTCACTGAGTCCTGTCTGATTCTTTGTGACCCCGTGGACTGCAGCACACCAGCCTTCCCTGTCCTTCACCATCTCCTGGAGTTTTCTCAAACTCATGTCCACTGAGTCGGTGATGTCATCCAACCATTTTATCCTCTGTCATCACCTTTTTCTCCTGCCTTCAATCTTTCCCAGCAGCAGGGTCTTTTCCAATGAATCGGCTCTTTGCATCAGGTGGCCAAAGTATTGGAGCTTCAGCTTCAGTCCTTTCAATGAATATTCAGAGTTGATTTCCTTTAGGACTGACTGGTTTGATCTCCTTGCTGTCCATGGGACTCTCAAGAATCTTCTCCAACACCACATTTCAAAAGCGTCAATTTTTCAGTGCTCAGGCTTCTTTATGATGCAACTTTCACATCCATACATGACTGCTGGAAAAATCATAGCTTTGACCAGATAGACCTTTATCAGCAAAGTAACATCTCTGCTTTTTAATATGCTGTCTTGGTTTGTCATAGCTTTTCTTCCAAGGAGCTAGCATCTTTTAATCTCATGGCTGCAGTCACTCTCTGCAGTGATTATGGAGCCCAAGAAAATAAAGTCTGTCACTGTTTCCACTGTTTCCCCATCTATTTGCTATGAAGTGATGGGACCAGATGCCATGATCTTTGTATTTTGCATGTTGAGTTTTAAACCAACTTTTTCACTCTCCCCTTTTACCTTCATCAAGAAGCTCTTTAGTTCCTCTTCATTTTCTGCCATTAATGTAGTATCATCTGCATATCTGAGGTTATTGATATTTCTCCTGGCAATCTTGATTCTGGCTTATGCTTCATCCAGCCCAGTATTTCTCATGATGTACTCTGCACATAAGTTAAATAAGCAGGGTGACGATATACAGCCTTGATGTACCCCTTTCCCAATTTGGAACCAGTGCATTGTTCCATGTCCGGTTTTATTTGTTGCTTCTTGACCTGCATACAGGTTTCTCGGGCAGCAGATAAGGTGGTCTGATATTCCCATCTCTTTAAGATCCCCCAGTTTGTTGTGATCTACACAGTCAGACTTTAGTGTAGTCAGTGAAGCAGAAATAGACATTTTTCTAGAATTCTCTTGTTTTTTTCTGTGATCTAATGGATGTTGTCAACTTGATCTCTGGTTCCTCTGTCTTTTTTAAATCCAGCTTGTATCTGGAAGTTCTTGGTTCATGCACTGTTGAAGTCTAGCTTGAAGGATCATATGCACAAAATAACAACAAAGCGAAGAGATAGAAATAACCAACATGAATTCACAAAAGACAGTAGACCACCCTGATTCAAGAGTTTATTTTGAAAGTTAGTGAGATGTTAAGTTATTAGTTTGGCTCCAAGCAATATGACAGATCTTTATATGGCAGGAGAAACAATCTGGGTTTATCTCACTAGCTCTACTGAGACATTAATGATCACTGAAAAGAAAAATGATTTGATATATACACAGTCATTTTATAATCCATTTTGGATTTTTGTAATTAAAAAGGAGTAGTTAAGGTTTTTTTTTTTTATTGTAGTCTCAACACCCATTATACCTCACTGCTGTGGTCAATGATTAAGTAAAAATGCGTTAGAGCTATAAACAGTGGTATGGTAGGTTTTATTTTTGTCCAAGATATTTATTGCCTGCCTCTGTCTGAAGGTTATCTTTCACTTCACTGATGTAAGACAAGTCTTTGTAACTGTTTTGGGCAGCCAACGATGAACAGAAGTGGCGTATACTTCTTTTCATGAGAAACTTGATTTCCATGGTTCTGCCAATCTTTATTTTCCTTTCACCACAAACCTGTATGCGTGGCTTGGGCTTCCCCTTCAGTCTGGGTCCCAGAGTGGAGGTGCTGTGAAGAATAAAACAGTGTCCATTGTTGTAAGCCAATGAGAGTTTTGTATCACTTTTTTTTTTAAACCATAAAAAGACTTGCCTAAACTGAGGACCCTATGTCCAGACCTGCTAAAATAAAAACAGAAACTACATGGCATTGGCTTTAATAGGAACAATGGTTGGTGAAGAATCTATTATTGGAAGCTAGAAAGATGGAGCACAGGTTATCCAGTGGTGAGGATACATGATATAAAGTTTGCTACAAGAATGTGGAAGGCAGATAAAATACCAGATGACCCCATGGCTTTTGGTAGAAATGAAAGAAACAGAATATCAGTAGTGCTTCCTGGATATTATGGCTGAGTTTAACAGACCATTAACAATGATTATAGAACTGGATTGTTAAATAGAATCGACTATGAATAAAAAAGGCTGATTAAAAATCAACCTTTTGGTTAGGACCTAAGCATGGATATGACTTTTGTAACTTTTGCTTTATTTTGTATGTGGCTCAACTGGTAAAGAATCTGCCTGAAATGCAGGAGACCTGGGTTCGATCTCTGGGTTGGGAAGATCCCTGGTGAAGAGAAAGGTTACCCACTCCAGTATTCTTGCCTGGAGAATTCCATGGACAGTCCATGGTGTTGCAAAGAGGTGGACACGACTGAGCAACTTTCACTAATTTTTTGGGGAAAACAGTTAAATCTATTCTCAGCAAATTTCAAGTATATTGTACATTATTATTATAGTCACCGTGCTATACATTAGATCTCTAGAACTTATTCATCCTGGATATCTGGTCCTTTGTACCCTTTGACCAATATTTCCTTATTTCCTCCACGCCTTAGCCACTGGCAATCACTTTTCTACTCTCTGCTTCTAATAGTTTAACATATTTTTGAAGGAAAGTTACATGGCTCAAAATAGCCTGGAGTTAAAACTCCTCTCCAGGTCCTCCTCACATTCTATGCCAAATAAAGAACTCTCTCACCTGAAGGGAAAAAAAAAGGAAATTAATTACGCCCAGCTCCCAGCCAGTCCAGCCTCTGGCTGATCTCCAGAATTCCTTGCCCCAGCGGGTTAAGAGATAACTACTCCTAACAACCTTGGAGAACAGGCCCCCTTAAGATAGTAGCTTTCCACATACATGCCTATATTTACTTACTCTTTTCTTGGGTTAGGGCAGCAGCTCACTGATCTGACTGCTGCCCCTTCTTGGCTCATTAAAGGTGATCTGTTCCTGTAAAGCGTCAGTCTCCTTCTTTCTCTGAACCTCGCCTTCTCTAACTCCCTTACCCTATATTTTTAGATTCCACATGTAAGTGAAATTAAGCAGTTTCTATGTCTGGCTTATTTCCATGTCTGACTTTCTATATCACTTAGCATAATATCCTCCAAGTTCCTTTTTGTCGTTGTAAAAGACAAGATTTCCTTGTTTTTTTAAGGCATAATGTTTTCCCATTGTATACTGTTACCACATTTTCTTATGGTAAATGTTACCACATTTACCATATTTAATTATCCACATCCTTGCCAACACTGGTTGTGTCTTGTCTTTTTAATACTCACCTTTCCAATAGGTGTGAAGTGGTATCTCATTGTGGTTCTGATTTGCATTTTCTGATGGTTAGTGATGTTGGGCATTTTTTCATAAACCTGTTGGTCGTCCGTGTATCTTTTTTTGAGATGTTTGTTCAGGTCCTTCACTTATTTTAAAATTGAGTTTTCTTGCTGTCTAGGTGTTTGAATTCCTTATACACTTTGTGTATTAACCACTTATTGGATATGTGGATTCTAGTATTTTCTCCCAGTCTATAGGTTGTCTCTTCTCTCTGTTACCTTCTTGCACAGAAGCTGTTTAGTTTGATGCAACCCCATTTGTCCATTTTTGTTTTTGTTTGCTGTTGTATTGTAAAGTTCATTGCCCAGACCAATGTCAAGAAACTTTCTCTGTGTGTTTTCTTCTAATAGTTTTACAGTTTTGGGTCTTCTGTTTAATTTTTTTTTTAACCCATTTTGAGTTGATTTTTGTATATGGTATCAAATAAGGATCCAATTTCCCTTTTCTGCTGAGCAATAGGAGCCTTTTTCATTTTAAAAAGTCAATTTTCCATTTTTTATAACAACTGATTAAATTGACCTTAGGCATATCTCCTAGTAAAGAATATTTAATGGATGTAATAATCTCTGGGGTATCTAGAACATATGTTAGAAAAGGTAAAATACTATTTTAATAGGTCAGGGAGATGAGAAAATTAAGAGAATGAAGCAGCAGCTAAGAAGTGGAGTGCCTGATTTTTATTATTATATAGTACTTTTCACATATCTCTGTGTGAGATTACTGACCAACTGCAATTAGCACCTAGGATGGTACTTAACCTGAAATTATGGTTCTGTTTCTAATGCTTAAAGAGAATATTCTCAAAGATCTGCATGAGCTGCTATAAAACACACAAAAATTTCACCCTTTCAAAAAATAAAAAGAAATTAAAAACTCTAGTTCTCTAGCTTTCTCTCATATAAGAAAGTTGCCCTCTTATCAAAGCAGTGAACTTGAATTTTATATAGAGTAAGGTAAATTGGCTCCCATGCATATAGCAGCACTTTTTAACAGGCACGCAGGTGATATGTTTTTTAAGGAACCTCAAAACTTATATATAGCAGATGTACACACTCAGAGTTAGGAAAACTGTAAGGTTTGAAAGTACAGCCCACAGAGTTCTCTTACTTCTGACACCAACTATAAGTTCGGAGGGTCCCCCAAACCACCCTTAGGTTAGAACCTTCTAGAAGAGCTCACAGACTTCACTTGTCTATTATATTCATGGTTGAAGTTTATTACAGGAAAGAATACACAAAAAACTCAGCCACAGGAAAATGGTATCCATGTGAGATGATGTATGTGCTCACTAACCTTATTGTGGTAATCATTTTGCAATATATATGTATATATCAAATTATCATGTTGTATCTTTTAAATTTACACTGTTATTTGTGAATTTTATCTTGATAAAACTGGGAGGAAAAGTAGCTAAAGGAAGAGACCCATAAGGCAGAGCCTCAAAGATTCCGACTGAAGCGTCTGTTGTTCTCTGCATGGAATTAGGAAGTGTTACTCTCTTGGCCTTGATGTATGATGAAGCACAGAAAGTACTGCCAACCAAGGACTCTCTCATGAGTTTCATTCCAGGGTTTTTATTTGGGGATTATGTGTGATTGATTGCTCACATCACTGAACTCAGTCTCCAGGTCAGCTGAAACTGAATGACTCAAAACCCCCAGCTTAAATCTCAGTTGGTCTTTTCAGCATAGCTGGCCCCCATTCTATTGGCTATGACTGGCCACATCCTAAAATCCACTGTGGTCAACTTTCACCTAAACAAAGATACTCCTACCAGATATGACATAAATTACCTCGCAGAAGCCAAGAGAAAAAGCCAGCTCTCTCTATGGGCAAAGGCCAATTGTTTACTACATGTTTGATCATAAGAAAATATACTATTTTACTTCAGAGAGGCAGAAAATAATTGGTGCTCTGTAAGTGGCTGAGGAAAGGCAAGGAGAAAAGGGGTATTGAGGACTAGCTTGCTTTGGCCATTTCATGGCTTGAAATCAGTAAACAGGAGCCTGTGTGTTATTGCTGGTAAGCAATAGGAAGACATCTTGAGATCTTTGCCTCAGTGTTCCTTGCATATACTGAACCTCACTGCCCTCCCCCTCAAACAATAGTTGCCTCAACTAGATACCACTGTCCTCATTTTTCCCATTTATGGTCCAAATGGGTTCTTTTTGGATCTGGAATCTGTTGTCCAATGTATCTTCTAGCCTAAGCTCTTTGTCTCTCTCCCATTTATAAGTGTGCCTACTGGTTCATTTATAGATAAAACTTTGGAGAGAATAATCAAGGACATACTTTTGGTATTGCATTAAAATTTATTTGTATGCAAGCTTTGAAAATATTTATCCAGCCAGCTCTCATTCCATATTCTCTGAAGTAATAACAGAATAGAAGCTAGAATAATAAAGATGTTTGTACTTCTAGGAACTGTTTCAGGTCTGTCTAAGCCTATGACCAAAGATTCATTGCCATGGGTATATGACCCTGAAATTTTTCATAATCTTGTTCTTTATGAAAAGACACTAGGACTACACTTTTGTGTTCCCTTCGGATTTTAGTGGCAGCCAAAGGCATAAATAAAGTTCCTTTATGTTATAACTCTATCTTAGCTTCATTTATTGTTTGCATTAGTGGATCATAAAAATAGCTTTAGATAGATTAAACCCACTCAGCTCTTTAAAAATTGCCTTAATTTGCACTATTTAAAAACCCTCCAGCTACTCATCAGAGATCACAAAAAATGAAAGATAACGAATGTGTTTGATTTTGCCTAATTTGCTATCATAGCAATAAGGAATGTTGACAAAAGGAAATTCCCAGTATACCCAAGACAAATCCCTTTAGAATGTTTTTAATTCATTGCATATTCATTGAATAACTTTGTCCTAGAAGAGAATAATTTCTGTTTATCACAAGACTACATTAATACATCTATTAGTCCAAGTAGGATTTAGCATGAGTTTTATCTTGCCTAGATGTTTATATCTGGGATATTCAGAGGCTTCCATCACATAGAGGTTTACAGGACTGTCATAGCAATGTGAACTAAAACAGCTTGAATATAACCATTATACTAACAAAAATTAATGATCACGATAAAATTTAATGTTGAGAGGATTTTAGGCAGTGTATTTACTGTTGGCAGCACTATTAGAGGATTTAGTATTTCTACAAAAAAATTAAAAATGTTATCCAAAAAGAGTTAAAAATTGTCCATATGCTTCAACCAAAAATTTACCAAAAAAGAAAAAGAAATTCAATTTAAAGTCATTCACTGAATTGCAGGATTTTGTTGTTGTTATTGAAAAATTGGAAATAGCCCAAATGCCTCTTACAGAGAATAGTTAATTAAATTGTAACATATAAACATTTTGAACATATGAAGGTATTTGAGGGTAGCAGGCATTGCTTCCCAAATCTGACTGTGTATCATAATCTCCAGGGGAACTTATTACTTCCTTGTCTTATACACCTTCTCCAGAGACAGTGTATTTGTTTGGAATTCATAGCATAGTGGTGACAAATGGGATGGGGAAATATAAATGGGGCCATTGACAATATTTGCCCTGATGGTATTTGTGGGAAATTGAAGAGAAATGATAATCATTTGGTTTATAAAACTGCTCTTCATGTGTGAGTATACAATTATTCTTGAATGAGTGCCTGTCCCTGCTATACTACATCAGAATGAGGAGATTGGTCCTTTCATTAAGCTTCATGGCATGGTGATTACAGGACAGTGGCCTCCTCTTCAGAGGCAGAATTGGACACTCTGACTGTCTACCAGCCTGTTCTCCACACCCCAAACTAGTTAATAGAACTCGGCCTGGAAAACATGAACTTTAAACACTTTCCAGAGCTTAAGAAACAAAGAGCTATTAAAAAGTTCATATTTAAGTGCTTTCCAAAACTGAGACAATAGAATTAGATCCCTTTATTTCAAATTCTCTATGAGAAACCGTAATTACTTGACATAGTAATGTGTAGCTTTCCATGGAGAGCTACAAGCCCTTGTCCCTGCCCCTTCTTGATGTCGGTGGCTAATTGTGGTGCTGTAGTTGATGATACAATTTACCTACTACTATTTGACAGTCTAGTTGGTCTTTGATCAGTACACTTCCCAGTTGGAAGAAAAAGTCTGTCTGACTCTTGTATGTATCCAGGTGTCTGTGCAAGGCAGAGAACTAGAAAGTTTCGTGGTCAGAGGTGACTAGCTCTAGGACAGTCCCTAGGCACTTGATTGTTGTTCAGCCACTCAGTCAAGTCCGGCCCTTTGCGACCCCACGGACTGCAGGCACTTCAAGCGAGTGAATTAAGTTGAACCTTTATGGGGTGACTGATTCTTCAATCCTGCTTCTTTAATTGCATTTTAACCACCTACCGCTAGAGGGCACTATTAGAATAGCTGTGGGAAAAGGTAGCTCTGGAATAAAACACTAGCCATGACTGGCCACTGGGCAAGGGTCAGGGTGGGTGAGGCGGTGGGGTAGTAGGGGGCAGTAATGAAGGCTAGGGAACTTGGCATTGAAAGCTTCAAGCCTATATTTCCCCATGCTTAGTAAAGTTTGCAGATCCTCTGCAAACCACTGAACCCCGGTGAAGATGCGGTGAGCTATGTGGGCTTCTGAGATGCTGCCGTGTGTGCATCACAGCATCATTTCACAGAGGAGTTGTTCATATTCTCGACTGTTTGAGAATAACAGCTCCAATTTATCTTTCAGGTGATGCTGGAGACTGGGGTGGTGTGTGAACGGAATTCTGAACTCAGCTGGGGTCTCAGGAGCTGAATCACATGATGGGATGAAGCTGACAAGAAGAACTGATGTGAGAACCAGGTAGTTGGCCTCCTTAAGTGCAAAAATTGTTCCCATGGGTGGATAAGTACATGAATTTGAATCAAAGTGAAGCGACAACAATCAGGTAAAGGGTAGGAGACTGAAGAGAATCCTTGGAGCTAGAATTTGAAGAAGAGAACTGTTCTGCTGCAGTGACTCACAGTTAAGACAAGCTTCCATTCTTGGTGCAGGCAGATGCAATAGTTTTTTTTTTTTTAAGTTAGAAAAGAAGATTACATATTTTTAAGCTTTAAGCATTTTCTGTTTTGCTGAGTGGAGACTTGAATATACCTTTGGTTCAAATTATGTCTTTGTTTTGGAGGAACAAAAATAAATCTTTTGTTATGCAAAAGTAAAATGGAGACATACTCCAAACTTGGAATTTTCATGAGGCAGTGTTATTTGAAGTAAGGGAACTAATCTGTGATGTAACTAAAGATGGCCTATAGGATCGGGTTGCACAGTTGTATAGGGTTGCAGAGCTATAATGCCATCCTTGAGAGAGTTGTGTCTCTTTTGAACTCTGCCCATAATTTGCCGCTTCACCATCTGTCCAGAGACCATGCAAGAAGGATGTATAGCAAGCCTGATCTTTACCTTGAATTAGGGCAAAGAATTAGGCTTAGTTTGGATAATCTCAAACTAGACTGGCATGATAATATTTCAGACAGTCTCTGAGTTCAGCCTTTATTGATGTTGGGTTATTGGCTTCCAGTGTGGATAAGTATCATGGGGTGGATCTCACCATGTGGGTGAGAAGACATTGGGGGTTAACTTTTCCTTTGAGGGTAATTCGTTTGTGTCATCAATCAGCTTTGGAAGAGACTGATCTCAGGATAGGAAACAAGAAGCAGGGCGGGATGGTTGAGAGCAATCTGGCTTCAGTGTATCACAGAGTGGTTTGGGACCACTTGGGACTGTCCAAATCCAAGGATGTATCTAGGTCTATGAGTTTTAATAATAGATGGAGAAGGAAATGGCAATCCACTCCAGTATTCTTGCCTGGGAGATCCCATGGACAAAGGAGCCTGGTCATGGGGTCACAGAGAGTCGGGTATGGCTTAGCGACTAAAACAACAACAAACAACCAGTGGTTATAAGTTACTCCCTGGGTTCTATTAATGCTTCTCTTTCAATTCCCTCAAACTTTCAGTAAAGTCCATTAAAATTGCAGTCTGTTTTAGCAATGCTATTCGAACTTGGGGGAAAGCAGTTTAAGGGAAAATAGTAGATACTGAAGGGTGACGGTAATCCCAGCCCTTCAGATGGTGGTCTGCGGAAGGACAGGGATTTGAGGCAATAGGTGAAAACAGGACATATCCGTGGAACATTTAACTGCCCTCCGGGGATCCTTGGTCATATTTGTGTAATCTCTTAAGAGAGGACTTCCAGCAGCTAAGCACGATGACGGTTTTAAGTCATTGC
Organism: Cervus elaphus; assembly: GCF_910594005.1. NCBI lineage: Eukaryota > Metazoa > Chordata > Mammalia > Artiodactyla > Cervidae > Cervus > Cervus elaphus. The sequence goes on along the minus strand of NC_057830.1, from coordinate 19,881,731 downwards.
AACTAAAATGATTAAGCCCACTAATGGCTTCATATTGGAGTTAAAATTCAAATTGTAATCAAAGCCTAACAGGCTTGTTCCATCTTCCTCTCATGTTACATTTCAGTCATCCTGACCTCTTTCCGTTTCCTAACCAAGTCTGGTTTTGGGGACTTGGCCATGCGGTCACCTTTGTAAAGGAGACTTTCACTAGTGCTGTTTTCTCTCTCTCATGCTTTAGATATCAGCTTAATTGGTAACTCCTTTAAAAGGTCTTCCCTGACAGCAGTATTTAAGTGTATTCTCCCTTCTTCCCTGCTTTTCTCTGTCACTGTCTTATTCATTTAATTCACAGCAGTTCACAATTATAAATATATACTTGTTTATCAATTATCTATATACCCCACCAGTCTATTCATGAAGGCAGGGGCTCAGACTATTTAAATAAGACCTGTATGATGAGGTCCTAACTGTAGTTCTTTGATCAGAGTTGGCTTTTGATATAATATTTTGACTAAATGAATGGTGTGCCTGATGAAAGTATGACTTCATTTTACTTGTCAGGCTGGCATGGACAAAGGACAGTTAGGTTACGTAAAGTTCATTTCTAAAAGTTTTGTTTTTTTTTTTTTAATCAGTCTTCTATTCCCATACATTTTCTCTGTTAGTTGAGATGCTATAATTTTTAAGATTATCCGTTTGCCAACATGCCTAATGGCATAAAAAGACAAGTCCCATCTTCTCAGCACTTTTAAGGCAGTTGCATGGGAATCTGCCCTCATTATCTCTGTTCTGCTTTGGTTCTACTTTTTTTTCTTTCTGCCTTTAGTCTTGGACTTCATCAGCCAACCTTGAAACCATCAGTGACCTCAGCTTTGGTATTTGCTTCTGGTTTTCTGAACTTAACTTTTTAGTACTCTCTAAGGCCTGGGCTTGTACTCAGCCTCTGACTGTTCCTGTTTCTGGCTCTCTCAAGTTTGTTACCTTGGCTTAGCTACAGGTCAGGACCTGGGCTCCAGTACATCCTGTATGATCCCTGCTTGATCCCTAAATATGTTGATTGGCCAGCTGAGAAAGACCAGAGCATTTCTTGCTCAAGAGTTGTGGCGTCTTCAGCAAGTGGGTATAATCATAATTATGTCCTAAGAGTCTGTATTGTAATAATAACACTGTATTCCTCATCAAATTGCTTCTTTCTTCCTTTATCTCTTGGTCATCACTATACTTGTATTAGATCACCCTTGTATTTTTGAACTTGATTAATGCACCACATTAGAGGCAAGGGTTTTTTTCTTTCTGGACTGCCTCAGGGAATCGATAATGAAATGTGAAAGTTCAGGGAAGTTAGTTCTCCATGGGAAGAACCATGTGAAATGTGAGACAGAAAGGAGCTAGGTAAAATTTTTCTCTTTTTTTCCTTCTATCAAGACCTGAGTATTCTTGGGCTTCCCTTGTGGCTCAGCTGATAAAAAGTCTGTCTGCAATGTGGGAGACCTGGTTTCGATCCCTGGGTTGGAAAGATCCCCTGGAGCAGGGAAAGGCTACCCACTCCAGTATTGTCACCTGGAGAATTCCATGGACTGTATAGTCCATGGGGTCACAAAGAGTTGTACATGACTAAGTGACTTTCACTTTCATCAAGACTCCAAGACCCTCATTCCCTTTGAAACCTTTCTGGAGAAATGCTGGCTGTTGTGTGGACATACCTGTTGAATGATCTGCTGTGTCTTTTTGCAGGCTGTTGTGATGGGAAAGCATGTGTGATAACACATAGCTTCATATTAAACTCTCTTCCTTGTTTCACTTCTCTTTTCCTTTTATCCGCGAAGTCCTGGGCTTCCACCTCCCAAAGAAAATACTGGCACCGTTTCCTTCATTCAAGTTTAAATCAAGTAGTCAGAATGAGTCAAGAGTGCAGAAATTCTAGTGAAGAGTAACTGGGACAAAAATATGAAGCTAAATGGAGGAGTAGCAAATTCTAAAGTGTGACTTCAAGGGCAATGGTCTAGATAAATTTTGAGTAAAGGCTTTTACACACTTCTAGAATGTATTCCCGGAGAAGGCAATGGCATCCCACTCCAGTACTCTTGCCTGGAAAATCCCATGGACGGAGGAGCCTGGTAGGCTGCAGTCCATGGGGTCACGAAGAGTTGGACACGACAGAGCAACTTCACTTTCACTTTTCACTTTCATGCATTGGAGAAGGAAATGGCAACCCACTCCAGTGTTCTTGGCTGGAGAATCCCAGGGACGGGGGAGCCTGGTGGGCTGCCGTCTATGGGGTCACGCAGAGTCGGACACAACTGAAGTGACTTAGCAGCAGAATGTATTCCAGAGTTGTGATAAGCATATGTGATTCAGATATCAACTTTTAAAAGAATCTTCCAATTATTTGGATTAATCATCAACAGTTTAAAGGGTTTTGCCCAATGAAAATAAACCTTTTTTTTATTATACAAAATTTAAGTAAAGCTGTTCTAGTAATGTTGGCTATCAACTGTTTATATTTAGAGAGAACTTTGTTTTTTTGCATAGTAGTATGTGTGACTTAAAGAGCACAGCTCCAACTTTCATTAGTACAACTAATGAAAATACCCAAGTCTTTGGGTTTTTCTGTGTTGGGCAAGAGAAAGATGATAAAATAACCTTTTTGAAGGCCAAGTCTTGTCATCCAAATTGGTCTCCCATGAATACTAGTAGATATAAGTCTATTCTTGGTGCAAGCAATGATTGACCTCCATTATTCTACTCATTGTGCCTAAAACACCTTATCTATAGAAGCATAATCAAAATAATTGCCTGTGTCTCTAGAGTTCTGTGAAAATTAGATAATGTCAGCGAAAGTGCTTTTAGCTGCTGTAGCAGTATTATGACCTTTATTCTCCGCTTAGAATTAGTCTTAAAATAGTTTCATGATAACCCCTCATTAAAGTTTTTGAGTCTGTTTCAAGTCACTGGTATGGAAGGAAGGACAGTAGTTACAGGTCATGCTAAATAACTTAGAGTTTGGGGACAGGAAAAGAAAAAGGAAACTCCAAAAGAAAGTTGTTAAACTTTTGACACAAAGGTTGGCTATGTCATGGTAAAAATTACCTTTCAAATATACTAGTTTTTCCACCTTCTGTCTTTGCCAGGTCAATTCTTTGGTGGTTTGAAAACAGAATGACAGGAAAGGTGAAAGAGGAGAACTAGAGATGTTCTGGGGAAGGGGCTGAGGCATGGATTTTTTCCCAGGGTAGTTTGTGGGCATTAAAAACAACAAAGTAGGTGAAATGAGTGGAGGAAGTGCTAAGGAAGGGAATTATTTTTTTAAAATGAACTTACATTTATCAGTTTGAATAGGTTGAAATCAAATAGAGGATTTGAGCTATTATAAAATTACTTTTTTGTTTAGAAACTATGTTTCTTGAGTGATGGTAAGTTATTACTTTTGTTTTTTTCAGGAGCCTAATGTTCTTAAAATGAGTTAGATGCCAGGAAAGCAAAGTAAAAATGGAATAAGAAAGAGGAGCAGGCACATAGGTAATGAGGAGCATAAATTATTAAAGCTGCTATGGTAGAAATATTTACATACAGGATCCTTGGGGGGGTGGTGGGGAAGGAGCCTCCATTCCTACAGGAAAGGAGACAATTAAGGAGGCCATCACAAGACCAGTTTTAAAAAGTAAAGTACACAAAAATATTCTTTTTCAGTGTTAAAGAGGAAGATCTTAATTATTATCAATGATCTTAATTATTGAAGTTAAAATATTTTACTCCTGCTCTTTAGGGGTTCAGAAAGCAATCCATGTGAGGCTGAAGTCTTATTTCAAAAAATAATTTTCTTTGAGAGAGCTTAGTTTCTTCAATATCTCACAGCATCAGCTTAGTGTGAAATTATTTTAAAAATGAATCACTTGATTTTATCACAGTTATCTGCTATTGAAATGCTGAGGAGATGATATCCCTCAGTTCATGGGTAGACCAGCCACAGTGTCTTGTGAGGGGGCTTCCCTGATGGCTCAATGGGTAAAGAGCCAAGGGGTCTTGAGGTCCATATAAATCATCAGGCAGCACTGGAGGCCCATCCGCAAGAGGCTGGAAATCCACTTGTCAGTATGGTGGAGGATATACAAACATCAGCAAACTGGATCAGAGAAGCACTCAAATTTCCAAGTCATATGTTTATGATTTTATGAATATTTTTACACCAAGGGTTACTTATTTTACATTATAATTTTTAAAAAAGAACCTTTTTCTCATTGTGAAAACATATTTGTCACATAATTTTTAGACAATAAAAGTCAAGAAATCATTCATAATTTCTACACCAAGGAAAGTTCCTTCCCTCCCTCTCTTTCTCTGTTGCCATGTGAAGGGAGTATAGAGTAGTAATCAAGGTGGAATGTTGGGATTCAGGTTCTTATTCTGCCATTTAGTAATCACATGACCAGGGCAAGTTGCTTAAACATCTCTGTGCCCCAGTTTTTTCATCTATAAAATACAGATTGTAATAGTGCTTACTTCCTGGGCTTGTTATGAGGCTAAAATGAGTCAATATATGTGAAGCATTTAGTAGAATATCTGGCTCCTTATATATGTTATGTAAGAAATGTTTGTTATTATTAATGGTTAGGAACATAACCTATTATGCCTGAGTATGAATCCCTGCTCTACTTATGATGCAATTTTGAATAAATTCAATATGTCAATGTCATGGCTTCATAATCTTCAAAACAGGGATTGTTAATAGGAGCCACTTCTTGGATTATGAAGTTAATATAGGTAAGTCACATAAAACAAGTAAGCACCTAAGAGATACCAGCTATATTATTCATTTAAATGTATTTTGAGTGCTTTCAATATACAAGGAGCCATGCTACATATAAAGGAAACAGGACAGGTCACATCTTTCATTGAGTGTCATAGTTTCAACAAGTAAATATTATTTAAGTGCAGTGAGAAATGTGGATGAGGAGGAGGGAGAGCTATTAGAGGGAATTGGGGTAAAATTATCAGGGAATGTTTCTTTGAATATGTGATGACTTGACCTGAGCTCTGAGTATTGAGTGACTATTCCTATGATGAAGGAAAAGTGTGCATACAAAGTACGTGTATATACAAAGTATGTATACAAAGTATGTGTGTATACAAAGAGTAGGGGAGCCTTACCAAAGGAGACTGGATTGAGAGACAGTTCCAACAACCTGAGTTGCAAGAATCAGGTCATATTTTAAGCATTGAAAAAAACTTCCAAAGCTTGGAGAGTAGTGCGGGGAGCGTGTAATGTGAATGGGGCTGCAAGGATAGTACTATAAGGATAGTACTTAACAAGAAAGACCTAGAGGGCCATATTGAGGTCAACCTTTCTTTAAATGTAATAGGAAGCTATTGATAGCTTTTAAGCCGAGGGGTGATGTGACCAATGATTTCATGTTAGTATTAATCAATCTGGTTTTAAATTTATGGATGTATGTACATTTTTATAGATACATTTTAAAAAATTATTGTGCAAACAGTACTTTTAAATCAGATTTTTAATTTAAATATAGCATCATTTCTTCATGTTGTTAATTATTCTTTTAAAATTATTTTTAATAACTACATTGAATTACATTGTGTGGATGAACCATAACTTATTTAAAAATATTTTTCTGGTGGGCATTAGGCTGATTCTAAGTTTTTGGTAAAGAGAATTCAGTAATAACCATGGCAGGTGACTTTGTATAGGTTAGCCCAGGGGAAGTCTCTCAGAGGACATGGAATTTAAGCAAATACTGAAGAAAAGAATGAACAATCCATTGCGGGGGAGGAAGAATGGAAGATCATTCTAGGCATTGAACAAAAATTTCGTTTTCTTGCTCTTCTTCCTCTCCTTTCTCTTGTTCTTCATTGTCTTCTCTATAGAGGTGATCACAATTAATATCTGAGGACTTTTCATTGCTGGGCTGTTTTGTTATGAGTAACAGACTGAAAGACCAAGTTTTTTCATTTTTGTAAAGTAAATTTAATTGAGTGTACAGGGCATTCTTTAGAAGTCTACTACTGAGATAAATTTGAAAAAAAAAAAGAAAAAAGGTATCCTAGATTGATTCTGAGTAAAGGCACACTTGGTCTACAGTAGAGTTTCCCAATCATTTTTATTATTTACTCTTTAAACCTCATATTTTATAAGGCATTGTGTTAGTCATTCAGTCATGTCAGACTCTTTGCAACCCCATGGACTGTGTCCCCCCAGGCTTCTTTGTCCATGGAATTCTCCAGCCAAGAATATTGGAGTGGGTAGCCATTCCCTTCTCCAGGGGATCTTTCTGACTCAGGAATCAAACCCGGGTATCCTGTGTTCCAGGAAGAGTCTTTACCATCTGAGCCACCAGGGAAACCCATTATTTACTCCCAATTCCATTTTTTAAGTGATAATGAGCCTATTTGTTATTAATAAAAACCATCAATGCAATCAGTTTTTGGTTAAACTGTACCCATAATTAAGGGAATTTCAATTGAATGCAAGATTTTAATTTTCCTCTGTGTTATTGAGGGTAAGTACATAGCTTCATAAAACTTGTGTGATGTGAAAAAACAGCTCAGAGACATTTTTAGCAGTCAGGAGTCTTGAGGTAAGTCTCACTAATTCTGGCAAATTGGAGTTCTAGTGTTAGACATCTAGAGTTAAAATACTCCTATCTTTTGCTTTTAATCTTTCCTCAAGATGATTTATGTATATAATTTTGAATAATTCTTTTACTCTGTTTATCAATTATTCATATAGACATGCGACTTTGGATATATTGGGTCTAGTTTGGCATTTGCCCTAAGGCAGATCCTATACCACTGATATAAATCCGTCTTCCTTTCCCACTAGGCTGTATATTCTTGATGGCACAGATCATTTTTATTTTTCTTATCACTATATAACAAACACACAAATACATAGTTCAAAATTTATATGATTCAGGAAAATATGTTACTTACCAGCTTCTGGCCTGGGTCCTTTGTGATAAACTTGAGTCTACACTGGAGGTCTTCTGCCTGGGACCACATTCTTTTTAAATTTTATTTTCTGACAAATACTTTCAAGCACCCTAATGTAAAACAGGTCAAATTGCATGCATTCTACTCCATTTATCTTGATGATTTTCATCACTTTCAGTTTAAGTCTAGCTTTACTTGACCTTCAATGAAATATTTACTATGTGAGTATTTTAATATTTAATATTTTATCTTTTAGTTTTTTCATTTGTGTTACATTTTATCGACAGTTTATGGGGAAATGAAAAGGTCAAAACAATGGAACAACCTGGTAAATGGCAGGTGGCTTCAATAAGAAGCTTCTTTTCCATATCAGCACCCTAGAAAATCCTTTTAACTTCTCAGTGTGGGCATGGGTCCTTTAGACCAACCCGATCAAATGACTGCACTGTGGGAGTCAGACAAATATCTCTGCCCCTAGATCCCTTAACTGATTTCTACTCAATCAAATTTCTAGATTAACCCATCCTATCCATTCCATCTGCAAAATTTACTGATGGATGCCCCAGGTATACATACAGTTGGCTGAGTGCTTACTACTACTGCTCCCACTATTTGAGTTGTTTGCTGATCAAGATAAAGTTGTGTGTGTTCATAATTCTATTTATTCCAGTCATTTTACGGGTGTAATTCTGTAATATAATTATATATTGTATTAACTGATGATATACAAATGCACAAGGAAAATTGTAGATTCTATTAAAATCAAATTATTGTGGTAATGGTGTATCATGGGTATATGTACATGTTCAGACTTATCAAACTGTATACATCGAATGTTTTGTATACTAGGTAAACCTTCAGAAAGCATAAGAACACTTAAATTTTTTTTAAAAATCAGAAGGCTTGGAAATATTCAATAAAGTTAGCTCCCTAAAAACTTAGGTGTGAACAATACAGCTGTAAAATATTGTACAAATCTAGAAAACTTTTTCTTAAATTGTTTCAAAAGTATCTTTAAATTCTGCACTCACCTTAAGAATGTAGAAATTTTAGATGACACATTATTGGTGCAACTTAGTAAAAAATGGGATTATAACTTCACCATTGGACCAAACAAACAGGTAAAACAACAGAATAAAACTTTTGGTCCTGAAATTGTAAAACACAGAGAAAAGCCTTTTTAACATTGAGCCTGGCAATATTTTTTTGGATATGACATAAAAAGCACAAACAAAAAACGTATTATATGTGACTACATCAAACTAAAAAGTCTTTGCATAACAAAATAAACAATTAAATGAAATGAAAAAAGTAACCCATAGAATGGAAGAAAACATTTGTAAATCATATATCTGATAAAATAGTAATATAAAAATATATAAAAACTTACATAATTCAATAGTCAAACAAGCAAACAAAAAAATGACCTGATTAAAAAATTGGCAGAGAAACTGAATAGATATTTTCTCAAAGAGGACATGAAAAGGGCCAATAGGCACATGAAAAGGAGCTTGACATGACTAATCATGAGGGAAATGCAAATCAAAACCACAGTGAGATATCACCTCATATCTGTTAGAACGACTGTCATCAAAAAGACAATAGATAACAAATGCTGGTAAGGATGGAAACAAATGGGAACCCTGTGCACTGTTGGTGAATATACAAATTGGTATAGCCACTATGAAGACAGTATGCAGGTTCTTCAAAATATTAAAATAGAGTGAACATGTGATCCAACAATCTCATTTCTGGATATATATCCAAAAGAATTGAAATCAAGATTTAAGAGATATCTGCACTTTTATGTTCATTGCAGCATTATTCATAGTAGCCAAGACATGGAAGCAACCTAAGTGTTCATCAACAGATGATAGTTAAAGAAAATGTGGTATATACATGCAATGAAATATGATTCAGTCTCGAAAAAATTAAAAAAACTTTCCATATGCAACAACATGACTGAACCTAGAGGACATTATGCTAAATGAGATATGCTAAGTGACAGACACAGGATAAATACTACAAAATACTACTTTTGTGAGGAATCTAAAATAGTCAAACTCATAGAAGCAGAATGTATCATGGCGGTTGCAGGGCCTGGGGGCGGGGGGTGGGAAACAGGGAAGTGTAAATCAAATGGTACAAAGTTTTGGTTATGCAAGAATAAGTCCTAGAGGTCTAATGTACAGTATGACACCTATAGTTAACAATACTGTACTGCACAGATAAACATTTGCTAAGAGGGTAGGTCTCATGCTATATTTTTAAAATAAGCCAAAACCAACCAAACAAAAAGAATGACTAAGGAGTGAGAAGGAAGTTTTGGAGGTGATACTTATCCCTTGATTGTGGTCAGGTTTCAGAGGTGTATAAATAGATCTCTAAACTTATCAAGTTGTACACATTAAATATGTACAGTTTCTTACATATCAACTATACCTAAATAAAGATGTGTGAAAATTGAATTAGGTGCATTCTGTGTGTTTATGGTACTACAGAAATAGACTACTTTTGAAAAGGCTATCTTTAGCTTTAGGCAAGGATGTTATAAAATGTTTATGGTAAATCTTTAAATATACAAGTATTTTCTTTAGATTATTTCAATAAATAAATAAAATTCATTTGTTTTTATAAAAAGGCTCAGTTTTGGATTGAGAAAATCTATGCAGGCGTGTTAAGTTGTTTCAGTCGTGTTCACCTCCTTGTGACCCTGTGTACTGCAGCCACCAGACTCCTCATTCTCATTTTTGTTTGGCTACAGACTTATTGCCATGATCTGGGAGAAATCTAGATTCCCTAAATTTCATTCATTCACTGAATACACTTTTTAGTGATTGCTGTGCATACCAGATCTTGTCCTGGGCACATCAGACATGTTTTTTTCATGTGTAAAATGTGGAGGCATCATTAGGATGTATTCAAGGGGCCATTCAGCTTTAAAATGATGAATCTGGGATAAAATTCACCCTTTTTCTTCACAAGGCTTAAAGAGGCAGCTTGGATTTTCTCTGGAGAGCTGAATTGCAATCAGATATTTGAGAAAAGATGTGAAAGAAAGTAATAACTCCCTTAGAATTGCTAAAGGTCCTCTGATGATTGTAATGGAAAATGAGTCAAATGGCATTTGGAGCTTGAGGGAGAAGTTTAGTGGAGAAGGGTACCCTAGGGCTCACTCTTACACGGAACAATAACAAATTGCTAAGAGTCGTCACAGCAACAAGAAGAGTGGCAGCTGCAGCCGTGGCACATTTTGAATACACAGTTACCTGGAGAAGTGGAGTCAGAATGAGTGAAACCCCCACACACCCACACCCACCCTGGAGAAGTGGAGTCAGAATGAGTGAAACCCCCCACACCCACACCCACCCTGGAGAAGTGGAGTCAGAATGAGTGAAACCCCCACACACCCACACCCACCCTGGAGAAGTGGAGTCAGAATGAGTGAAACCCCCCACACCCACACCCACCCTGGAGAAGTGGAGTCAGAATGAGTGAAACCCCCACACACCCACACCCACCCTGGAGAAGTGGAGTCAGAATGAGTGAAACCCCCCACACCCACACCCACCCTGGAGAAGTGGAGTCAGAATGAGTGAAACCCCCCCACACCCACACCCACCCTGGAGAAGTGGAGTCAGAATGAGTGAAACCCCCCCACACCCACACCCACCCTGGAGAAGTGGAGTCAGAATGAGTGAAGCAACATACACACACAATATAGAGTGGGCAAGCAAGCCTAATATGACCATTCTCTATGGAAGATGCCCAGGCCTCCTAAAGATCCCTTCCCCCATGGGAAGGCCTATTTGTCAGTTGTATTAACTTCTCCAGGTGCACTTTTCAGGTGTGCTAAGCTGCTTCAGTTGTGTCCAACTCTTGGTGACCCTATGGACTGTAGCCCACCAGGCTCCCCTGTCCATGAGATTATCCAGGCAAGAATACTGGAGTGGGTTGCCATTTCCTTCTCTAAGGGAACTTCCCTGATACAGAGATCACACTCAGGTATTTTACGTCTCCAGTGTTGGCAGGTTATCTTGACCACTAGCACCACCACGACACTTTCCAAGACTTAAGTGAATATTTCTGTACAGTAGACTGTTATTTAGGAACATGCCATGTGGTCACAGAACCTCCTCCTCATCTGATGGTGACCCCAGAGCTATTCTTACATTCTGAGTCTGTGATATTCCAGAAGGCATTTTAAATGAGCACTGTGATGACTAGTAATCAGTTAAATCAAGGCTAATCCTTAGAAAACGAGCCAATCTGATTACATGGACGACAGCCTTGTTTAACTCAATGAAACTACGTCATGCCGTGTGGGGCCACCCAAGATGGACGGGTCATGGTGTTGAGGTATGACAGAATGTGGTCCACTGAAGAAGGGAATGGAAAAGCACTTCAGTATTCTTGCCTTGAGAACCCCATGAACAGTATGAAAAGGCAAAAAGATAGGACACTGAAAGATGAACTCCCCAGGTCAGTAGGTGCCCAATATGATACTGGAGATCAGTGGAGAAATAACTTCAGAAAGAAAGAAGGAAAACAAACAAACAAACAAACAAACAAACAAAAAAACAAAAAAAAAAGAAAGAAAGAAGGGATGGAGCCAAAGCAAAAACAACACCCGGCTGTGGATGTGACTGGTGATAGAAGCAAGGTCTCATGCTGTAAGAGCAATATTGCATAGGAACCTGGAATGCTAGGTCCATGAATCAAGGCAAACTAGAAGTGGTCAAACAGGAGATGGCAAGAGTGAATGTCGACATACTAGGAATCAGTGAACTAAAATGGACTGGAATGGGTGAATTTAACTCAGATGACCATTTTATTTACTACTGTGGGCAAGAATCCCTTAGAAGAAATGGAGTAGCCATCATAGTCAACAAGAGTCTGAAATGCAGTAATTGGATGCAATCTCAAAAACGATAGAATTATCTGTTTCCAAGGCAAGCCATTCAATATCACGGTAATCCAAGTCTATGTCCTAACCAGTAATGCTGAAGAAGCTGAAGTTGAACAGTTCTATGAAGACCTACAAGACCTTCTAGAACTAACACCCAAAAAGGATGTCCTTTTCATTATAGGGGGCTGGAATGCAAAAGTAGGAAGTTAAGAAATACCTAGAATAACAGGCAAATTTGGCCTTGGAGTACGGAATGAAGCAAGGCAAAGGCTAATAGAGTTTTGCCAAGACAATGCACTGCTCATAGCAAACACCCTCTTCCAACAACGCAAGAGAAGACTCTACACATGGACATCACCAGATGGCCAATACCGAAATCAGACTGATTATATTCTTTGCAGCCAAAGATAGAGAAACTCTACACAGTCAGCAAAAACAAGACTGGGAGCTGACTGTGGCTCAGATCATGAACTCCTTATTGCCAAATTCAGATTTAAATTGAAGAAAGTGGGGAAAACCACTAAACCATTCAGGTATGACCTAAATCAAATCCCTTATGATTATACAGTGGAAGTGAGAAATATATTTAAGGGACTAGATCTGATAGACAGAGTGCCTGATGAACTATGGACAGAGGCTTGTGACATTCTACAGGAGACAGGGATCAAGACCATCCCCAGGAAAAAGAAATGCAAAAAAGCAAAATGGCTGTCTGAGGAAGCCTTACAAATAGCTGTGAAAAGAAGACACACCAAAAACAAAGAAGAAAAGGAAAGTTATACCCATCTGAACACAGAGTTCCAAATAATAGCAAGGAGAGATAAGAAAGCCTTTCTCAGCAATCAATGCAAAGAAATAGAGGAAAACAATAGAATGGGAAACACTAGAGATCTCTTCAAGAAAATTAGAGATACCAAGGGAACATTTCATGCAAAGATGGGCCCAATAAATAACAGAAATGGTTTGGACCTGACAGAAGCAGAAGATATGAGGAAGAGGTGGCAAGAACACACAGAGGAACTGTACAAAAAAGATCTTCACGACCCAGATAATCACGATGGTGATATCACTCACCTAGGGCCAGACATCCTGGAATGCGAAGTGAAGTGGGCCTTAGGAAGCATCACTATGAACAAAGCTAGTGGAGGTGATGGAATTCCAGTTGAGCTAGTTCAAATTCTGAAAGATGATGCTGTGAAAGTGCTGCATCCAATATGCCAGCAAATTTGGAAAACTCTGCAGTGGCCACTGGACTAGAAAATGTCAGTTTTCATTCCAATCCACAAGAAAGGCAATGCCAAAGGATGCTCAAACTACCACACAATTGCACTCATCTCGCACACTAGTAAAGTAATGCTCAAAATTCTCCAAGCCAGGCTTCATCAGTACGTGAACTGTGAACTTCCCGATATTCAAGCTGGTTTTAGAAAAGGCAGAGGAACCAGAGATCAAATGCCAAAAAACATCCGCTGGATCATCGAAAAAGCAAGAGAGTTCCAGAAAAACATCTAATTTCTGTTTTAATGACAATGCCAAAGCCTTTGTCTGTGTGGATCACAATAAGCTGTGGAAATTCTGGAAGAGATGGGAATACCAGACCACCTGACCTGTCTCTTGAGAAACCTATATGCAGGTCAAGAAACAACAGTTAGACTGGACAGGGAACAACAGACTGGTTCCAGGTTGGGAAAGGAGTACGTCAAGGCTGTATATTGCCACCCTGCTTATTTAACTTATATTAAGAGTACATCATGAGAAATGCTGGGCTGGAGGAAGCACAATCTGGAATCAAGATTGCTTGGAGTAATATCAATAACCTCAGATATGCAGATCACACCACCCTTATGGCAGAAAGTGAAGAGGAACTAAAGAGCCTCTTGATGATAGTGAAAGAGGAGAGTGAAAAAGTTGGCTTAAAACTTAACATTCAGAAAACTAAGATCATGGCATCTGGTCCCATCACTTCATGGCAAATAGATGGGGAAACAGTGGAAGCAGTGTCAGACTTTATTTTTTGGTCTCCAAAATCACTGCAGATGGTGATTGCAGCCATGAAATGAAAAGACACTTACTCCTTGGAAAGAAAGTTATGACCAACCTAGATAGCATATTAAAAAGCAGAGACATTACTTTGCCAACAAAGGTCTGTCTAGTCAAGGCTATGGTTTTTCCAGTAGTCATGTATGGATGTGAGAGTTGGACTGTGAAGAAAGCTGAGCGCTGAAAAATTGATGCTTTTGAACTGTGGTGTTGGAGAAGACTCTTGAGAGTCCCTTGGGCTGCAAGGAGATCCAACCAGTCCATCCTAAAAGAGATCAGTCCTGGGTGTTCATTGGAAGGACCGATGCTGAAGCTGAAACTCCAATACTTTGGCCACCTCTTGCGAAGAGTTGACTGATTGGAAAAGACCCCTATCCTGGGAGGGATTGGGGGCAGGAGGAGAAGGGGATGACAGAGGATGAGATGGCTGGATGGCATCATCGACTCGATGGACATGAGTTTGGGTAAACTCCGGGAGCTGGTGATGGACAGGGAGGCCTGGCGTGCTAGTATTCATGGGGTCACAAAGAGTCAGACATGACTGAGTGACTGAACTCAACTGAACTGAACTCCTTAGATGGAAAGTTATGACCAACCTGGACAGCATATTAAAAAGCAGAGACATTACTTTGCCAACAAAGGTCCATCTAGTCAAGGCTGTGGTTTTTTCCAGTAGTCATGTATGGATGTGAGAGTTGGAGTATAAAGAAAGATGAATGCAGAAGAATTATGCTTTGAGCTGTGGTGTTGGAGAAGACTCTTGAGAGTCACTTGGAGTGCAAGAAGATCCAACCAGTCCATCCTAAAGGAGTTCAATCCTGGGTGTTCACTGAAAAGTGTGATGTTGATGCTGAAACTCTAATACTTTGGCCACCTCATGCAAAGATCTGACTCATTGGAAAAGACCCTGATGCTGGGAAAGATTGAGGGCAGGAGGAGAAGGGGATGGCAGAGGAAGAGATGGTTGGATGGCATCACCAACTCAGTGGACATGGGTTTGGGTAGACTCCGGGAGTTGGTGATGGACAGGGAGGCCTGGCATGCTGCGATTCATGGGGTCACGAAAAGTTGGACACTACTGAGTGACTGAACTGAGCTGAACTGAAACCTTTGCTATTTTTTTTCACTGAGCAACAATCCTGGTGCCGGCTACTGGCTGACACTTTACAAAGGTGCGGAGAGATCATTCAAGGATGGAAAGATCTAGTGTCTGATTTCAGTAGATGCTGCCCATGTGCAGCTTAGTAAGTATTCAAATTCCTGGGTGAAAACCCACCTCAGACTCAAACTAGCAATAGAAAGATTATAGTCAGGGGGACCTCATATATGAGATATTTCCAAAAATTTGAATTATAAATTGATGTGAAAGATGCAAAAGAGATAGTTAGGATAAAGGAAGATTATCCTAGGTAGAGGGAATGGCATACTCAAAGGTCCTTGGACGGGTACATACTTGGATGGACAAAGGACAGAAAGATGGCCAGTGTGGGTAGAGTTAGTGGATGTGGAAAAGATGCTGCAAAATAAAATCGTGGAAGCCTGGATGACTCTGTTAGGTGTGGGGATGGAGTTTTAAAATGGAGGGGAAGGTGCTAGATTGATTGTAAGGGTGAGCAAAAGAGAGAGAGAAATGCTGGTACCTTGGTTATTGGGCTTACCCGGTGGCTCAGTGGTAAAGAACCCACCTGCAGTGAAGGAAATGTGTGTTCCATCCATGAATCCAGAAGATCCCCTGAAACAGGAAATGGTTACCACCCCAGTATTCTTTCTGAGAGAATCCCACTGACAGAGGAGCCTGGCGGGCTACAGCCTGTGGGGTTGCAAAACAGTCAGACATGATTAGCGAGTAAACAACACCAACAAACAACAATCTATGTTACTGGCTTGACCAGTTAGGTAGATAGTAATGCCACCTAATGAAATGAGAAAAAGCAGAAAGTGAAACAGCTTAAGATTAAACAGTTTCAGACTATGATTACAAAAATAAACCAAATCAGTAGAAGAGAATAAACTCTAGAAATAGTTACGATTATGAATGGGAATTTAAGAAATAATAAGCATAATATTTCAGACTTAGATGATAGAAAAGTATTGGTATGATTGATTATCCATCAGGAAAAAATTAAGCTAGAGTTCTGCTTCATAATATACAAAATTCCAGATGAATCTTCAAGTTGAAAATTAGAGCCAGAACAACTAGCTTTATCTGTATAGAAATATGTACCTCAACTGCTACCCCATGCCATACACACAATTAACTCAAAATGGGTCAGAGATCCAACCATAAGAACTTAAACTATTAAATATTTAGAAGAAAACATAGTAAAATCCTTGTGACACTGGAGTAGAGAAAGATTTCTTAAATATGGTGAAAAGAAAAAAAATGAAAATTAATAAAATGTCTTCATCAAAATTAAAGCCTTTGATCTGTGAAAGTTAAGGAAATGAGAAGACTAGCCATAGACTGTAAGAAAAGACTTGCAAAACGTATTTCTTACAGGGGACTTGCCTTCAGAAATATACAAAGAACACTTACAACTTGAGGAAAACAATCCAATTTTTTTTTAAAGGGGAAAAGATTTGGATACACACTTTACAAATAATGTAAATCCAAATAAAACTCACAATGAGAGATAATTGGGCATCATCTGAATGGCTAAAATGAAAAAAAAAAATTGACAATACCAAGTACTGGACAGAATGTGAAACTGGAAACTGTATATTTCTGTTGAGAATGCAAAATGACAAGGCTACTTTGAGAGATAATATGGCAGCATTTTATAAAATTAAACATACACTTACCACATAACCCAGTAATCTTAAATCTAGATATTTATTCAGGAGAAATGAAAAGGGTACGTTGATATGAAGTCTTTTACTCAGAGATTTTTACATTTTCATAAATAATATTTTAATGTATAATGATATTATAATAATGTTATGTTATGTTATATTATGTTATGTTATGTTAATAATGTTATATAATATTACACATACTAACTGTTAAAGTTAAATACAAAATGAAGCCCTGGCTTAATAATTCCTGAGCAGACAAAACCATTTAAGCCATGTAACCAGAACTAAATCTAGCTCATTTCATGAGGATAAGCAGGACTTAAGGTTATGTCTTGTAAATGGCTCTGACAGTCGTAGAGGAAACTTAGGTCATTTTCCTAAAACTGTTGGAAATAATCACTTTCAACCAATCCCTTGCCATCTGGAAATCCCCGTTTTAATAACCAGTTGTTATGAAGGCTAACAGCTTCCTCATTTCACTTTATAAGCCATCCTGTAACTTCATGCCTTGAGTTTCTTATCAGTCTTCAAAGTTAGAAGCTCCCAGCTTGTGAACTTTTTATATACACAATAAACTCTTACTAAATAATATTTATAGATATAGTCATTTTAATTTGGCTATTTCTGGATTTTTGACCTAACCAAACACTAGAATAATTTCAAATATCAATTAACTGGTAGTTACAAATTCAAGTTGTGAATTATCCACAGTATGCAACATTGCTCAGCAATGAAAATGAAGTGGATATTAACATATGTGAAAATGCAGATACCACTCAAACATATGAGAAAAGACAAACATAAAAGACTATGTAGTCTGTGAGTCCATTAATACAAAATCCTGGAAAACGTAAAGCTGTAGTGAGAGGAAACAGAATGTGGTCAAGGGTCAGGAAAGGGTATCTATTGTGAAGTGGCGTGAGAAAACATTTTAGGATGATGGAGCTGTTCAACAGCTTGATTTTGGTGGAGGTTATGTGACTACATACAATTACCAAAATTTATCAACCTGTATGTTCAAAATGAGTGAATTTTGTTGTATGTAAATTATACCTCAATAAAGCAAAAAAGTAAATAAAAATGTTGTTCAATCATTCAGTCATGTCCAACTCTTTGCGACCCCTTTGACTGCAGCACACTAGGCTTCTCTGTCCATCACTATCTCCCCGAGTTTGCTCAAACTCATGTCCATAGGGTTGGTGATGCCATCCAACCATCTCATCCTCTGTCATCCCCTTCTGCTCCTGCCTTCCATCTTTCCCAGCCTCAGGGTCTTTTCCAAAGTGTTGGCTCTTTATAGCAGGTGGCCAAAGTACTGGAGCTTCAGCTTCATCGTCAGTCCTTCCAGTGAATGTTCAGGGTTAATTTCCTTTAGGATGGACTGGTTTGATCTCCTTGCTATCCAAGGGACTCTCAAGAGTTTCCTCCAGCACCACAGTTCGAATCATCCGTTCCTCGTGCTAGTGTTTTTTATTGTCCAACTCTCACATCCATACATGTCTATTGGAAAAACTGTAGCTTTGACTGTGCAGAACTTTGTAGGCAAATAAAAAGAAAACACTTGAAAACATTAGATGAAAATCTTAAAGACTCTAACCTCAGGTTGAGGGATAGCTTCCATATTTTCCTATATAAAAATTATTTCAGCTGTAATACAGAATCAGACAGAAAGTGGTAAACTGCAAAAGAATGCTTGCAACGTATGTTACTGACAAAAAGTAAATATTCCTAATGAGTAATAAGATCTTATAAATTGTTTTACATGAAAAAGATAACACAGTAGAAAAATAGCCTAGAGAAAAAAGATGATGCCCAAATGGTCAAGACATATGTGGAAAAATGCCTAATCATACTATTAGTAAGGAAAATGAAAATTAGAATATGAGAACATTTTTATCCATTATACTGGAAAAAACTGAAATGAGTAATCATGAGAATGCTGGTGAGATTGTGAGGGAATGGGCCCTTTCATAATGCTGCTGATGGCAGTATGAATCTCTAAAACATCTGGGGAAATTTATCTAGAAATATATATTAAACTTATTATGCATATATTATTTAATCCAGCATTCCCACTTGTGGGCCTCTAGCTTTTATAAATAAGGGCACAGATATATGAAGCCATTGGTATAGCAATCAATATGTATTGAAGAATTGCTGGAAGCTGGCACAAGGAAAAACTAGAAACTACTTGAGTCGGGGAAATGGATGATTAAATTCTGACACATCTATGTTGCGGATTATCAGATAGATATTTAAAAATAGTGAGCTTGTAAAGAATCTGCCTACCAATGCAGAAGATGCAAGAGACTGGGATTTGATCTGTGGGTCGGGAAAATCCCCTAGAGAAGGAAATGGCAATCTGCTCCATTATTCTTGCCTGGAAAATTCCATGGACAGAGCAGGCTGCCACACTATATTCCATGGGGACATAAAGACTTGGGCCCAAATGAGCACACACACACACACATTGTAGAGATTTATTTATTAACCATAAGTGATATCCATGATGCTTTTGAAATAAGAAAATTACATAAGGTAATATGATTTTATTTTGTTAAAATTATCACAGCCTGAAAGCCTGCACTATACTATATCAGAGCTCCCCTGGTTATGTGAAAGAATATCAGTACGTTGCTAATGCTGGTAACTACACGAGGGGGGCTAAGAAGACAATATAATTTTTTTTTCTTTATACATTTTTGCATGTATTTATCTTTTTAGTCACATCACCAGATGCAGTGAGGAAATATGACTTTTGTGAAGCCGTAACTTTAATAGAGAAAATTCTAAAAAATATACACAGCATATTCTTCAGTTTTTAGGTACTGGATATTGTGAGATGGCCACCAATCTGGGTATAGATTTTGGAGAAAAACACAACACTACCCCAGTAAATGTGCATATCAGTTGTAAAGTGTATCACAATTTCAGAAATAATACAAAGGCTGAAGGAAAAATTGTTTAATGTGATAGAGGAAAATTTTTCAGAAAAAAACATTAGTTATATCCCTTTTGCCCTACTTCCTTTTCCCTTTCTGAAGCAGCACCTCAGTTAGAGACCATATAGTTCTTAATACAACTATAGATAGTTCCAAAATTTGTTTCACTGAAGCCCACATGTTTCCCACAGTAATAAAAAGCCTCTATGAAGAATCTTTCAGCATTCAGAATTTGATAATGGAAATGTGAGATTTTCTCTGGGTCTGCACCTTCTTAAAAAACTACCTACCATTTTTTTGGGCATGCAAACATTTTCCCACACCCCCAGAGACTCCCATCAACAAATTTATTAAACTTGCCTTATCCAGGAAAAGAAGGACCATCTATTTCTTAAATATTTGCACTAGTAAACACTTGTGCATGGACACACACACACACACACACTCCCACACACACCCCTAGTCTTTGTCCTCAGTTTATCGATCTTTTGCGTACTTGAAAGCAAATTTACATGATGGGTGTGATGATGCAAATTTGGAGGATCAGAGACAGATCCTTTTCTCTGGCTGCAAAAGGGAAAGTAATGAAAGAGTACAGTCAAAGTGGTTGAAGGAGGGCTGGGTAGGAGGAACAATTGGAGATAAAAGATTTGGAAGCGAGTGGGGAAGGAAACAGACTTGGGAAGAGATGGCCAGTGCAGACGACTTATGTTGAAGGAAAAATTACTGTTTTGTCACATGTACACAAATGTCCCTGTCTTCTATGTAATCTCTAGGAAAGCTTGTTAGAACTCTAATGTCTGGGAAATAATTTACTTTTTAGAAATGAGTTTTTTTTCAAGAGGTATGTTGGGTGAAATCAGACACTGGCTATGGGAGTCTGTGTACAGTGGATTATGAGAATTCAGGAAATATAGGCCTTACTGCTACTACATTATCTTGCTGTTGTTTGGGAAATGGAAACTTTCAGAGAAATCACAGGTCCTTAGCTTACAAATTATGCAAATTTCATGAACTAATAGTTATCACATAAATTACATGTAGAACTTAAATTATGGATTAAGGGAGGAGGTGGGAGGAAGGGATTATAAACACTTAAATATGGTAATCAGGCTTGACTTACAAAGGCTAAAACTGTAATTGAGTAATTTAAGGAATATCTATTCCTACTGGTACCTCTCATTTTATGAGGCAACATCACAGTGTCTAAACAAAACAAATCTAAAGTCAGTGATCACATTTCCTAAGATGCTGGTAATAAACATTGGTCAAAATAATGGTGAGCTTGACTATTCCTGTTTATATTTTTAGTGACTTAAATTGATCATTAAATTATAATTTTCAGTTTTATTTTTCAAATCACTTCTTTGAATTAGTTATTTCTCTAATCATAAAAAGAAAATGAGAAAAATATACTAGAGTGCAAAACAAGAAGAAAGGTCTATTTTTATTCTAGTCTTTTTTTTCCTATGCATTTGAGAGCATAAAATTTGTTTTCATTTAAAATAATACAAATATAATATTTTTAATAAAAACACACTTATTTTATAAACATTTATGAACTGCTTATTATGGTACCAGAATAAAATTCAAGATCAAAAATAAAAATTCTGGATGAGGAGAAACAAACTGTAAATTGCTCCAACCAAAGGGAAAACTTAACTTATGTCTATTCAATCAGGGATTAGATCTGATAGACAGACTGCTTGAAGAACTATGAATGGAGGTTTGTGACATTATACAAGAGGCAGTGATCAAGACAAACCCCAAGAAAAAAAATACAGAAAGGCAAAATGATTGCCTGAGGAGGCCTTACAAATAGATGAGAAAATAAGAGAAGCTAAAGGCAAAGGAGAAAAGGAAAGATATACCCATTTGAATGTAGAGTTCCAAAGAATAGCAAGGAAAGATAAGGAAGTCTTCCTCAGTGATCAATGCAAAGAAATAGAGGAAAATAATACAATGGGAAAGACTAGAGATCTCTTCAAGAATATTAGAGATACCAATGGAACATTTCATGCAAAGACAGGCACAATAAAGGACAGAAATGGTATGGACCTAATAGAAGCAGAAGATATTAAAAGAGGTGGCAAGAATACACAGAAGAACTATACAAAAAAGACCTTCATGACCCAGATAACCATGATGGTGTGATCACTCACCTAGAGGCAGACATCCTGGAATGCGAAGTCAAGTGGGCCTTAGGAAGCATGAACAAAGGTAGGGGAGGTGAAGGAATTCCAGTTGAGCTATTTCAAATCCTGAAAGATGATGCTGTGAAAGTGCTGCACTCAATATGCCAGCAAATTTGGAAATCTCAGCAGTGGCCACAGGACTGGAAAAGGTCAGTTTTCATTCCAATCCCTAAGAAAGGCAATGCCAAAGAATGCTCAAACTGCCACACAATTGTACTCATCTCATGTTAGTGAAGTAATGCTCAAAATTCTCCATACCAGGCTTCAACAGTACGTGAACCGTGAACTTCCAGATGTTCAAGCTAAATTTAGAAAAGTCTGAGGAACCAGAGATCAAAGTGCCAACCTCTGTTGGATCATTGAAAAAGCAAGAGAGTTAGAGAAAAGCATCTACCTCTGCTTTATTGACTATGCCAAAGCCTTTGACTGTGTGGATCACAACAAACTGTGGAAAATTCTTCAAGAGATGGGAATACCAGATCACCAGACCTGCCTCCTGAGAAATCTGTATGCACATCAAGAAGCAACAGTTAAAACTGGACATGGAACAACAGACTGGTTCCAAATCAGAAAAGGAGTACATCAAGGCTGTGTATTGTCACCCTGCTTATTTAACTTATATGCAGAGTACATCATGTGAAATGCCAGGCTGGATGAAGCCCAAGCTGGAATCAAGATTTCTGGAGAGAAAATCAATAACCTCAGATATGCTGATGACACCACCCTTATGGCAGAAAGTAAAGAAGAACTAAACAACTTCTTGATGAAAGTGAAAGAGGAGAGTGAAAAAGTTGGTTTAAATCCCAACAGTCAGAAATCTAAGATCATGGCATCCAGTCCTATCACTTCGTGGCAAATAGATGGGGAAACAGTGGAAACAGTGAGAGTCTTTATTTTGGGGGCTCCAAAATCACTGCAGATGGTGACTGTAGCGATGAAATTAAAAGAGGCTTGCTCCTTCTGGGAAAATTATGACCAAACTAGACAGCATATTAAAAAGCAGAGACATTACTTTGCCAATAAAGGTCCATCTTGTCAAAGCTATGGTTTTTCCAGTAGTCATGTATGGAGGTGAGAATTGGACTATAAAAAAAGCTGAGTACCAAAGAACTGATGCTTTTAAACTCTGGTGTTGGTGAAGACTTTTGAGAATATCTTGGACAGCAAGGACATCCAACCAGTCAATCCTAAAGGAAATCAGTCCTGAATATTCATTGAAAGGACTGATGCTGAAGCTGAAACTCCAATACTTTTGCCACCTGAGAACTGACTCATTTGAAAAGACCCTGATGCTGGGAAAGATTGAAGACAGGAGAAGGGGATGACAGAGGATAAGATGGTTGGGTAGCATCACCGACTCGATGGCCATGAGTTTGAGTAAGCTTCAGGAGTTGGTGATGGACAGGGAAGCCTGGCATGCTGCAGTCCATGGGGTCACAGAGAGTCGGACATGATTCGAGCGACTGAACTGAACTTATTCAATCTCCATGCACCATTTAATAACAATTCTTGTATTTGGGACAGCTAATTGTTTCCATGTGCATTTGATATTTTCTTAGAGTCTAAAAAATATCAAAAAGCAATTTTTTTTCCTCTCCAGATCTTTCCTTTAATGTCAGGTAGTTTCAACCCCCCACCCCCACACAAATACATATCATAGAGGAAGAGGCCTGAAGGCATCTGAGTCATGCATGGTGTGATGCGTACAAACCTTGGCCCAGATCAAAGGAGCAGTCAAGTGCCTGGAAGAAGGATGGCACTTGTTTTCCCCTTCCCATTTTTCTTTCCTACTCGCCTTCAACTAAAGTCTATGGAAGAGAAAGAAATTTAATCAGTGAAAAGTTTAGTTTTTAGAGATGCTGTAACTTTCAACTTGGTGATGGACAGGAAGGCCTGGCGTGCCGTGGTTCATGGGATTGTAAAGAGCTGGACACGACTGAGTGACTGAACTGAACTGAAACCCAATTTAAAAGGCAGTAACACAAAGTCAAAGTCATACAGACTTTTGTCAGTGAAGTGATGTCTCTACTTTTCATACTCTGTCTAGCTTTGTCATACCTTTTCTTCCAAAGAGCTAGTGTCTTTTTAATTTTGTGGCTGCAGTCACCATCCACAGTGATTTTGGAGCCCAAGAAAATAAAGTCTGTCACTGTTTCCATTGTTTCCCCATCTATTTGCCATGAAGCGATGGGACCAGAAGCCATGATCTTTGTTTTTTGAATATTGAGTTTTAAGCCAGCTTTTTCACTCTCCTCTTTCACCCTCATCAAGAGGCTCTTTAGTTCCTTCTATGCTTTCTGCTATTAGAGTAGTATCATCTGCATATCTAAGGTTGTTGACATTTCTCCTAGCAATTTTGATTTCAACTTGTGAGTCATCCAGTCCATCATTTCTCATGATTTGCTCAGCATATAAGTTAAATAAGCAGGTTGACAATATACAGCCTTGACATACTCCTTTCCCAATGTTGAACCAGTCCATTGTTCCAAGTCAGATTCTAACTTGCTTCTTGACCTACTTACAGGTTTCTCAGGAGACAGGTAAGGTAGTCTGGTATTTACCTCTCTCTAAGAATTTTTCCCAATTTGTTGTGATTCGCACAGTCAAAGGCTTTTGTATAGTGAATGAAGCAGAAGTAGGTTTTTTTTTGGAATCCCCTTGCTTTTTATAAGATCCAGCATATGCTGGCAATTTGATCTTTGGTTCCTCTGCCTTTTTTCAGTCCAGCTTGTACACCTGGAAATTCTTGGTTCATGTACGGTTAAAGCCTAATTGATTTTCAGGATTATCTTTATATTCAGTTCAGTTCAGTCGCTCAGTCGTGTCCAACTCTTTGCGACTCTATGCAGCGCGTCAGGTCTCCCTGTCCATCACCAACTCCCGGAGTCCACCCAAACCCATGTCCATTGAGTTGGTGATGCCATCCAACCATCTCATCCTTTGTTATCCCCTTCTCCTCTTAGCCTCAATCTTTCCCAGCATCAGGGTTTTTCACATGAGTCAGCTCTTTGCATCAGGTGGCCAAAGTATTGGAGTTTCAGCTTCAACATCAGTGCTTCCAATGAACACCCAGGACTGATCTCCTTTAGGATGGACTGGTTTGATCTCCTTGCAGTCCAAGGGACTTTTAAGAGTCTTCTCCAACACCACAGTTCAAAAGCATTAATTCTACGGTGCTCACCTTTCTTTATAGTCCAACTCTCACATCCATACATGACTACTGAAAAAAACCATAGCCTTGAGTAGTTAGACCTTTGTTGACAAAGTAATGTCTCTGCTTTTTAATATGCTATCTAGGTTGGTTATAACTTTCCTTCCAAGGAATAAGGGTCTTTTAATATTATCATGGCTGCAATCACCATCTGCAGTGATCTTGGAGCCCTCCAAAATAAACTCATCCACTGTTTCCCCATCTATTTGCCATATGATGGGACTGGATGCCATGATCTTAGTTTTCTGAATGTTGAGCTTTAAGCCAGCTTTTTCACTCTCCTCTTTCACTATCATCAAGAGGCTCTTAGTTCTTCTTCACTTTCTGCCATAAGGGTGGTGTGATCTGCATATCTGAGGTTATTGATATTACTCCCAGCAATCTTGATTCCAGATTGTGCTTCCTCCAGCCCAGCGTTTCTCATGATATACTCTTAACATAAGTTAAATAAGCAGAGTGACAATACACAGCCTTGACGTACTCCTTTCCCAACTTGGAACCAGTCTGTGGTTCCATGTCCAGTTCTAACTGTTGTTTCCTGACCTGCATACAGGTTTCTCGAGAGGCATGTCAGGTGGTCTGGTATTCCCATCTCTTTCAGAACTTTCAACAGTTTATTGTGATCCACGCAGTCAAAGGCTTTGGCATAGTCAATAAAACAGAAATAGACGCTTTTCTGGAACTCTCTTGCTTCTTCGATGATCTAGTGGATGTTGGCCATTTGATCTCTGGTTCCTCTGCCTTTGCTAAAACCAGCTTGAACATTTGGAAGTTCACGGTTCATGTATTGCTGAAGCCTGGCTTGGAGAATTTTGAGCATTACTTTACTAGCGTATGAGATGAGTGCAATTGTGTGTTAGTTTGTGCATTCTTTGGCATTGCCTTTCTTAGGGATTGGAATGAAAACTGATCTTTTCCAGTCCAGTGGCCACTGCTGAGTTTTCCAAATTTACTGGCATATTGAGTATAGCACTTTCACAGCATCATCTTTCAGGACTTGAAATAGCTCAACTCGAATTCCATTACCTCCACTAGCTTTGTTCATAGTGATGCTTCCTAAGGTCCACTTGACTTCACATTCTACGATGTCTGGCCCTAGGTGAGTGTGAGTGATCTCACCATTGTGATTATCTGGATCATGAAGATCTTTTTTGTACAGTTCTTCTGTGTGTTCTTGCCACCTCTTCTTCATATCTTCTGCTTCTGTTAGGTCCCTACCATTTCTGTCCTTTATTGTGCCCATCTTTGCATGAAATGTTCCCTTGGTATCTCTAATTTTCCTGAAGAGATCTCTAGTGTTTCCCATTCTATCGTTTTCCTCTATTTCTTTGCTTTGATTGCTGAGGAAGCCTTTCTTATCTCTCCTTGCTATTATTTGGAACCCTGCATTCAAATGGGTATATCTTTCCTTTTCTCCTTTGCTTTTGGCTTCTCTTCTTTTCACAGCTGTTTGTAAGGCCTTCTCAGATAGCCATTTTGCTTTTTTGCATTTCTTTTTCTTGGGGATGGTCTTTATCCCTGTCTCCTGTAGAATGTCATGAACCTCCATCCATAGTTCATCAGGCACTGTGTCTATCAGATCTAGTCCCTTAAATATATTTCTCACTTCCACTGTGTAGTCATAAGAAATTTGATTTAGGTCATACCTGGATGGTCTAGTGGTTTTCCCCATTTTCTTCAATTTAAGTCTGAATTTGGTAATAAGGACTTCTTGATCTGAGCCACAGTCAGCTCCCAGTCTTGTTTTTGCTGACTGTATAGAGCTTCTCTATCTTTGGCTGCAAAGAATATAATCAGTCTGATTTCGGTATTGGCCATCTGGTGATGTCCATGTGTAGAGTCTTCTCTTGTGTTGTTGGAAGAGGGTGTTTGCTATGGCCAGTGCATTCTCTTGGCAAAACTCTATTATTAGCCTTTGGCCTGCTTCGTTCTGTACTCCAAGGCCAAATTTGCCTGTTACTCCAGGTGTTTCTTGACTTCCTACTGTTGCATTCCAGTAAGTACTGCATTTTGGACTCTTTTGTTGCCTGTGACGGCTGCTCCATTTCTTTTCAGGGATTCCTACCTACAGTAGTAGATATAATAGTTATCTGAGTTGAATTTACCCATTCTAGTCCATCTTAGTTCTCTGATACCTAGAATGTCGACATTCACTCTTGCCATCTCCTGTTTGACCACTTCCAATTTGCCTTGATTCATGGACCTAACATCCAGGTTCCTGTGCAATATTGCTCTTTATATCATCGAACCTTGCTTCTATCACCAGTCCCATCTATAACTGGCTGTTGTTTTTCCTTTGGCTCCATCTTTTCATTCTTTCTGGAATTATTTCCCAACCCATCTCCTGTATCATATTTTGTACCTACTGACCTGGGGAGTTCATCTTTCAGTGTCCTATCTTTTTGACTTTTCATACTTTATTTTGATATATGCAATTCTACTGTATTCAGATATTCTGATTTATTTAACCCTTCTATTCTGAAGGGATACCTGAGCTCTTTCCAGGTTTAGTCCAATATTCCAGGCTGTGTATATTCTTGGGAGCATACATTCTGACACATACATACCAAACATTTTTCTAATGCATAGGAATGGAATTTCTGGGTCAAAATATATGAATATTTCTATTTTATCAGAAAATGTTTTCCAAATTCGTTATAGTTACTTATATCCTCACCAGTAATAGATCAAATTTCAGACTGTTCCCATCTTACAACATTTAGTTTTATCAGATATTCTAATTTTCAGTCAATCTCTGTATTTATATCTAATGGTCCTTTTAATTTGAATTTGCCAGTTAAGCCTAATAACCTTTCATGGATTCATCATTTGAATTTCTTTCTTGCTCAGTGCCTGTTCAAGTCCTTGAGTCATTTTTCTAATGTATTATCTGTACTTTTCTTATTGATTTTTGTAATTAAATTTTTATTTTAAGATGATTGTAGATTTATAATAGCATATATAAAGAAATCCTATTTTCCCATTAACCATTTTCTCCAATGATAACATCTTGCTCAACTTGTGTAATATCACAGTCAGTAAATTGACATTGATAAAAAATTCACTGATATTCAGATTTCTCATTTTATATGTACTCATATCTGTATATATGTTCTTATGTGTGTATATTTAGCTCTTTGCAGTTTTGTCATATGTAAAATCTGTGTTTGTCTACTGCCACAGTCAAGAAATGAAACAGTTCTTTCATCAGATGGATTCCTACTGTTGCCCTTTTATACCCACACCCACCTTCCCTCTCACCCCTCCCTTCTCCTCCACATACACTTTCTCTGAAAACCATTACAGCTAACCCTTGAACAACACAGATTTCAACTATTCAGGTTTATTTATATTTTGATTTTTTTTAAATGGTAAAGACCACAGTACTGCATGATCTACTGTTGATTGAATCTATGGATGGGGAACCATAGGTACGGAGGAACCTCAGATATAAAGAAACTGTGGATACTAGGTACCTGGAATACAGAGGGTCTACTTTAATTATATGGTGATTTTTGATTAGAGAGAGGGTCAGCATCACTAAACCTGTCTGTACTACACATCTATAATTTTGCCATCCTCAAGGATATTATATGGATGGAATAACACAGAATGTACCCTTCTGGGACTGGCTTTTTTAAAAATTTATTTTTAATTGAAGGATAATTGCTTTAGAGTATTGTATTGGTTTCTACCAAACATTAACATGAATTAGCCATGGGTTTATCCATGTCCTCTCCCATTTGAACATCCGTCCCGCTTCGATCCCCATCCTACCCCTCTAGGTTGTTACGGAACCCTGGTTTGAGTTCCCTGAGTCATAAAGCAAATTCCCATTGGCTATCTATTTTACATACTGTAACGTATGTTTCCATGTTACTTTCCCCATACATGCCACCCTCTCCTTCCTCCCCACCCCCCAGAAGTGCCCACAAATCTGTTCTTAAGGTCTGTGTCTCCACTGCTGCTCTGCAAATAGGTCCATCAGTACCATCTTTCTACATTCCATATATATGCATTAGTATATGATATTTGTTTTTCTCATTCTGATTTATTTCACTCTGTAAAATAGGCTTATGTTCATCCACCTCATTAGGACTGACTCAAATGCATTCCTTTTTATGGCTTAGTAATATTCCATTGTATATATGTATCACAGTTTCTTTATCCATTCATCTGTTGATTTTTTCACAGCCTAATTCTCTGGAGATTCATCCTAGTTGCTGTCTAATTATTTCTTTTAATGCAAATACACCCACCAGTCTGTGGCATTCCCTTCTGAATTTTCTCCTTTGTGATTCAACATTATATTTTTCCAATACCATCACTCAGAACCATTGCCAGTTTACATACACCTCCCTCTTTGCCATTGGGGTTTAGTGACTGCATTTTTACCCTCATGCCTAAGTCATAGCACTTTAAGATACTGTCATAGCTTTGTGTGTATCACTTTCTGTTAGTGACCCAGAAGGCTGAGAATCTAATTTGGATTTAGTGAATGCCCTTTAAGGCAAGGTCATTCATGTATACATTTGGAATGAAATTTGAAAAAAGCGATTTTTATGTCCCTCAAAATGGGATAAGGTTACCTGATTAATATAATTGCTATTCTAAAATAGGTTTTTCTGTTTCTTCCTTCTCAAAGATTTTAATTCATTAAACTATAGTTTTAAATTAACTGCCTTTCTTTGAACCTAGAGTCCATGACTTTTATTTGCCTTTTCTTCCATTGCTATCTTGTTTTTATAGCATACCTATGAATAAAACAGTACTAAAGATAAACATTTATTTATTAAAATTAAATTCTATAGTTCCTGAGGTATTTATGAATAATAGAAGTATTGTTTTGCATTTACTTTATTTCTTAACTCATTAAGACATTTTTAATTTGTTTCCCAGTTTTTAGAGTTAGCACAGTGCCTGACATGTCATTAAAGTGTGATGAAAGAGTGAATTATATTTCTAGGTTTTTTGTTTGTTTCTTTATTGTTTAACCTGAAGTTAGAGTTGCAAAAATGAAGTGTACTTTGATTGGCACAAATGCAGCTTCTTGCTATCAACAGGTTAACAGGCATCCCAAGACCAACAAAACCTAAAGATTAGAAATTGAAATGGAATGTAAACTAGATGACAGAAAATCTTCTGAAGCAACACAGGCACTAGCTTTTAAAATTTTAAGAGAACAAAGGTGCAAACCTCCTTATTAGCCTCCTCATTTAAAAGTCTAATTGCCCTCTTATCATATCTATACACTTACACATAAACACACAATTAGTCACAGGGTACTTGGAGGTACTTGAGAGAGGTTGGTAGGGATTTGGAGACAGAATTCCTTCAGTGCATTCTAATGAGCTAACAGCTGCGACACATAGATCATTGACAACAGGAGCTTGAAGGCGCCCTAGGGATCATCTTCTCAACCCCCTCAATTATAAAGATGAGAAAAATTGAGATTGAGGAAAGGTTGTTGACTTATTCAAGGTTATCCAGGTTGGTGGTGTCGGAACGAAGTGCAGATCTCAGTGTTGATGTCAGCGTTGATCTATTTGACACAAATCAGGGAAAACACTTTGTCTACTTGGTCAGTAAATTTGAATTGGTCACCTATATTGCCTTGGACAGTTTGCTGGGCATTGTATGTGCAGAGGTGGATAAGATGAATTCTCACTGTGAAACTTGCTGGTTTCTGGAGGGTTAGACATGTAATAAGATGCATTACTGTAGACTGTGTTAAGTGCTACAACAGGGACATGGACAAAATGCTGAGAAATCATTGAGGAGGGACTCTCCAAACAGTTTATTGCAGTGCATTTGTCATGTCCCTCCAGGTCACTGGACATTTCTTCCAAGGCAGCTGTGGTGAGAGGGGATATGTCACATAACCTACTCTGGACTTGACAGAAATGACCTGACTGTTCAAGGTGATACTAGCTCCATTACTGTGCATAGACCTGTGGTTAATAATTGCTTTTGATTTGATTGTTGAAGAAGCACTGAAAGAATGATTCCTAAAAATGGGTTCGGATATGTATACAAAGACGTAGAGCTACTTGGATGTTTGACAAAGGAAAAATCTGTAAGGAAAAGATATTTCACTTTTATAAGATGGCAAATGGAGGATTCCCACATGTACCTGAGAGTAGTTTTTCAGTTTGTGCCTCCAAGATGCAATATACAACATCTTTATTTGCCCATGAATTTTTTTTTTTTTTTTTTGCTAGAACACAGTTCACATAAAAGAACTATGATCTTGCCCTATGTATCTCCTTTCCTCTGGTACACTCAGGCAGCTGGAACCAGATACACTTCTCTTCAGCTTTCTTTATCTGCACTAAGGTCACTTTGAAAAATATTCACTCATACACTTCCATTTCCTCTCATTTCTATTTTCCAGCCACGGACATTTTCAGAGCCCATGTTAGATTTCTTCAGCTTACCTGTGACCTCAGCTACGGTTATAGTGAACAGTTCTGAGTACCTTGACAGCATCCCATCTCAAACATTCTCTGTGCCTCTCCCCAAGGCCTTGGGAGTTTGGCCCAGTTTGTGGGCAGGTACCATGGAAATATTGGGAAGTTAATACCTGTAGGCAAACCATCAACCAATTCAGAAGTTTAATGCCTCAGCTTCTTATCTTTTGGTTGGCAAATTCTAAGAAGCATTCTTTACAGTACCTCAGCTAGTTCCCAGACCAGTTGCATCCCAGTTGCCCATAGTGATAAGCAGTTCTGTAATGACCCTGCTGTTGTTCGTTGTTTATCCTCCTACTTTTCACTCTTGCTCCTTTATTGCAGGTGATCCTTATGATCACCTCCCAAATAAACTACCTATACTCACATCCTTGGCTCAGACTTTGCTGTAGCCCCAAGCTAGGGCATTTCAAAATTCTGAACTCTTTCTTCTTTTAAATTATTTATTCGTTTATTTTTGGCTGTGCTGGATCTTCATCGCTGTAAGGGCTTTTCTTTAGTTGCTGCCAGTGGGGCCTACTTTCTAGTTGTGGTGCCCAGGCTTCTTATGGCAGTGACCTCTTGTTGCCGAGCACGGGCTCTAGGCACACAGGTCTCAGTGGTGGGGGTTCCTGGACTCTAGAGCACAGGCTCAGTAGTTGTGCATGGGCTTAGCTGCTTTGCAGCATGTGGGATCTTCCTGGATCCGTGATTGAACCCCTGTCTCCTGCACTGATAGGTGGAATTCTTTTACCACTGAGCCTTCAGGGAAGCACTGAACTCATTTTCTAATAATCTCTAGCCTTAGTCAACATGTGATCATTATTGCTTTGCCAGTAGGAAAACCTTTGTTCTGGAACTAGGTCATTGGCATGTATTCTATATAAAATTATTAAATAGTTTCATGTTTAAAATTTGCTAACCAGTACATTAAAAATAATGGTACTAAATCTGTTCAGTGATGTAGTAAATGGACAAAGCTAGCTGGGCAAATAGACCAAGAAACTATATAAGCTGAGCTGAAATGCTTCTTTCTGCACTAAATTTTGCTTCTCTGGAAGGTTTATTGGAGAGAGTGAGAATGTGTGATGTGTTTGCAGTAGGTCCACTTGTATTACTGTTCAAAGAGTTTATTGTTACCAACTGTTTGCTTAGGAACTGTCAGTTTTAGGTGAAAGCCTTCCTTATTATTTTCTTCTTTGTTCTCCCTAGTTATAAAAATAACAAATGTTTATTAGAAAATGTAAAATACTCATAAAAATAATAATCATGTATAATTTCATATCCCATGTTGTTGTTGTTCTTTAGTCACTAAGTCGAGTCCAACTCTTTTGCGACCCCATGGAATGTAACTCACCAGGCTACTCTGTCCATGGGATTCTCTAGGCAAGGGTACTTTAGTGGGTTGCCATGCCCTCCTCCAGGGGATCTTCCCCATCCAGGGATCTAACCCAGGTCTCCTGAATTGCAGGGTGGGCTCTTTACTGTCTGAATCACCTGGGGATCCTTTCATATCCTGTGAGTGAGTGAGAGTAAAGTCGCTCAGTTGTGTCCGGCTCTTTGTGACCCCATGCACTGTAGCCTACCAGACTCCTCCATCCATGGGATTTTCTAGGCAAGAGTACTGGAGTGGGCTGCCATTTCCTTCTCCAGGGGATCTTCCCAACCTAGGGATTGAACCTGGGTCTCCTGCACTGCAGATAGGCGCTTTAATTGTCTGAGCCACCAGGGAATTCCTATCCCATAGTTAATCACTAATAATTGAGAAGGTGTATAGAAGAAAATAGTGGAGGTAGGGAGGAGAAAAGAGAAAAGGCTATATTTCTAGCTTATTTTTGTTATATTATTTCTAGCTTATTTCTGTCATATTTTTCTTACTTAACATCATCTTATAATGTCATTAATAAAATCTTATCACTAGCATCTTTTTAAAGGGCTACAAATTTTTCTACTATTAAATTTTCTAATTTGCCATTATTATAATAACACTGGACCAAATGTATTTTATATATAAATATACAAAACTGATTTTTCTTACATAGAGTCCTGGAAATGGGAAAAATGGGTAAAAGAGCATGTATATGTATAGTGATCTTGATGCTTACTGCCCAAATATTCTATAGGTTTTATGATTTATACTTCCTTATAGAGCTGGCTTCAAGAGTGTGTGACCTGTGTAGTTTTAAAGGGATCCATGCTTAGAACCCCTTACATTCCTTAATGTTCCTTGGTGAAATTCTTAATGATTTTAATGGAAGAGACCCTCTTTTTCATTTCATAGAAGTTATATGGCTGGTACTACTTCCATGAGAAAACAAGGAGAAACATCATGTTAAATGTGCTTTGTAATGGGAGACATAGAAAGATACGTGAGAACAAAGATTCAAATGGAAATCTTTTTTTACCATTTTTTTCCCTTTATTATCTGTTTCTTATTTGGAGATTGTCTTTATAGATCCCATCAAGTTTTATTGCTGTTGTTTATTTTTGTGTCACACAAATGGGCAAGATTAAATTGTTTTAGCTAGGTCTACTCAAGAGCTGCAGATGAGTCTGATGAGATTGGATGAAGCCATTTCCTCCCTTGGCCCATGGGAATATACCACTATTTCAAACAGTTGAGTAGCAATTGACCCTGTACTAACAGTTAATTTTAGTTTTGTGAGATGGAAAATAATACCACATTCATAAGTATAACTTTGCCTTAAAAGACAATCTTGAGCCTGGTATTTTAAAGCAACAAAAACAAAAAGATAAAAACCAACATAATCAAAAGAACAGGCCCAAAAGAATAAATTAAGAAAAAGCTATATACTTATACCCATATCTATATTATCTATTTCTGTCTTTTTCTAGTTACTATTTTAATACACTAACAATTTTTAGAAAAGGTCAATTTTCATTCCAATATCAAAAAAAGCAATGCCAAAGAATGCCCAAATTACTGTACAATTGCACTCATTTCACATGCCAGCAAGATTTTGCTCAAAATTCTTCAAGCTATGTGAAGGATTCAGCAGTATGTGAAATGAGAAATTCCAGATATATAAGCTGGATTTAGAAAAGGCAGAAGAACCAGAAATCAAATTGCCAACATACGTTGGATCATAGAAAAAGCAAGGGGATTCCAAAAAAAACCTGCTTCATTGACTATGCTAAAACCTTTGACTGTGTGGATCACAATAAACTATGCAATATTCTTTTTTCTTTTTTTTTTTTTTTTAAATTTTTTTATTAGTTGGAGGCTAATTACTTCACAACATTTCAGTGGGTTTTGTCATACATTGATATGAATCAGCCATAGATTTACACTTATTCCCCATCCTGATCCCCCCTCCCATCTCCCTCTCCACCCGATTCCTCTGGGTCTTTCCAGTGCACCAGGCCGGAGCACTTGTCTCATGCATCCCACCTGGGCTGGTGATCTGTTTCACCATAGATAGTATACATGCTGTTCTTTTGAAACATCCCACCCTCACCTTCTCCCACAGAGTTCAAAAGTCTGTTCTGTATTTCTGTGTCTCTTTTTCCGTTTTGCATATAGGGTTATCGTTACCATCTTTCTAAATTCCATATATATGTGATAGTATGCTGTAATGTTCTTTATCTTTCTGGCTTACTTCACTCTGTATAAGGGGCTCCAGTTTCATCCATCTCATTAGGACTGGTTCAAATGAATTCTTTTTGATGGCTGAGTAAAATTCCATGGTGTATATGTACCACAGCTACCAGATTACCTTACCTGCCTCCTGAGAAACCTGCATGCAGGTTAAGAAGCAACAGTTAGAACCAGACATGGAACAACAGACTGGTTCCAAATCAGGAAAGGAGTGCATCAAGGCTGTATATTGTCACCCTGATTATTTAACTTATAAACAGTGTACATCATGCAAAATACTGGGCTGGATAAAGCACAAGCTGGCATCAAGATTGCCAGGAGAAATATCAACAATCTCAGATATGCAGATGATACCACTTAAATGCCAAAAGTGAAGAGGAACTAAAGAGTCTCTTGATGAAGGTGAAAGAGGAGAGTGAAAAAGCTGGCTTGAAACTCAACATTCAAAAAACTAAGATCATGGGATCTGGTCCTATCACTTCATGGCAAATAGATGGGGAAAATGTGGAAACAGTTTCAGGTTTCATTTTCTTGGGTTCCACAATCAATGTGGACAGTGAGTGCAGCCATGAAATTAAAAGATGCTTGCTCCTTGGAAGAATAGCTATGTCAAACTTAGACAGTGTTTTAAAAAACAAGACATCACTTTGCTGATCAAGGTTCATATAGTCAATGCTATGGTTTTTCCAGTAGTCAGGTATGGATGTGAGATTTGGACCATAAAGGAGGCTGAGTGCCAAGAATTGACACTTTTGAACTGTGGTGCTAAAGAAGACTCTTGAGAGTCCCTTGGACAGCAAGAACATTAAATCAGTCAATCCTTTGGAAATCAACCCTGAGTATTCTTTGGAAGGACTGATGCTGCAGCTGAAGCTCCAATACTTTGGCCACCTGATGGGAATAGGCAACTCATTGGAAAAGACCCTGATGCTGGGGAAAATTGAGGGCAAGAGGATAAGGGGGTGACAGAGGATGAGGTGGTTGGATGGCATCACTGACTCAGTGGACATGAGTTTGAGCACACTTGCGGAGATAGTGATGGACAGAGAAGCCTGGCGTGCTGCAGTCTATGGGGTCACAAAGAGCTGGACACGACTTAGCAACTGAACAGTACCACCAACAACAAATATTTTCAGAGTAGTTTGGTAAGCTTCTTAATCTTTAAACATATTTTATGCTTTATTAAAAATACTTTAGACTATTTTCCTAATTTTACCTTAGCCAGTTATGTATGCCCTGATTATTGGCAACATTTTTGAATTTTAATAATTTATGTGAAAGTGCAAATGAATTACATTTTTGTCCAGCTGTTCAGCTTAATGGATTATCTTCAATGATTTTAGATTCTTTCACCATTCTATGACATACATGATGGGTAGATGACAGACCTTTTCTTGCTGGCATTTTATAACTCGTTTTCTTTCACATATACTGAGGTATTTTTCAGGATTTTCAATTGCAAGTTCTTGAACCCAAATAAGCATAAGCTAAAATTAGGCAAAACTGTGGCTCATGGAAGGATCTATGCTTGACTCTTGTGTGTTTATATCCATGTATTCTGAGAGTTATGGTATGCTCTTGTGTTGACACCACCACCAAGGAAGGGATGCTGGCAAATAAAATAGCATTCTCATTTCACTGTGTGCTCCAAACCCAGAATTATTTTCTTCCAGGAGTCAGACAGATCACACATGCTTTCAACCATGGATTCAAGTCTTACAAGACAAAAAAGTATCAAATGATGATGATGCCCACCCTTTTTTTTTTTTAAACTTTTTATTTTGTTTTCGAGTATAGCCAATTAACAATGTCATGGTAGTTTCAGATGAACAGTAAAGGGATTCAACCATATATATACATGTATCCTTTCTCCCCTCAAACTCCCAGTCAATCACTATTCTTGAAGTAGCAATGATTATTTCATGTAAAAACTGCTTAAATGTAAATGTAAAAATAAAAGCATACTTAAAAAATATAGCCCAGTATGTAATGTTGTCCTTGTTTGAAAATTAACTTATATTTAATGAAATCAAAATAACTTAAAGACTGATATTTACCAACTTGACAAAAGTCACCTAAAGCAAATAAAATTTAACAGATACTGCTGTTTACTGAAAAAAAAAAAAAAGTTTTAAGATCAGTGATATAGAACCGTAGGTAAATTGACCAGTTCATTAGAGAACTGTTAGTCAGCACTTAACTGGCTAAAATATATTTAAAATTATTTAGAAATTAAAAAGAAAAGGCATCTCCCCAAATTCCAAAAAATGGGAAAATTATTGTACAACTGTCTTATCTTACTTTAATATTACAATTATATAAAAACCAGTGATGGGGAAAATTTATTTTTAACTGACTTAACGTTTTACCAATTTCATTTTAATCACCCCATTTGCACTCATTGAACACAAGCAGAAGGCTTAAAATTGGAGAATGGCTGTGATAATGTATATTAAAATTTTCTGGAATATTAAAATTTGGCATTCATCTAGTTTAGTTTTCTGCGATTGCTATTTGATGAAGTGATGCAATTCTCTCTCAGAAATCTTTTTTGTCACCTGTTTGAAGCTATTGTAACTGTGGTTGGCTTGTCTATCCCCTCGTCCTCTTTGTTTTCACAATTCTTCATAGAGTAGTTATATAGTATGTTATCTAGATCACATTATTTGGAGTGATATCTATGGATTATTATCCAAATACAGTGGTTCATGGGTGAAAATGTTGAGTCAAGTTTGTACCCTTCTGTCCTTGTCTACTATATATTTTGCACCATATCCAACAGCTTTTTTATAGTTTTCAGAAAAATTTTAAAATACTATGTTAAAGTTATCTTCCCCTATAATTTCAAATAATTGTATTTTATGTCTTTAAATTTCTTTTTTTTAAATTTATTTATTTTTAATTGAAGTATAGTTGCTTTACAATATTTTGCTGGTTTCTGCCATACATCAACATGACTCAGTCATGGGTATACGTATGTCCCTTCCCTCTTGAAACTCCCTCCTGCCTCCCACCCCATCCCACACCTCTAAGTTGTCAGGGGCCCTGATTTGAGTTCCCCGAGTTATAGAGCAAACTTCCCCTGGCTATCTATTTTACATATGATAGTATATATGTTTCCATGGTACTCTCTCCATTTCTCCCAACCTCTCCCTCCCCCACCCCATAAGTCTGTTCTCTATGTCTGCATCTCCATTGCTGCCCTGAAAGTAGGTTTATCAGTACCATCTTTCTAGATTCCATATATATGCATTAACATGAAATATTTATTTTTCTCAATTGCTTCACTCTGTATTATAGGCTCTAGATTCATTCACCTCACTAGCACCGATTCAAATGCATTCCTTTTTATAGCTGAGTAATATTCCATTTATATATGCACCATAACTTCTTTACCCATTCATCAGTCCATGGATATCTAGGTTGTTTCATGTCCTAACTATTGTAAATAGTACTATAGTGAGTATTGGGGCACATGTTTCTTTTTCAGTTTTGGTTTCCTCAGGGTATATGCCCAGTAGTGAGATTGTTGGGCATTTAGTAGTTTTATTCCTAGTTTTATAAGGAAAATCCAAATTTTCTTCCATAGTGGCTGTATCAATTTACACTCCCACTAACAGTATAAGAGAGTTCCCTTTCTCCACAGCCTCTACAGCATTTATTGTTTGTAGATTTTTTGATAATGGCCATTCTGACTGGTATAAGGTGACAGCTCATTGTAGTTTTGATTTGCATTTCTTTAATAATGAGCAATATTGAACATCTTTTCATGAGTGTATTAGCCATTTGTATGTCTTTGGAGAAATGTCTGCTTAGGTCTTTTGCCCACTTTTTGATTGAATTTGTTTTTCTGGTATCAAGTTGCATGAGCTGCTTGTATATTTTGAAAATTAATCCTTTGTTAGTTGTTTTGTTTGCTATTATTTTCTCCCATTATGAGGGTTGTCTTTTCATCTTGTTTATGGTTTCCTTTGCTGTGCAAAAGCTTTTAAGTTTAACTAGGTCCCACTTGTTTATTTTTGCTTTTGTTTCCATCACTGTAGGTGGTGGGTCATAGAGGATTTTGCTGTGCTTTATGTCATACAGTCTTCTGCCTATAAGAGTTTTATAGTTTCTAGTCTTACATGATCATTGCTCACAGTGAACTTACTGTGTGTAGAAAACTTCCTGGGTACCAAGCCTTGTGTCGAGAACTTTAGGAGTCTGTTTCTCTTGAGCCCCTTCACGGCCCAGTGAGATTGAAACCATTAAGCTCCGTTTAGTAGAGAAGGAAATGGCAACCCACTCCAGTATTCTTGCTTGGAGAATCCCATGGACAGAGGAGCCTGGCAGGCTAAGGTCTATGGGGTTGCAAGAGTTGGATATGACTTAGCAATGAAACCACCACCACCACCAGTCTTACATTTAGATCTTTAATAAATTTTGACTTTATCTTTGTGTATGGTGTTAAGAAGTGTTTTAATTTCATTCTTTTACATATAGCTATCCAGTTTTCCCAGCACCACTTATTGAAGAGATTATCTTTGCCCCATTATATATTCTTGCCTCCTTTGTCAAAGATAAGGTGTCCATAGGTGCATGAGTTTATCTCTGGGCTTTCTATCTTGTTCCATTGATCTATATTTCTGTTTTTGTGCCAGTACTATATGATCTTGATGACTGTAGCTTTGTAGTATAGTCTGAAGTCAGGAAGGTTGATTCCTCCAGCTCCATTCTTCTTTCTTAAGATGGCTTTGGCTATTTGGGGTCTTTTGTGTCTCCATATGACTTGTGAAATTTTTTGTTCTAGTTCTGTGAAAAATGCCACTGGTAATTTGATAGGGACCACATTGTATCTGTAGATTGCATTATGTATTATAGTCATTTTCACAATATTGATTTTTCCAACCCAGGAATACAGGAATATATTTCTTACAACCCAGGAATATCTCTCTGTCTGTTTATGTCATCTTTGATTTCTTTCATTGGTGTCTTACAGTTTTCTGTATGTAGCTCTTTTGTTTCTTTAGGTAAGTTTATTCCTATATATTTTATTCTTCTTGTTGCAAGTAAATGGGTGTGATTCCTTAATTACTCTTTCTGATTTTTGTTGTTAGTGTATAGGAATGAAAATGATTTCTGGCATTGATTTTATATCCTGCTACTTTACTAAATTCACTGATTAGCTGTAGTGACTTTCTGATAACACATTTAGAGTTTTCTATGTATAGTATTATGTCATTTGCAAACAGTGAGTTTTACTTCTTCTTTTCCAATCTAGATTCCTTTTATTTCTTTTTCTTCTCTGATTGCCATAGCTAGGACTTCCAAAACTATGTTGAATAATCATGGTGAGAATGGG
The DNA here is from genome assembly GCF_910594005.1 of Cervus elaphus. NCBI lineage: Eukaryota > Metazoa > Chordata > Mammalia > Artiodactyla > Cervidae > Cervus > Cervus elaphus. The sequence goes on along the minus strand of NC_057830.1, from coordinate 19,841,299 downwards.
CACCCTTGTCTTGTTCCTGATCTTAGAGGGAATGTTTTCAGTTTTGCACCATTGAGAATAATATTTGCTGTGGGTTTGTCACATATGGCCTTCATTATGTTGAGGTAGGTTCCTTCTATGCCCATTTTTTGAAGAGCTTTTTTTCTTATCATAAATGGGTGCTGAATGTTGTCAAAGGCTTTTTTCTGCATATATTGAGATTATCATGTGGTTTTTAACCTTTCAATTTAGTAATATGGTATATCACATTGATTGATTTGTGTGTACTGAAGAATCCTTGCATCCCTGGGATAAACCCGACTTGATCATGGTGTGTGATTTTTTTTAATGTGTTATTGAAATCTATTTGCTAGAATTTTATTTAGAATTTTTGCATCTATGTTCATCAGTGATTTTGGCCTGTAATTTTCTTTCTTTCATTTTTTTTTTTTTTTTTTGGTTGTTGTGATGTCTTTTTCTGTTTTTGGTATCAGGGTGATGGTTGCCTCACAGAATGAATTTTGATTTAAATTTCTTAAGTCTTCATTTTTAAATAAAATTTTGAGAGTTCAGTCTTGTGCTTCTGGAAATATGGTCTAGACATACTTTTCTCTATTCACATCACTGAGTACAGTGGAAAATGCTGGACATTATATATAAGGAAAACATTAAAAGACTTGAAGATGGAGAAGGCGGCCAACTGCCTAGTGATAACAGAGCCTGAGAAACAAAATAGTGCTGAGTTTTCCTGACTTTCTTTTGCTTCATATATTGTATTTGGGCCTGAAAATGCTAGAAACACAGAGATGCCAAAGGGTGCAGGTTAAAAAAAAAGGAGTTTCGACAAAGTCTGCTTTTTGTAGCCAGAAGACCAGGAAAGTGGTGGTCTAGCAAGACAGAAAACTTTCAGACAATAACCACTGTACTCTAGCAAAACAACAGTTGAAAAACCCTAAAACATAAACCTGGGCCTCATCTCTGGTCATGTTAACAAAGGCTGAGTGGGGAACTTAGATTTCCACATGTGGGAAGTTATAATAAGGTGCCCCTGCACCTTGCTAGCAAGAAATAGGAAGTCTCAGCAAATAATACAAGATATAATAAAGAAACGGAATATAACGAAAATTTTAGAATTGAAAATACAAACACCAAAAAATAAATTTCAGTGAGTGAGGCTTAATAGCAAAATGCAGGGATAGGGAAAAGAAATCAGTGACTTGGAAGATAGAAGAGGAAAAATTACCTAATATGAAACATTAAAGATACACTGAAAAATTTGACAGTCTCAGATATGTGTGATAATGATAAGAGATCTAGCATTTATATCAGAGTCTTTCAGGGAGAGAAGAAAGAGCACTCCAAAACATGGTTGAAAACTCCCCAAATTTGGTAAGACATGAACCTACGGGATCAAGAAGCTGCTCTGATATAAAATAGATAACTAATTAGGACCTTCCATAGCACAAGGAATTCTACCCAGTAGAATGTAAAAAGAAGTGAATATATGTATATATGTGTAACTGATTCAGTTTTTTGTACACCTGAAATTAACACAACATTATAAATTAACTATATGCCAATGAAATTAAAAAATAAATAAAAAGAAGCTGCTCTGAGCAAATGACTAAAAATAGGATAAATCTAAAGAAATCCTTAAGATGCATAATAATTAAACTCCTAGAAATTAAAACAAAGAAACAATTTTGCTTTTCTAGACATTCTTGGCTTTGTAATCAGTGATTTCAAATTAATTTAATTAGTTTTGAGAAGCTATTGAAGCAGGTACAAGTAAAATAGGCATTTTAAAATTTGTCAAGCAGTGAGGATAATCACCTTATTAAATTTTCAGTTAGGGAAGACACTATTCATAATTATATAATCAAACACTAGCCCGATTATGATACCTAAAGCATTTGATCTAGTTAACCTTAACCAAACTATTAAGCCTTATTTTCTATTACTTCATTATGTGAATTACAGAATTTGTCAGTTGCCACTGGTTAACAGCATAGATATTCTTTGATATGTTAATATAAAAGCTTTATAGAGATATAGTCAACATACCATACAATTCATCCATTTAAAGGATATAATTCAAATTTTTTTCTTTTTTAGTATTTGAAGAGTTGTACAATATCTTAATAGTTTAATTCTAGAATGTTTTTATCACTGCATATTAGTGGTCACTCCATATTTTCCTTTTCACCCAGCCCTGGTCAACCACTAATTTACTATTTTATTAATGGATTTGCCTATTCTGGACATTTCATGTAAATGGAATTATATAATCTATGGTCCTATTAAACTAGTTTCCATTTAGCATAAGGTTTTCAAGTTTCACGCTTGTAGCATGTGTCAATATTTAATTTTGAACTAAACCCTATGGAACAATATATTTCAGTCTAGTTAAGCCAATTAGAGGATGAAAATCTCAAACAGTCACTCTCAGCTAGAATCACCATAATTTTATCTTTGTAGATAAAATTGTATCTAAGTCTAGTTTCTAATATGTACTTTGAAGAAAATGTTGCCTCAAGAAATGCTAAATTGGTGAGTAAATGAATGGATGGAAAAAAGTCAATGCTTAAGTCACCCATTTCAGTCGCTACTAGATTTTATAACATTAGACAGAGACAGGAGCCAATGAGTGTCTTAAAATATGCAATCAATGGTTAAGTATACCAATAAATGTTGCATAATCAGCAACATTAGGGAAGTAAAATTTTAACTAAGCAGTTTATAAATGGAAGAAAACTAAGAAATGACTTTTCCATTTCTTAACCATGAATGAGTAATAAACAAAACTGATAGAACTTACCAATCAAAGAGTCAAAACAGATGAGAGTATACTGAAACTTACCTATAAGCACCAGCAACTGTATTAATGTCTACTTTCAAGAATGGCATGCCAGAAAACCAGTTGTCTTGATGAATACTGTGAGAACAGCTTGAATTTTCACAGTGAGGCTTCTGTATCTGAATGGCCATTACATTTTTCCATTTCCACACTCTAAAGGAACATGGAAGGCAGAGCCAGCTGTGTGAAATAGCAAAACCACTGGGAGGTCAGTGAAACACAATTCAGATAAAGTGAAAAACCTTCCAAACATTGCCAAGGGTCTTCTTAAGCAGACGTCTAATATAACAATGATGCTTTCAAAAGAGAATAAAGGCTGATATATGTTTTTAAGGGAATCAGGACTTACTATAAAATGAAAGTGTTGAAAGAAAGTCCTGCTAGTTCCAAATTTTCAGCAATTTTGTACAGATGTATTTTTGGTTTTCTAAGCAGTGGTTGTACTGAAATGTCAGATGGGCTGAGGGACGTTTCATGTTAGCTTTGTGGATGATTCGGCTGCCTTTTGTTATTTGCCTGGGGAGCAGAGGCTGAGTGGTACAGTTAAGCTTAAAGGCAACACTAATTTGCTTGTAAAATCAGTGATCTTTGTCAAAAGTTCTTTTCAAATTCAATTTACAGACCAAAAGTATGAAGGAGCAGAGAAAGAGAATTATATTGCATAACTTTTCCTGCCCTGGTTGGATGGTTATTAGTTGGAAATTGTTAAATGTAATTTAAAAAATAATCTGGATTTGAATAATTATACTTTTATACTCTGGAGAAGGAAATGGCAACCCACTCCAGTACCCTTGCCTGGAAAATCCCACGGGAGGAGCCTGGTAGACTACAGTCCATGGGGTCGCAAAGAGTCAGACACGACTGAGCGACTTTACTTATTTACTTACTTACTTTTAGGCTAGTCACTTGAGAATTATTGAAAACTTAGAAAACATGGATAGGTTTAATATTATGACTTTTTTAAAAGTAGTCAATATGAATAGCTTCAAAGTGTCTAAGTATTTACTGAGTATTTTCATTTATAAATGGCTAATTTTAGGTATAAGAATCTACTTATAAAGTGAAAGTTGTAACTGGATAAACCGCATCTATAAATCTTAAAATCATAAGATAGTAGAATGTATGCAGAGATTTACCTCATGACTTCCCATGAAGAAATTTGGTCCTTTTAAATAATCTTAAACAGGATGCTAAGTTTCTGGTTTTTCTATAACTTAATTGACTAAAATTATTAGATGCCTTTCATGTTCTAGATTCTGTGTGTTGCATTCAAAATGTCTAGGATAGTGCTTATGAGCAACAAGTTTCTAGTCTACTAGGGAAGATAGATACCTTAATAAGTGATTATATTGTGTGATAATTACAATTGAAATATGTAAAGGGAACAGATATTTCCTAGAAGATGGGGCAATTCATAATGCAAATGTATCAGCCAAGGAAATTTTTCTGGAGGAAGCTATATCTGAACTGAAGTTTAAAGTGGTAACAACAGTTTTGCCAAGTAGGAAGGATGGAAGATATTCTAGATAGTGGCCCTTTCATGTGTAAAGGCACGAAACATGAAACATGATATGTTCTGGGATACATGCAGTTATAACCATTGATGTTTGAGATATGTATCTTATTACATAAAAATAAGAAAAGCTTCATATAATACAATCACTGATTTGACTCTTTCCAGAAACAATGTGGGTTAGAACAGCCCATTTTCTGAAATGCCACGGGAATTACATGTTATAAAAATGCACAAGTTTTCTTTAATGGATTTATTTTGTGACATATGAATAAATATGTACTTTTACTTCAATTAAAAACAGAATTATAAACTTCCTGGTAAAATATATGTACCTGTCAAATGTCAGTTTCTTTTTCCATCCTCCATTTTTTTTTTCCTGCTGTTTTATTTAAGGCCCCTATAGACTGGAAATGTATTCATGAGCAATGCATTTTATTACCAAAAACTCATACAACAGCAAAAAGATTTTAATGGACCATGGAACTCATTTATATGAGATTTTGAAAATATGATTTCCCTTTGGTCTCCAAAAAATGAATTTAAGTAAAGTCTTTAAAGATTTCAGAAATTATTTTTCCTTATGCCAAGTTTTTGATGAGCTGCTGGAGTGATTTTCTAGAAAATATTAGTGACTTCTCCATTATTCTCTCAGAGTACTTGACTGCTACTGAGAGACACCCACAGACTCTGGTAAAGCTAAGTCTCGTGGCTGCGAGATTCTCTGGGGGAGAAAAAGAGCTTTGCTATGTGAGATGCATTTAACATGAAATGGTTGCTGCTGCTGCTGCTGCTAAGTCGCTTCAGTCGTGTCCGACTCTGTGTGACCCCATAGACGGCAGCCCACCAGGCTCCCCCATCCCTGGGAGTCTCCAAGCAAGAATACTGGAGTGAGTTGCCATTTCCTTCTCCAGTGCATGAAAGTGAAAAGTGAAAGTAAAGTCGCTCAGTCATCTGACTCTTAGCGACCCCATGGACTGCAGCTCATCAGGCTCCTCCATCCATGGGATTTTCCAGGCAAGAGTACTGGAGTGGGGTGCCATTATGAAAGAGTGAAAAAAGAATGTGTTACTTCACTGACAATTCAACTTTTTAGATTTTAAGTTTCTGTGTTGTAGCCACGCATTCCAGGAAACAAACTCACTCAGAAGGACAATACAGATAGTGGAGTGCAGTTTATTACACCGGCGGGCCCAAGGCAGAGTCTCTTAGCCAAGGACCCTGACCAGCATTTGTGAAAATCTTTTATACCCCATGTGTATGTGTCCGAACACACCACCCCAAATTCCTTGAGACATATAAACAAAGGAAGGGTAAATACAATCCCAATAACCCCATCACTCATGTGCCATGTGCTCAGACAATTAAACAATTAGCCAATAATCAATAAGCCCGAGGTTATACTCTGATAGGTACAGAAAATTTATGGCCTGTCTGGAGGAAGGGGTGGTTAGTGTATGTGCTGTCTTAGGCGAGGAGTAACCTGGATACGATCTTCAAGGTTCCCCTGTCCGGAGGTGGTCTTATCCTTCTGTTGTTGTTTCCATAGGCACTAACACAGAATTCAGAGTCCATTGGAGAGGTGGCCGAGCATGATCAGCACGAACAGGCCTGAGATGGAGTCCAGGCCCTGTGAATTCCTTCTTCATCTGTAGGAACTAAAAAGGAATGAAATGTTTAAAGTTTGGAAACCTCTGTGAGTCAATCATCTTTATGGTTAGAACCATCCTTCTAAATTAAAATAGACTATGTACATGTCATGACACATATGGTAGCCACTATCGCAGTATGAGGAACTGCCGTATTTCTCATTGGACTCAGATTTGCAGTCATACATTAAATAAGGGAGCCGCCGTATTTTGTTGTTGTTGTTGTTATTTGTGAGAATGCAGTATAACTCAAGTTAGAAAAGAGAATGACTTCTCTTTGTTCTACTGGGGTTCGTCAAGTCTGTGACTTGGCTGCAACTAAGATCAAGGTTTAGACATAAAATATATGTTTAAAAATGCTAGCAAGGCAGTTTTTTTTTCTCATGTAATGGGTTAAAAATTTCAGGAACACAGGGAGAATTATAAGGTGACTTTGGACAACCATGTTACATAGCTCTGATCATGTCTGATAGTGAATTGTGGACAGATGAATTGATTAAGCCAGTCTTATACCCTTTACATTTTCCTTTCTGTGAAACTCTTAGCCAATAACAGCATTATATCATGAAAAAGACTGAAGCTGTAGGAACTCAAATTTTGTACTATGAAAACACAGCTACAGGTTAAATTAGAAACAATGATACCTTTGCTGTTTAGTATCTGTATAGGAAATAGAAAATGGGGGGAAACTCTTATGGTGCCCTTACAGTGAACAGTTGGAAATTATTTGAAAACTGTCTGTCTAAAAAGTCTGCCGATCCAGTTTTCTCCAAGACTTCAACTTTTGTTCAGTGGCCTGCAGCGATACTTTAGTACTAGCTTTCAATTTTTGGTAGTTTGCAGCATTCCTGGGTTGGGCCTGTGTAGAACCAAATCAGAGAATCCAATCCATCTAACAGTCATTGCAGTTGTTATAAAAGCTTCCTTAGGACTTGGACTAAAAGCCATGTTAGTAAGTTCCAAATAAAATGCTTTATTCTTTGGAGACAGTCATTAAATCAGAAGTGATAAGTCACTAGGGTCAAAGACTTTTTTTCAGAACATTTGCTGAATGGTTTTCCCCCTAATGATCACTTGCACAAGATTTGAGCATCAGGTTCATTGATGAAATAAGAATGTGTTGAGCATCTACTGTGTAGGGCCAAGTTCTTTGCACATACAAAAGCAGGATTTGGGGGTTTGGTGAATATTGCAGAAGTGAAAAGGCATTACTGAGAAATTTGACGTTTTCTTAAGAATGGTTGAGGACTAAAATATACATTTGTTCATTTATTCATTTTTACTATGTGCTAAGCACATTAAACCTACAATTTGGATTATTTCTCAGTGAGAAAAGTAATAGTATGAATTAGCAAAACAGAGTTTTCTTTTTTTTTTATTATTATTATTATTATTATTTTTATTAGTTGGAGGCTAATTACTTCACAACATTTCAGTGGGTTTTGTCATACATTGATATGAATCAGCCATAGAGTTACACGTATTCCCCATCCCGATCCCCCCTCCCACCTCCCTCTCCACCCGATTCCTCTGGGTCTTCCCAGTGCACCAGGCCCGAGCACTTGTCTCATGCATCCCACCTGGGCTGGTGATCTGTTTCACCATAGATAATATACATGCTGTTCTTTTGAAATATCCCACCCTCACCTTCTCCCACAGAGTTCAAAAGTCTGTTCTGTATTTCTGTGTCTCTTTTTCTGTTTTGCATATAGGGTTATCGTTACCATCTTTCTAAATTCCATATATATGTGTTAGTATGCTGTAATGTTCTTTATCTTTCTGGCTTACTTCACTCTGTATAATGGGCTCCAGTTTCATCCATCTCATTAGGACTGATTCAAATGAATTCTTTTTAATGGCTGAGTAATATTCCATGGTGTATATGTACCACAGCTTCCTTATTCATTTGTCTGCTGATGGGCATCTAGGTGGCTTCCATGTCCTGGCTATTATAAACAGTGCTGCGATGAACATTGGGGTGCACGTGTCTCTTTCAGATCTGGTTTCCTCAGTGTGTATGCCCAGAAGTGGGATTGCTGGGTCATATGGTAGTTCTATTTCCAGTTTTTAAAGAAATCTCCACACTGTTTTCCATAGCGGCTGTACTAGTTTGCATTCCCACCAACAGTGTAAGAGGATTCCCTTTTCTCCACACCCTCTCCAGCATTTATTGCTTGTAGACTTTTGGATAGCAGCCATCCTGACTGGCGTGTAATGGTACTTCATTGTGGTTTTGATTTGCATTTCTCTGATAATGAATGATGTTGAGCATCTTTTCATGTGTTTGTTAGCCATCTGTATGTCTTCTTTGGAGAAATGTCTGTTTAGTTCTTTGGCCCATTTTTTGATTGGGTCATTTATTTTTCTGGAATTGAGCTGCAGGAGTTGCTTGTATATTTTTGAGATTAATCCTTTGTCTGTTTCTTCATTTGCTATTATTTTCTCCCAATCTGAGGGCTGTCTTTTCACCTTACTTATAGTTTCCTTTGTAGTGCAAAAGCTTTTAAGTTTCATTAGGTCCCATTTGTTTAGTTTTGCTTTTATTTCCAATATTCTGGGAGGTGGGTCATAGAGGATCTTGCTGTGGTTTATGTCGGAGAGTGTTTTGCCTATGTTCTCCTCTAGGAGTTTTATAGTTTCTGGTCTTACATTTAGATCTTTAATCCATTTTGAGTTTATTTTTGTGTATGGTGTTAGAAAGTGTTCTAGTTTCATTCTTTTACAAGTGGTTGACCAGCTTTCCCAGCACCACTTGTTAAAGAGGTTGTCTTTTTTCCATTGTATATCCTTGCCTCCTTTGTCAAAGATAAGGTGTCCATAGGTTCGTGGATTTATCTCTGGGCTTTCTATTCTGTTCCATTGATCTATATTTCTGTCTTTGTGCCAGTACCATACTGTCTTGATGACTGTGGCTTTGTAGTAGAGTCTGAAGTCAGGCAGGTTGATTCCTCCAGTTCCGTTCTTCTTTCTCAAGATTACTTTGGCTATTCGAGGTTTTTTGTGTTTCCATACAAATTGTGAAATTCTTTGGTCTAGTTCTGTGAAAAATACCGTTGGTAGCTTGATAGGGATTGCATTGAATCTATAGATTGCTTTGGGTAGAATAGCCATTTTGACAATATTGATTCTTCCAATCCATGAACACGGTATGTTTCTCCATCTGTTTGTGTCCTCTTTGATTTCTTTCATCAGTGTTTTATAGTTTTCTATGTATAGGTCTTTTGTTTCTTTAGGTAGATATACTCCTAAGTATTTTATTCTTTTTGTTGCAATGGTGAATGGTATTGTTTCCTTAATTTCTCTTTCTGTTTTTTCATTGTTAGTATATAGGAATGCAAGGGATTTCTGTGTGTTAATTTTATATCCTGCAACTTTACTATATTCATTGATTAGCTCTAGTAATTTTCTGGTAGAGTCTTTAGGGTTTTCTATGTAGAGGATCATGTCATCTGCAAACAGTGAGAGTTTCACTTCTTCTTTTCCTATCTGGATTCCTTTTACTTCTTTTTCTGCTCTGATTGCTGTGGCCAAAACTTCCAACACTATGTTGAATAGTAGTGGTGAGAGTGGGCACCCTTGTCTTGTTCCTGATTTCAGGGGAAATGCTTTCAATTTTTCACCATTGAGGGTGATGCTTGCTGTGGGTTTGTCATATATAGCTTTTATTATAAAACAGAGTTTTCTTAATGCATCTCATTTATTGGATATTAGTGCTACAAACCCAAGGAGGAAAGTACTATTTCAAATTACCAAGGGAAGGAATGAGCTTAAGAATTTAAGATAGGTACTCATGATCACACGAACAATCATGGTGGAGACAGGCTTCTAATTCTAGGGCCATTTTCTTAACAGCTCTCCTACCCTTTGTGATGAGGAGTAGCCTTGGAATTAACTGAGAGCAGAGATCTTTATAATTTTCTCAAAATGGATTCTTGAATTTCCACTTAATTTCTCTGACAATCCAAAATTTTTCCATGTCTTCCCCACACCGTGTTGTCTTTTTTAGTCACCCACTCTTCTCCAAGGGAGAAACATTTGTTAATATATCTAGTTAAAGCTTGAGTCATTGATTGGACTATAATTTATAATAGATAAGATTTTGTATCTTAAAATCATAGAGATCTATGTTTCCTTTTCTCTTTAGACTTCTAGTTTTAGGCATCAAGGCCAGGCAGCCAGTTTCTTGTCATCCCTGCTTGTATTACATGTGACAAAGTAGATAAACCAAGTTAAGGACACTATTAAGACATGGATACCTTGCTTACTTTATGTAGGTATTCTTGAGAATGTCCTTCATTGTGTAAAGAGAAATGGGGAGAATTAAGAGGTGAGAATTGGAGGATTGAAAGAGACCAAGGCTTGTGCTCTGAATCAACTTTTAATTCATTTGTAGTAGTTTGTTAGGCTTCCCTGATGATTCATTCAGTGGCAAGGAATCTGCTTACTAATGCAGGAGATGCAGGTTTGACCCCTGGGTCAGGAAGATCCCCTGGAGAAGGAAATGGCAACCCACTCCAGTATTTTTGCCTGGAAAATCTCATGGACAGAGGAGCCTGGTGGGCTATAGTCCATGGGGTTGCAAAAAGAGCTGGACACGACTTAGCGACTAAACAACAGTATTAGTTGCTTACATAGATGTTAGCTGTTAGGAAATGGTAGTTTGATTCAAGTTGCCTTGGTTTCTTATGTGAGGCTCCTTTGTGAACCCTATATGGAGGTAGGTTTGGCTTGAGCTGGCACTCGATTGGAATATTACTGAATTCACAGCAGCAATGCTTTCAGGATGCTGTCAAAACATTCTAAATGATACTGACCCTTTGGTAGATGTTGAAATGTATTTTCAGAATTTGTCCTTCTAAACTTTCTTTAGAACATCTTCTGTCAGAGAGAATCTTTGTTTGGGATAGTATTTTCTTATATTATTTCTGACTGATAAGGAGGCTAAAAAAGGCCTTTCCCATTGTGAATCCCAAAAATATACTCCGATGCTATTATTGCTGTTTAATTTTTTAAAAATCTTTCTTAAAAATTTAAATCATTGATCTGTCTGTAATTTATTTTTGTATGGTAACTTAATTCCTAGGTCCACCCAATGTTTAGACATTTGTTATTTTCCTACATGATTTTATTAGTTTTGAAATTCCAACTATAATAAATCTACTACTTGTCTTTTTAATTCTTGTCTGCAAGTTAATACATTCCAACATAATTTGTTTGCTTTAAACAGTCATATTTCTTTACACAAAAATGTGTAAAATGTGCATATGCTCCTTTGAAACAATGATAAATACTAATGTTTGATGTATAATTGAACATATTTATCTCTTCCCTGCAGTTCTCAAATGTGACTGCTTCTTGCAGTCACACCGACCGCTTTAGGCTTTCTTAATTAGAGATATTCTAAGATTTGGATTAAAAGATCTTGCTTGTTACTCTCAATGCATTAAGTGACATCTCAATGCTACCCTCACATAGCACAGATAATCCCAAGTCAGTTTTTTGTTTCCCCCTGCAAGTCATAGTTTTTTTTTTTTTGCAAAAAACGGTGACCTCTGTTCTGTTGAATTTTAATGAGAAAAATGTCACTGATTCAAATAATGCCAATTCTGCTTAGGGCCATGATTATGGGTCTAAATTAACTCACCCTCTGATAGATGAGCAAACTGTGGCTGAATGAGGCAAAATTGCAAAACTATGTCTGAAATCATGATTAATATGATAATTATATCAGCAATGGTTTGAAAATGTTTAATGTTGTAGGCTTTATGTGAGGCATCACTTACATTCTTAAAATAGCCACAATATGATTTTCATTTTTTAAGTGAGAAGACAGGTTCAGAATAACTTACTCATTTCATATAACCAGTCAGTAGTACAGCTGGGAGCTGGGATTTATAGCTAGATTGGTCCTCTCTAAACTCTGGGCTAATTTTTCAGTTTGCTAATTCATCCCTTCTTCCCTTTTACATCCATTCCCAGTGACCAAAGGTAGTAGCAGGCTGAATATGAAATGTGTTCCACTGAGAATATCTATGTTAAATGCTGCCAAGTCAATCTGTTAAGCTTTGTGTTCTTGCTACACTGCAGGAAAGTCAAAGAGAAGAGCTAACTGTTGAGTCACTATTTATGTTTAACAAAGATGGATGAAAGATATTTTTGCAGATATTTTTAAAATAGTTTTTATATAAATATCTATATCTACCTATAATTAAGACAATCATCATGATTTTGCCACATGTTTACAGATTCTGAACTGTCTGGCAAGACAAGTTTGCATTCTATAAAGTCAACATCATCCTTTACAATTGAATAAAATAGAATTATTTTATAGTAACAAACTTAATTTAAAGGAATGGTTTGAAATGTTCTGAGTATGCCTTCTGGACTCAATTTACAGACAGCCTGTTTCAATCTTCCCTAGCTTACATCCTCATGGTTCAACTAAATTAAATAAGCTTTAAAAAACTGAAAAGAGGAAAGAGGGCTATTTACTGGGAAAAATGGGAAAAGTAGATAACCCTATTGTCCCCACCCTAATGACCCACCTCAAGTCCCAAAAGTAAATGACATGGCTGGAGATGAAGGTGATGTTACTATTTATCTTGGACTTCTGCTGACTGGGGCTTGTTTTGATTTTATTGAGGAAACTGAGAGACACTGGGTTGAGTCTCACATCATCTGGACAAGAAAGCTGTGCACTGGGGCCATGTCTCCTTTCTTTAATTATGCTTCTTTTCCTTGTGGATGGTTGCATTCTTCCCCAGGGCTATCATATCAGAAATAATGGGTAGGGTGAAGTGGCTTGATACTTTATCTCACTAGTGAATTTAATATTTGGCAATTTTAGAAATTAAAACATGCCTTTGGCTAGATTATAATAACAAGTGAAAAATTATATCCAATACATTAATCACATAAAATCTAAACATAACTACTATTTAAGCCCTGTACAAAAAAATCTTACGTTGTATTTCTACTTTTTAAAGATAAATAACATTATTTGAATGTTATTAAAATAATATATTGAACAGTGTACTGTATAGTACTCCACTTTTTATCCTAATTACATCAAATATTCACATCAGAGCTTTATGAAATAACCTCTTCAAAATGAAAGGCGTATTTTTTTATGCAGGATGAATTAATGGCTTTTATTGGGATAGGATGGTACTTCACAAAAACCAAGCAAATTTGATGGACTCCTCAGATATTCAGCAAGAGGTGAGATGATGGTACTATCCTATGGTAGATGAAAAATTGAGATGAAAAATATAGATATCATTTGTTGCAAACTATTCCCAATATTTGGCTTTTCAGAAAAAGGAAAAATGCAGCCCAGAGCCAACACATTTCATCATTTGAGTTTCATTACAAAAATGACAAAAACTTGCTGGCTTGGAAATATTAAAGGCAACATGATGGGATGTAGGATCCTGTTAATAGTTGTCAAATCTAGAGAAATTTCAAGCAAGGGAAAAGGAAAAGTGCCAAATGGAAAGTTTCTGAGGCTCTTCAAAAATGAAGTCTTTACAAAGCTGTCACCTGGTGGTTCTTTCTGGGATAAAACCTGGTCTACTTTTGGAATATTTTCTACACACTTTGCAAGGTCTAGAAATCATTATACCTTCTACCTGTCTTGCTGCATTAACAATGGCAGTTAGATAGGGAAGGACTGCTGAAGAAGAATTAGGACTCAGATGACAATGATTGTAAATCATTGTTTCAAAAAAGGACACAATACTGCAACATCATTAAAGTAAGGGGACATGCATGGCAGCCAAAGTTGCCCAGTAGCAAGGGATTCAGGAAGGCCAGATGTGACTTCTAATTGCCTTCTTTTGTAAAGAACATTAGGTAACATTTTTCTCTTGGATCAGGAAGCACTGACATGTCCACAGAATACTTTGGAACCATGGAGCACCAAATGGAGTTTCATCCAGGATTTCTTATAATTGTTGCTCAGGTAGGCATATTCTTATTACATAACCTGACCGCAAAGCCCAGCTCTTTTCCACACCCATTCCTCAGCTTCAGGGATCTAGCCAAGATCAGTTGTAAATCATCAATTTCACTATTATCAATAAACAAAGCTGACAAAATGTTGTGAATGGCCCTGAAATTCCTCAAATTCATGATTGCAAAGCAACATTATTAATCAATATTTTTCATGCTTTGGCCAAGGATTGTACCCCGTAGGTTCTCAGGTTAATTCCAGACTTGCTAAAGTTAACAGTTGCAAATAGCTGTAAGACTTACTTGCCCAAGGAACATTTCCAGAAATCACAGTAAAATGTTGATTTTTTGCTAGATAATTTGAATACTGGGGCTTCTGAGATGGCACTAGCGGTAAATAACCTGCCAACCAGTCCAGGAAATGTAAAAGATGCAGGTTTGATTCTCGGGTTGAGAAGATCCCCTGGAGGAAGGTGTGGCAACCCACTCCAGTATTCTTACCTGGAGAATCCCATGGACAGGGTAGTCTGGTGGGCTACAGTCCATTGGGTTGCAAAGTCAGACATGACTGAAGTGACTTAGCACACATGCATACAATTTGAATATTATTATATGTAGTTATGTATCAGGATTTCCAATATGCTAATTATATAAAATAGCAACTGTTCTAAGAGTTGTGGAGTGGAAGGGACATCATTTTTGTCTTTAACATCAAAGATGAGCTAAGTGTCACAGTACTTCAAAATAGCATTCATTTTAATGCTATGAAATGCCACAGCCTTGTCTAACTCAATGAAACTATGAGCCATGCCCTGTAGGGCCACCCAAGATGGATGGGTCATGGTGAAGAATTCTGACAAAATTTGGTCCACTGGAGAAGGGACTAGCAAACGACTTCAGTATTCTTGCCTTGAGAACCCCATGAACAGTATGAAAAGGCAAAAAGATAGGACACTGAAAGATGAACTCCCCAGGTCTGTAGGTGCCCAACATGCTACTGGAGATCAGTGGAGAAATAACTCCAGAAAGAATGAAGAGACAGAGCCAAAGGAAAAACAACAGCCAGTTTTGTATGTGACTGGTGATGGAAGTGAAATCTGATGTTGTTAAGGAACAACATATTGCATAGGAACCTGGAATGTTAGGTCCATGAATCAAGGCAAATTGGAAGTGGTCAAACAGGGGATAGCAAGAGTGAATTGAACATTGATGTTTTAGGGATCAGTGAACTAAAATGGACTGGAATGGGTGAATTTAACTCAGAAGAACATTATATCTACTACTGTGGGCACAAATCCCTTAGAAGAAATGGAGTAGCCATCATAGTCAACAAAAGAGTCCGAAATGCAGTACTTGGATGCAATCTCAAGAGTAACGTGGAAACTTACATTACTGTATGCAAAATAGATAGCCAACAGGAATTTGCTGTCTGGCTCAGGAAACTCAAACAGGGGCTCTGTATCAACCTAGAGGAGTGGGGTGGGGAGGGAGATGGGAGGGATTTTCAAAAGGGAGGGGGTATATGTATACCTATGGCTAATTCATGTTGAAGTTTGAGAGAAAACAGAAAAATTCTGTAAAGCAATTATCCTTCAATAAAAAATAAATTAATTAAAAAAACCACAACAGAATGATCTCTGTTCATTTCCAAGGCAAACCATACAATATCACAGTAATCTAAGTCTATGCTTCAACCAGTAATGCTGAAGAAGTTGAAGTTGAATGGTACTATGAAGACCTACAAGACCTTCTAGAACTAACACCCCCAAAAGATGTCTTTTTCATTATAGGGGACTGGAATGCAAAAGTAGGAACTCAAGAGATACCCGGAGTAACAGACACATTTGGCCTTGGAGTACAAAATGGAGCAGGTCAAATGCTAACAGAGTTTTGCCAAGAGAACACACTGGTCATAGCAAACACCCTCTTCCAACAACACAAGAGAAGACTCTACACATGGACATCACCAGATGGTTAATACCAAAATCAGATTGATTATATTCTTTGCTGCCAAAGATAGAGAAGTTCTATACAGTCAGCAGAAACAAGACTGGGAGCTGACTGTGGCTCAGATCATGAACTCCTTATTGTCAAATTCAGGCTTAAATTGAAGAAAGTAGGGGACACCACTGGACCATTCAGGCATGACCTAAATCAGACAAACCCCTTACGATTATACAGTGGAAGTGACAAATAGTTTCAAGGGATTAGATCTGATAGACAGAATGTCTAAAGAATTGTGGATGGAGTTTCATGACATGGTACAGGAGACAGAGATCAAGACCATCCCCAAGAAAAAGAAATGCAAAAAGGCCAAATGGTTGTCTGAAGAGACCTTGCAAATAGCTGAAAAAAGTAGAGAAGCTAACATCAAAGGAGAAAAGGAAAGATATGCCCATTTGAATGCAGAGTTCCAAAGAATAGCAAGTAAAGATAAGAAAGCTTTCCTCAGTGATAAAGAAATAGAGGAAAGCAATAGTATGGAAAAGACTAGAAATCTCTTCAAAAATGAGAGATACCAAGGGAACATTTCATGCAAAGATGGGCACAATAAAGGATAGAAATGGTTTGGACCTAACGGAAGCAGAAAATGTTAAGAATAAGTGGCAATAATACACAAAAGAACTGTACAAAAAAGACCTTCATGACCCAGATAACCATGATGGTGTGATCACTCACCTAGAGCCAGACATGTGGGAGTGTGAAGTCAAGTGGGCCTTAGGAAGCACCACTACGAACAAAGCTAGTGGAGGTAAAGGAATTCCAGTTGAGCTATTTCAAATCCTGAAAGATGATGCTTGAAAGTGCTGCACTTAATATGCCAGCAAATTTGGAAAACTCAGTGGTGGCCATAAGACTGGAAAAGGTCAATTTTCATTCCAATCCCAAAGAAAGGCAATGCCAAAGAATGTTCAAACTACCGCACAATTGCCCTCATGTCACATGCTGGCAAAGTAATGCTCAAATTCCCCAAGCCAGGCTTGAACAGTACCTGAACTGTGAACTTCCAGATTTTCAAGCCAGATTTAGAAAAGTCAGAGGAACCAGAGATCAAATTGCCAACATCCATTGAATCATTGAAAAAGCAAAAGAGTTCCAGTAAATATCTACTGCTTTATTGACTATACCAAAGCCTTTGACTATGTGAATCACAACAAACTGGAAAATTCTTCAAGAAATGGGAATACCAGACCACATGACTTGCCTCCTGAGAAATCTGTATGCAGGTCAAGAAGCAACAGTTAGAACTGGACATGGAGCACTAGACTGGTTCCGAATTGGAAAAGGAGTATGTCAAGGCTGAGTATTGTCACCCTGCGTATTTACTTATATGAAGGGTACATCATGTGAAATGCCAGGCTGGATGAAGCACAAGTTGAAATTTAGATTGCCAGGAGAAATGTCAATAAAATCACATGTTTATATCTTTAGGCAGAGCATGGTGGACTCTTGATGACTTAAGTAAAGGTGAATGTATTTATTACTAGTTTCTTCATTTGGGTGTTGGTTTATTAAATTGTATCCATTATATATTTGTTGCCTCATAGTTTCAAATCTACCCTTCATTTCCCTATTTGTGATACTGGAATATTTCTTCCTCACAAGCTTCCAGAATGCTAATCTTTGTGCATAAAGGTGCTGAAGAAGGGATTTTCTTCTTGGATCCGGTGTGCTTTCTTCTTTATGTTTGTGAAGGTCTAGGCTGACATGGAAGACATCTGGTAGAGATCACCGGATCTCCTTGATGAGTTCAGAAGGTGGCTTTGTCAGTTTCATAGACACTATACCTGGTTTCCTAGAAGAAGGTCACTGGTCCCTTGGCTTCTACATGAGCTCTGTGGGTACCACAGCTAGCTTCTACATGGCAGGTTGCAGGGACATCCTGGCTGGCTTCCTGGAGTGTCCCCAGTGATGGCCTTTTGGTGAATTCCCTGTGGGCAGTTTCCTAGTAGCTTTCTGGTTAGGCCAGCTGATGTTTCAACTGGCTTTCCAACAGACTGACCAACAGACTATAAGAAATTTGGTGGCTCTATGGTTCCAAAAACTGATGCTTTTGAACTGTGGTGTTGGAGAAGACTCTTGAGAGTCCCTTGGACTGCAAGGAGATCCAACTAGTCCATCCTAAAGGAAATCAGTCCTGGATGTTCATTGGAAAGACTGATGCTGAAGCTGAAACTCCAGTACTTTGGCCACCCTCATGCGAAGAGTTGACTCATTGGAAAAGACCCTGATGCTGGGAGGGATTGGGGGCAGGAGGAGAAGGGGATGACAGAGGATGAGATGGCTGGATGGCATCACCGACTTGATGGGCATGAGTTTGAGTAAACTCCGGGAGCTGGTGATGGACAGGGAGGCCTGGCATGCTGGGATTCATGGGGTTGCAAAGAGTCGGACACGACTGAGCGACTGAACTGAACTTAACTGAACTGATGGTTCCAAAGTATTCTGTGCTGAAACTTTAGCATCTAGCTTCCTGAAAAATTTTTGGGGTACCCTGTCAGATGGTTCTGTTTCTACCCTTGGCCTACTGAGTGAGTAGACTCCACCCCAGGGTAATGTGGAAATATTTTCTATCTTTCAGTAAACTGCAACCTTACCTTCTTCAGTGAGGTCTGAATCCCCACCTTAGGGAGAAATCCCACTCCCTCCACCTTCAAGTTTGTTACTATCTTGGGTACTGTATATTTCTTCAGCCCTAGATTATTTTAGGGAGTTTTCTTTTGTCTCCTCTTAATTAATTCCTTATAAAAAGTTAATTCTTCATATTGACATTTCCTTCTTCAGATTATTATGTGGCTTCTGGCATATGTGTCTATAATTGATACAAAATTAGGGAGAAAAAGAATGAGTGGTAGTAGCTTGGGAAGTGCTATTCCTCTCCTGAGGTCAAGGAGCTTCATTAAAAATTGCAATGAAATACTTCAGTTGGATTCAACCCAAAGAGCTACATCTTGACCCAAAATTATGTTATTAATTAAAAAAAAATCTCTTTAAAGTGTTTCAGAGTCTTCCCATTTCATCCCCTTTCACTATTTAAAATTTCTTATAGATTGAAAGGGCGTGTAATCAGGACATTAACTAGTGACTTAAGAGGAATCAGTGAAAAAATATTCTTAAGTAACAATGGATGTATATATATGGTCTGGATTTCCTTTTATTTCCAGCATCCTTAGTACCAAAATTATGAAGATCTTCAACATCATCTGGAGGGAAAGTGAAATGCTGTATTAAAAAAATAAGTGAAACCAGATTGTCCCTGGAAAAACCAGTTTGGAAAGAAAAGACTGCTGGCTAGAACATTGCTTAGTACAAAATAGTGAACACTGAAAACCTTTTCCTGAATAGCAAAGGGAAATAAATTTTTAGTCAAATCAGTTCGATGGTTTTGATCCAATGGATAAATCTGCCTTCAAAGCCTTTGTACCATGTGCGTGTGTTCTGTGTCACTTCAGTGTTGGACTCTTTGCGACCCTAAGGACTATAGACCAGCAGACTCCTCTGTCCATGGGATTCTCCAGGCAAGAATACTGGAGTGGGATGCCATGCTCTTCTCCTGGGGGTCTTTCTTACCCAGGGATGGAACCCACATCTCAAGTCTCCTGCGTTGGTGGGTGGGTTCTTTACCACTGGCGGCACCTGGGAGGCCCCTTTGTACCATAATGAATTGTTATTATGGAGAAGGAAGAAATGGATACAAATACTTTATCTTTGTCTTAAATAGCTGAGTTTGAAACAACAGCCAGAAACTTTAAGCCTGTCCAATACCTCAATAGCTTCTCTGGTGAGGAGAGCCTATGTGATACCTCCATCAGAAAGACTCTGCCTTCTGCAGAGAAAACACATATTCCTTACTTAGAATTGTTTCTGTCACTTACACTACTTTTTTAGGACTTGGGCTGCTGCTGCTTACAGTCAGAAAGGCAGAGGTCCCAGGCCAAAACTATGCAGAAAGAATTATCCCTAATTATGGGAACATTAAAGTGCAGTTCTGATCCACTATTAGGATTTTCCCAAGATCCTCATTTTACTCAATTTTCCCCCCTCCGGAGAAAGAGCAATCAGGGAGTCAGCCATACAAAGAAATGGTACTCAGATTGGAGCAGTGAAAAGAATTCTGACTCTGTACTCACAAAATAAGGAGTACAATTTATTGTCAGGATATTTTACTTCATCAGGTGAGTGAAACCATCCAAAACATAGTTATCTGCTCCACCCCCTTTGTCTTTTATTCTCTTCATCTTCTCACGGATTGAAAGATCACCTTTCTCTTCTCAGAGGAACCCCCGCTGATCTGCATATTAGGTGTCACTCTTCCCCAGCTATATAGCTATTGGTGGTCTTGTTAATCTATGCTGCCTTCACTATTTTCATATTGAAAAGAAAATCTTAATTGGAGTATAGTTGCTTCTCATTAGTTAGCTATTTTATACATAGTATCATGACTATGTACATGTCAATCCCAATCATTATCTTCATATTGCCTACACTTTTCATTCTGTGTTTATTCTTACATATTTCTTCATCTTGAAGAAAACAAGTTTTCTGACTCTGTATTTTCATGTCTTGTCTTCCATTAGAAGAAATGTCCAATGACCATGCTGCTGGATCCTGCTGTCATCAACTTGGCAGGAGAGTCCAATCACTCCCTGCTTTTAACTGGGGGTGGGAAGTCAGTTCTGAGCTCAGGCCACCAATACGTCCTTGGCAGAGAATCAGAGTTGCTTGTGTTCACCACGCAGGAAATGCAATGAGCTCTGTCCTCAGCTCTGTACTCAGGTTTTGGACACCATCCAGGTGGAGAATTGGAGCACAGAGTGATTCTTCTGGGCAGGGGATGGGAAATTAACTCCCTGCTCAGACACTGGGCTGGAAATTTAATGCAGGTCACTTGCTTCTATGGGCAGGAGGACGGAGTGGAAGTGAAGTTCCCTGATCACAGTGTTGAAAACAGCATATTTTCCAACTGTGTTGGCTGGATTTAGGCAGGAATTTCCAAGAAAGTTTTCTGTCGTAAGGTCATCCTTTCCCAGGCCCCTTAGGTAGGGACTTTTCTTGAAGGTTTTTGTTTGTTTGTACTTGGTACTATGTTATGGATATATGGGAAGTAGTAAGGAAACCAAGAAGCTCACTGCCGTGTTGATTCTTTAAGTCCTGAGATCACTAGGCCATTCGTCTTCTTTCCACCTCCAAGAGTCTTTGTTCTGTTGTATCTATGGGCTTTTAGTTTTAAGAGAGAAGACCTGGCAGAAGTGATTTTAGCTAGAAACAGAAGTACCCATCCACTTTAAATCTACTACAGTTAGAATTACTGTAAGTCTGAGTTTTACAGGAACACTCTAATTTATTTCTATTTTCCAGGCATAGTTTTTGAGAGCCTCCCTTTACCCTCAATAGTACTCTAGTTTGAAAATAAATTATGCTGTCAGCCTATTATACTGCTCATCTCGCTCCACATTTCCTGCCAGGAATATAGTGAAAATCTTTACTTCAAATATATACTTCGTAAATGACTTTTAGCAAAGCTACAGTGCTATACTTATATTTTCCATGTAGATGTTTCCAGTCAGAGATTTTATTGTCCTATTGCACTTTACATTTTCCCTAACGTGTCTTCCTTTTTGACCTCCCCCTTTCTGTGAATGCTGTATTGCCCTCTCTCTTATTAAGCTTTGTAATCATCTTTGACTCCTCCCTCTCTACCTTCTCCAGTTACAATCAGTTGCAAATCAAGTATTGATTCATTCTTGGATAGAGCTTAAGCATCCTTGTTGATTTCTTCCTCTTCAATCATTTCTACACATGGTTACTACACTGTGTTATTAAAATGATCCTTTAATTATGTTAAATTTTCAGTGGGCTTAAACTCTTTCAGGATAATTTCTTGACACCTCTATTTGTAGTCTGCCTTCCAAGGTTATTTCTCTTTTTTCTCTAACACCAATTTCTCCAGCCAGACCCACTGCCTTCTGTTCTTTAGACTAGCATGGCAGTAAGTTGACCAGAACCATTCAGTAGCACAAAACCAGAATTCCAAATTTAAATTTTACATAGGGAAAATAAATAACTGCAATAGATCATATGATAAAAAAAACTCAAAGGTAGATTTTCAGGCATAGATGGATCTAGGTCTTCAAGTGATATAAAAAAAACTTCTGTCCTGTTTTGGCTCTGCCTTTTTCTTTGTAGGCTTTGTTTATAGGGCAATTCCCTCTTCACACAGGAAAATCAGCCACCAGGAATTTATAGCCTCCCAGTTTAGCAATTCCTGTAGAAGGAGAGTTCTTTCTTTTCAATAGTTTGAACAACAACTCCATGATTTATAATGAAAATTCTTTACTTGCTCATGGTTATCCTAGGAATCGAAGGTAAGGGATTTCAAGCCAGTTTGAATCACATGATCTGAAAGCAGCAGAAAATTGGTTTCCCTCTGCCCTCAAACTGAGGTTCTATGCTCCAGAAAGGCAGAAGGTGACACAACAGATTTCACCATCAGTAGATTACAGGTTTTATAGAGCAAGAACTTTGTCTTAATGATTCTTATTTTTCCATCTTGTAAGTACAGTGCTTGTCACATAATAGGTTCTCAATAGATATTGGATGATGGGTAGCTTTTTACATATCCAGGCTTTTGTTATTATTGTGCTTCCCTCTTGGAATTCTTCTCCACTTGTCTTTATTTCGAATCTGCACTTAAGTCTTGTCTTTCTTATATTACATCTTCTAACCACTGTAGCTATCAACAAACTCTTGAGACTTTTTTCTGTCTTAACACTCTTGGAATTTTATACTGTACTTATTGTTTTTATGTGTTTCATATATATATATATATATATATATATATATATATATATATATGTCTGTTTACAACAATTAAATTTAAAAAGAACTTAAGGGTAGAAAATAACCTTATATTTCAATGACATTTTTGCATGGCACTTAGTGTGTTATTTTTGAATTTGGATGAAATCAAACATGTTTGAAAAGTGAAGCCATGATTGCATGAAGTCAACAAAATGAAGTTTATTTTATAGTGAAGAAAGATAGAGATGAAGAAATATCACACTGTCATTAAGCTATTTATACAATTACTGTAACATCAAAATCATAGAGCAAAATCATTAAAAATATTAGAAGTGGACAAATGCAAAATTGTTGTCGGAAGTTTTCACTTCTGTTAAGGATTCCAGTAAATTTCTATGCTATGATAAAGTTGACTAGTTGATAAATTCCTAATATTTGCCCTGCATAGACTATAGTTCTTTTTATGGTCTGTGGAATAGCTATAATATCTTTGACTCTGATGTTTTATCTGATATATTTTTAGGAACACATCTGCATGTTGTATCACCATACCCTGACTTCCATATCTGTTATCTTTTATGCCATAATTTTTTGGAAATGTATTCTGAATGCAAAATAGTTATCCTTTTTCCACACCCTGAGTACTATGTACTCTCTTATTTATTGTGTAGGTACATTTTTTTCTTGTTCACCTTCCCTGAAAAAGTAAGAATAGGAAATTCATGCAAACACATAAACTGTATAAATTAGGTCTCTTATTACAATGAATAAGATAGTAATAAACCCACAATAAAACAATTAGTAAATGTGTTTTTATAATGAAAGTCCTTGAACTATAGTTTTGAACATATATACAAGAACAGCACAATGTAAATCAAATTGAGATAATGTTTTTTTTCCCCTTTAAATCTTGGAATTTCTGTTTTGGTATATGAATATTTAATTATAAACATTTATCTATGTTGAAATACTTGAAAATTCATATTCATACACAGTGTTGTTGTAGTCACTACTACCTTAGTGCTTCATGCAGGCCAATCATGAATTTTAGACTTGGCTAAATTGTTGAAACAAATAGCGTTTTCTACTGGTAGTTTATAACAGAGAAAAGAACACAGATGAAAAAGAGTCATAAAAAGGGACCTATAGGAGTCACTGCATTCTTCAGAGTATATGGTATGTTACACATACCTCTTCTTGTGTTTATGCTCGTTAAGTGTAAATATCCATGTGATTTTGTGAGATGTAATGATCAGAGTATTCAAATATAGTTTGACAATATCAGAATTTGTCTTCAAAGACTTAAATCTTGCTTCTGTAAAAGAGTGCTAAAATGGGCTTATTTTTTATGATAGAACTTACTTACCTTTTAATAAGCTGTGTTTCAATCCATGTCATGCATTCATGTCCATAGGGAATTAACAAAGTTTAGAATAATGTTTTGCTATTCCAGTTCTCCAATTTTAATTAGAATGTCAGCATCCTTCAAGGAAATTTTTTTCTCTTTACTTTTCTTTTGGAATGAAGCATATAAACTTGAAGCTACAGCCTATTAATAAATGACTGTTCAGTTATTATTCTCACACCCCATCTGCATCAAATTTAGAGGAAATCAGAAGCTTTGCTGAACTTAGATTTTTCTGTCTCAGTTTTCTCTTCACACTATTAGTCTGTTTTAAAACTGCAAGTTAATTCAGGCCTCTCTCCATTTCTCAAAAGTTGCCTTGAGTTTTTTAAGTTTATGGAACATCCTTGACCATGTTACTGTAAGTTGAGATAGCTCTACAGAGCTTCTGGCTTGTTCCTGATATAAGTTCCCTAGAGAGCACTTTAAAAGTGCTTTCTTAAAGTAAGATCTCAAAGACTACCCAAAGTACCCCTGGGGCAATTTAAAAAAAAAATCAGTGTCTAGGGAATGGATAAAGAAAATATTCAAATTTTATCATTGTCATGGCTTAAACTGCTGCATTAGATATAGAGTTACTATAGTTTCACCAAAAAGAAATCAGCCAAAGGCTCTATTTTTAGGCTTTTAAATTTTAATAGGAAAATCGGAACAAGATAACAGCGTGCAGGCTTGAAATCTTGTCAAGCTTATTCATAAGTTTTTCTAAATGGCAAACCAACAGGTTTATTTTGGGATGTGTAATAACAAATTGTTCTTAACGTGTCTCTCATCTATAGGATTATATTTAAGTTTCAATAAGCAGAAGGTCACTTTTATCTTTCTAATTGACACACACTTCCCTGGTGGCTTAGAGGGTAAGGCATCCTCCTGCAATGTGGGAGACCTGGGTTCAATCCCTGAGTCGGGAAGATCCCCTGGAGAAGGAAATGGCAACCCACTCCAGTACTCTTACCTGGAAAATCCCATGGACGGAGGAGCCTGGGAGGCTGCAGTCCATGGGGTCACAAAGAGTCAGACACGACTGAGCGACTTCACTTTCAAACAATGCTTAGTTTAAAGATCTTTAATTTAAAGATGACAGAGTAGAAGGGTGTGCGCTCATCTTCTGTGAGACCTCCAAAGCTACAACTTGCCGCTGAACAACTGTTGACTGGAGAACACTGGATCCCACCAATAAAAGATACCTATGTCCAGGAAAGGAAAAGCCCCAGCAAGACGGCAGGAGGGGTGAAATCATGTTAAGAATCAAACCCCTTATCTGCCAGAGAGAGACACTCAGAGGGCTCAAACAAACCTTGTGCACACCAGGACCGAGAGACCACATGGTGACTGAGCCAGAGCTGTGTCTGAGTGTCTCCTGTGAAGGCACAGGTTAGCTGTGGCCTGCTGCGGGGGTGGGGCTCTGGGTGCAGCAGACCTGGGTATGGCATAAGCCCTCTTGGAGGAGGTCGCCATTAAACCCACAACTGAGCCACCAGAACTTACACAGCACTGGGGAAACAGACTCTTGGAGGACACAAACAGAACCTTGTACACACCAGGACCAGGAGAAAGGAGCAGTGACCCCGCAGGAGACTGACCCAGACTTGCCCATGAGTGTCCAAGAGTCTCTGGTAGAGGCTTGGGTCAGCGGCGGACTGCGGCAGGGTTGGGGGCACTGAGTGCAGCAGTGTATGCATCGGGACCTTTTGAAGAAGATCTCCACTATCTTCATTACCTCCACCACAGTTTAGCCTCAGGTCAAACAACAGGGAGGGAACACAGTTCTGCCTATCAGCAGAAAATTGGATTAAAGATTTACTGACCATGGGGAACAGTGGAAACAGTGGCTGACAATTTTTTTGGCTCCAAAATCACTGCAGATGGTGATTGCAGCCATGAAATTAAAAGATGCTTACTCCTTGGAAGGAAAGTTATGACCAACCTAGACAGAATATTAAAAAGCAGAAACACTATTTTGTCAACAAAGGTCCGTCTATTCAACACTATGGTTTTTCCAGTAGTCATGTATGGATGTGAGAATTGGACTATAAAGAAAGCTGAGCGCCAAAGAATTAATGCTTTTGAATTGTGGTGTTGGAGAAGACTCTTGAGAGTCCCTTGGACTTCCAGGAGATCCAACCAGTCCGTCCTAAAGGAGATCAGTCCTGGGTGTTCATTGTAAGGTCTGATGTTGAAGCTGAAATTCCAATACTTTGCCACCTGATGCAAAGAGCTGACTCATTTGAAAAAACCCTGATGCTGGGAAAGATTGAGGGCAGGACAAGAATGGGATGAGAGGGTGAGATGGTTGGATGGTATCACCGACTCAGTGGACATGAGTTTGATTAAACTCCGGGAGTTGGTGATGGACAGGGAGCCCTGGCATGCTGTG